>NC_044388.1:113625675-113958799 GCF_006542625.1 Nomascus leucogenys
AGCTACTCAGGAGGCTGAGGCAGGAGAATGGCGTGAACCCGGGAGGCGGAGCTTGCAGTGAGCCGAGATGGCGCCACTGCAGTCCCGCCTGGGCGAAAGAGCGAGACTCCGTCGCAAAAAAAAAAAAAAAGGTTCTTTGTAATTCTCCCCACCCCTGAGAATGTACTTTGAGAGATCCACCCCCTGCCCGCAAAACATTGCTCCAACTCCACCGCCTATCCCAAAACCTATAAGAACTAATGATAATCCACCACCCTTGGCTGACTCTCTTTTCGGACTCAGCCCGCCTGCACCCAGGTGAAATAAACAGCCATGTTGCTCACACAAAGCCTGTTTGGTGGTCTCTGCACACGGACGTGTGAGACAAGCTCCTGATCGAGGAGTACTGAAGTCTCCTAGGATAATAGTTGATGTGTCTGTTTCTCCTTACAGCTCTATCAGCTTCTGCTTCACATATTTTGACATGTTGGTATTAGGCACACACATGTGCAGGATTGTTATGTCTTCTTTGAAGAATTGACCCTGTGATCATATGTAATGTCCTTCTTTATTCCTGATCGCTTTTTCCTTCTTCTCTGTCTTCTCTGAAATCAACATATCTCCTCCAACTTTCTTTTGATTAGTGTTAGCATGGTACATCTTTCTCTATAGGTTTAGTTTTTAAATTACCTGTGTCTTTATACATTTAAAATGGATTTCTCATAGACAACACGTGGTATGTTTTCTTTTTTTTCTTTTTCGTAGTCTCGCTCTGTCTCCCAGGCTGGAGTACAGTGGTGCGATCTCGGCTCACTGCAACCTCAGCCTTCTGGCTTCAAGGAATTCTCCTGCCTCAGCCTCCTGAGTTGCTGGGACCACAGGCACGAGCCACCACACCTGGCTAATTTTTGTATTTTTAGTAGAGACGGGGTTTCACCATGTTGGCCAGGCTGGTCTCGAACTCCTGACTTCGTGATCCACCCGACTTGGCCTCCCAAAGTGCTGGGATTACAGGCGTGAGCCACCGCGCCCGGCCAGTATGGTCTTTATTTATTTGTTTATTATTATATTTTTTAAGACAGAGTCTCAATCTGTTGCTCAGGATGGAGTGCAGTGGCGTGATCTTGGCTCACCACAACCTCTGTCTCCCAGGCTCAAGCGATTCTCCTGCCTCAGCCTCCCCAGTAGCTGGGACTACAGGCGCCTGCCACCACACCCAGCTAATTTTTTGTATTTTTAGTAGAGACGGGTTTTTACCCTGTTAGCCAGGATGGTCTGGGTCCCCTGACCTTGTGATCCGCCTGCCTCAGCCTCCCAAAGTGCTGGGTATGGTCTTTTTAAAAATCCATTTTGACAATCTCTGTCTTTTGATTGGTCTATGTAGACTTTTCCCATTTGAAGTGATTATTGATATGATTGGATTAATATCTACTATGTTTCTATGTTGGTATCTCTTTTCTATTTATTGTAGTTGTCCTTTGTACTGTCCCCCTTTTTCTGCCTTTCTGGGTGTTGTTGCTGTTGTTTTAGACACAGGATCTTGCTGTGTTGCTCAGGCTGTTCTCAAACTTCTGGGATCAAGTGATCCTCCTGCCCTGGCTTGCTTTGTCTCCTCTGGCTATGTTTTTTTCTTATCTTTTATCATGCCTTGTATCTTTTTGTTGAAAGCCCCACATGAGGTATTGGGTAATAGGAATTGAGGTCAACTGGCCTTTAGCATGAGATTTTATGTGAATCTGGATAATAGCTGGGCTGTGTTTAATGTTGACTGTAGCCATAGGTGTCAGGGACTTCCATTTCCTTTAGTTTTTTTGTTTTTGTCCCCTGTTGTCTCTTGGTTTCCTTAAAATCTTCTTAAATAGAATCTTCACTTTGTAGCTGTTTCAGCTGTAATCCACAGATAGCACACTGGAGGCTTGCTGATATAGTGATAATGTATAGGGAAGGGAAGCATTATGTAATCCTGTGATTAAATCTCTGTCTTTCTGTGTTTCTGTGTTCCTGGGCTGTGATCTTCAAAGTGTTTGTCAGCTTTTTCTCCCCCTTAGGTGAGACAGGAAGACTAAAGGGGGATAGAGTTGTGTAATTCCTTTCTCCCAGATAGATAAGGCTCTGATAAAATCTTTTTCCCTGCTGAATAGGGCTTTGGTATGAAAAACATTCTGGGCATATTTCATGTGCTGATGAGAAGAATGTGTATTCTGTCCCTGTTGGATGAGTTCTTCTGGAATTGTCTATTAGGTCCATTTTGTCTGTAGTGCTGTTTATTTATTTATTTGTTTATTTATTTTTATTTTTATTTTTTTTTTGAGACAGAGTCTCACTCTGTCACCCAGGCTGGAGTGCAGTGATGTGCTCTTGGCTCACTGCAACCTCTACCTCCTGGGTTCAAATGATTCTCCTGCCTCAGCCTCCTGAATAGCTGGGATTACAGGCATGCGCCACTCTGCCCAGCTAATTTTTGTATTTTTAGTAGAGATGGGGTTTGACCATATGGGTCAGGCTGGTTTCAAACTCCTGCCCTCAAGTGATTCACCCACCTCTTCCTCCCAAAGTGCTGGGATTACAGGCATGAGCCACCATGCACCCAACCTGTAGTGTTGTTTAAATACAATGTTTCTTTGTTGATTTTCTGTCTAATTGATCTATTCAGAGCTGAGAGTGGGATGTCAAAGTCCTCAACTGTTATTGTTGGAGTTTATCTCTCCCTTTATACTATTAATAATAATAATGTTTGCTTTATATACCTGGGTGCTCAGGTGTTGGATGTGTATGTATTTACAATTGTTATATCCTCTCGCTGAACTGATCCCTTATCATCAGCTAATGACCTTTTTTGTCTCTTTTTTCAGTTTTTGACTTAAAGTCTATTTTATCTGATGTAAGTATAGCACTCCCACTCACTTTTAGATTCTATTTGCATGGAAGATCTTTTTCCAATCCTTCACTTCTAGTGTATGTATGTCTTTACAGGTTACATGAGTTTCTTAAAGGCAGCATATAGTTAAAAAAATTTTTTTTGGCTAGGCACGGTGGCTCATGCCTGTAATCCCAGCACTTTGGGAGGCCGAGGCGGGCAGATCATGAGGTCAGGAGATCGAGACCATCCTGGCTAACATGGTGAAACCCCGTCTCTACTAAAAATACAAAAAAATTAGCTGGGCATGGTGGCAGGCGCCTGTAGTCCCAGCTACTCAGGAGGCTGAGGCAGGAGAATGGCATGAACCCAGGAGGCAGAGCTTGCAGTGAGCCAACATTGCGCCACTGCTCTCCAGCCTGGGTGACAGAGTGAGACTCCGTCTCAAAAAAAAAAAAATTTTAATCCATTCAGCCAGTCTATACCGTTTAATTGGGGGAACTTAATCTGTTAGCATTCAAGGTTATTATTGACAGGTGAGGATTTACTTCTGTCATTTTGTTAATTGTTTTCTGGTTGTTTTTTATATCTTTGTTCTTTTCTTATTGTTTTTCTTTGTGGTTTGGTGGTTTTCTGTAGTACTAAGTTTTGATTCCTTTCTCTTTCTCATTGTGTATCTGCTGTACCAGTAAATTTTATACTTTTACATGTTTTCATGATGGTCATTATTGTCCTAGGACTCCCATAAGCAATTCTTGCAAGGCTGGTGTAGTGGTAACAAATTCCCTCAGTTTTTGCTTATCTAGGAAAGACTATTTCTCCTTCATTTCTGAAGGATAACTTTGCTGAGTATAGAATTCTTGGTTGGCAGTTTTTTTTTTTCTCTTAGCCCTTTGATTATATCATCCCATTCTCTCTTGGCCTATAAATTTCTGCTGAGAAATCTGCTGTTAGTTGAATAGGGATTCTCTTATGTGTGACTTTATACTTTTCCTTTGCTGTTTTTTATAATTCTTTCTCTTCCACTTTTTCTTTTTTTAAACAAGGTCTTTTTCTGTCACCAAGGCTGGAGTGCAGTGGTGTGATCATAGCTCAGTGCAGCCCTGAAATCCTGGGCTCAAGCAACCCTCCCACCTCAGCCTCCCTGGGACTATGGGTATGCACCTACTAATTATTATTACTATGTTTTAGAGATGAGATCTCACTATGTTGCCCATACTGGTCTTGAACTCCTGGCCTTAAGCAATCCTCCCACCTTGGCTTCCCAAAGCACTGGGATTATAGGTGTGAGTCACTGTTCCTGGCCTTCTCTTCCACTTTTGACAGTTAGAGTATAATGTGCCACTGGGAGTACCTTCTTGGGTTGACTACATTTGAGAACTCTTGAACTTTCAGGTTCTGGATGTCCATATCCTTCTTTTCAGCTATTATTGCATTAAATAGGTTTTCTATGCCTCTTCCAATCTCTTCTCCTTCTGAGATTTCTATAATGTGAGTATTTCTTCGCTTGATAGTATCACATTGGTCCCATAGACTTTCTTTATTCTTTTTCCATTTTCTTCTTTTTCTTTTTTTTTTAATGGAGTTTTGCTCTTGTTGCCCAGGCTGGAGTGCAATGGCATGATCTCGGCTCACTGCAACGTCTGCCTCCTGGGTTCAAGTGATTCTCCAGCCTCAGCCTCCCGAGTAGCTGGGATTACAGGCACGCACCAACACGCCTGGCTAATTTTGTATTTTTAGTAGATAACAGGGTTTCTCCATGTTGATCAGGCTGGTCTCGAACTCCTGACCTCAGGTGATCTGCCTGCCTCGGCCTCCCTAAATGCTGGGATTACAGGCATGAGCCACCACGCCTGGCCTGCTTGCTTTCTTGCTTTCCTGCTTTCTCGCTTTCACTTTTTCTTTCTCTCTCTCTTTCTCCCTCCCTCCTTCCCTCCGTCCATCCCCCCTCTTTTTCTTTCTTTTTCTTTCTTTCTTTCTTTCTTTCTTTCTTTCTTTCTTTCTTTCTTTCTTTCTTTCTTTCTTTCCTCCTTCCTTCCTTTCTTTCTTTCTTTCTTTTTCTTTCTTTCTCTTTCTTTCTTTCTTCTTTCTCTTTCTTTCTTTTTTCTTTCTTTCTTTCTTCTTCTCTCTTTTTATTTTTTCTTTCTTCTTCTCTCTCTCTTTTTCTTTCTTCTTTCTTTCTTTCTTTCTTTCTTCTTTTTCTTTTCTTTCCTTTTTGTCTCACTGGGTAATTTTATAAGATTGAAGATTTTAAAAAATCGAAATAGGTCAGGCGTGGTGGCTCATGCCTCTAATCCCAGCACTTTGGGAGGCCGAGGCGGGAGGATCACAAGGTCAGGAGTTTGAGACCAGCCTGGCCAACATGGAGAAACCCCATCTCTACTAAAAATACAAAAATTAGCCTGGTGTGGTGGCGGGTGCCTATAATCCCAGCTACTCGGGAAGCTGAGGCAGGAGAATCACTTGAACCACGGAGGCGGAGGTTGAAGTGAGCCAAGATTGTGCCAATGCATTCTAGCCTGGGCAACAAGAGCAAGACTGTGTCTCAAAAAAATAAATTAATTAATTAAAACAAAATTTTTTTGAGACAGGGTCTCATTCTGTTGCCCAGGCTGGGGAACAGTGGCATGATCACAGCTCACTGCAGCCTCAACCTCCCCAGGCTTAGATGACCCTCCCACCTTAGCCTCCCGAGTAGCTGAGACCACAGGTGTGCACCATCATGCCTGGCTAATTTTTGTATTTTTTGTAGAGGTGGGGTTTTGCCATGCTGCCCAAGCTGGTCTCAAACTTCTGGGCCCAAGTGATTCACCTGCTTTGGCCTCCCAAAGTGCTGGGATTATAGGCATGAGCCACCACACCCAGCCCCAAGAAAACTTTTTTGAGATGGAATTTCTCCATGTTGCCTAGGCTGGTCTTGAACTTCTGTGCTCAGCCTCCTAAGCAGCTGGGTTTACAGGAACACAACACTGTGCCTGGCTCACTGGGTTATTTCACAAGGCCTAGCTTCAAGTTCAGAAATTATTTCTGCTGCCTGTCTAATCTGTTGTCAAAGCTCTTGATTATATTTTTTATTTTATACGCTGAATTCTTTAGCTTCAAGATTTCTGTTTGGTTCTTTTTTATGATGTCTATTTTTTTGTTACATTTCTCATTCAGATTTGATTTTGTTGAATTGTCTACCTGTATTCTCCTGTATCTCACTGAGTTTTCTTAAGATCATTATTTTGGATTCCTTTTTAGGCACGTCATAGATTTCCTTTTCTTTCAGGTCTATTTGTAGAGAACTATTGTGTCCCTTTAGAGGTGTCATGTTTCCTTGCTTTTTCATGTTTCTTGTGTCCCTACATTGACATCTCTATGTCTAGTGGAAGAATTGCCTCTTCCAGTCTTATGTGGTAGCATTCATAGGGAAACTGTTTTCTGTAGATGTGTCCTGTAGTGTCAGTTAGGTGGGATGCTTTGGCTTTGGCTCTGGGCAGTAGTGTAGTCTCCATGTGGTTTCTTTAACTGTAATCAACACCCATAGTGTCTGCAAGTGCCTCAGTGGCATAGACTGCAGCTCTATGTGGAGAGAGGGCATGGCTTTTGTGGAGAGAGGGCATGGCTTTTCTGGGTCAGGCGTGGTGGCTCATGCCTCTTTTATGGAAGTCACTGGACAGGCTGGATTTTAGGTCCTAGAGGAGCACATACAGGGCACAGCAGGCCCATTGGTCATGGAAGTGGGCTTCCTGGTGGTGGTGGCAGGTGCCAGGCAGGCTGATCCTCAGACTATGGGAGTGCATGCACCACATGGCAGCTCTGCCATTCAAAGGGGTGGGGTTTCCAGTGGCAGTGGGCACTGATTGGCCAGTCCTCAAACCCTCTGGGTTGTGTGCATCAGTTCTCCCAGTCTTTGGGGCAGCCTTCCTGCTGTGCTGGACTGCTTGTTCCTTAGGGGTTCAGGGTGCTGTGTGGGCTCAGGAGCTGGGTGATGGTTATACCACTGAGTCTAGCTGGGGTCCTGGCATTGCAGCCTTGTACGGGGGTATGATGGGATGGAAGTGGGGCCTCATGGATGTGGAGATGCAGGGGCTATTGGCCCTTAGGGCAGGAGGCACTCCAGCAGTGGCTGTCTTCTCAAAACGGCAATGTGCCATAGCAGCTTGGGTCCCTGGGAGTGCAAGGGGCATTGTGTGCTGGTTCTCCAGAGCAAGGCAACCATGTGGACTCCTGGCAGCTCCCTCTACTGGGCTCAGGGCCTGTGAGGACTATGGGGCTCTCCTGTAGCTAGCATTGCAGGCATCCACCTTGGTAATGGGGACTGCTGGGGATCTACCACTTACCTTTTCCCCATGATAGGGAGTCTGTCTTGGGTCTGAGCTAATCCTGGACAGATGCTTCGCTTCCCTGCCTATGTTGCCATCTGGAATTTACAGGGGTGTTTTGTTTTTTCCTTGCTGAATTTCAGTGTCCTCCCTTAGATATCCCACTCAAAGTGTAGTTATTTATTTGATGTTTTGGCTCTTCTTTGTGGAGGAGATGAGCATTGAGTACCTCTAATCAGCTGTCTTCCAGATCACTCTGGGAATATCTCAAAATGGTTACTTTTACCCCACCCCACCCCCGCCCCATCCCGCCCTTGTTAGAAACATGAGGAGTTTCTCTTGGCTCTTTACTGTCAGAATCCAGTGAGACTCCAGGAGGTAAAAGCCACAGAAGTATGGAGGGGGTGTCCTAAGACTGAAACCCCTAGAAGTTTCTCTCTCTTGTGCTAATCTACGTGCTGCAATTTTTCAGCATGTAGCAATTTTTCAAAGTTACTATTAAGTGTTCCTACCAGTTTATGGCTCCAGCAGCTTCTGATCCAGGCAAGCTGATCTCAGCAGTGATTCTTTGTACTTGCCTGTACTTCCAGATTTCATGGTGGCAGTTTGTCCTGTGACCTTAATTCTCTGATAAGTTCAAGAAAAGTAATTTATTTTAAATGTGTTCAGCTTTTTAAATTATTGTAATAAAGAGAGAGATGACAGCTGGGCGCAGTGGCTCACGCCTGTAATCCTAGCACTTTGGGAAGCCGAGGCGGGCGGATCATGAGGTCAGGAGATTGAAACCATCCTGGCTAACACGGTGAAACCCTGTCTCTACTAAAAATACAAAAAATTAGCCAGGCCTGGTGGCGGGCATCTGTAGTCCCAGCTACTCAGGAGGCTGAGGCAGGAGAATGGCGTGAACCCGGGAGGCGGAGCTTGCAGTGAGCCGACATTGCGCCACTGCACTCCAGCCTGGGTGAAAGAGCAAGACTCCATCTCAAAAAAAAAAAAAAAAAAAGAGAGAGACAGAGAGAGATGACTTCTCAATATCCATAAATTTGAGAATAAGAAAAAAGGTATTTTCTATTTATACACATATTTACAATTTCTGATGCTCCTTTATTCCTTTTTGTGGATCCTTATTTTCAACTTGTGTCATTTTTCTTCAGCTCAAAGAACTTTTGAAAATATCTTTTAGCATAGATTTTCTGGCAATAAATTATCTTACCTTTTGTTTGTTCAAAGGTATCTTTGTTTTGCCTTTGTTTTTAAGGTTACTTCTGTGGGTCTAGAATTCTAAGTTGGCTGATTATTTCCCCTTTTCAGCACCTGAAAGATGTAGTTCCACTGCCTTTTGGATGAGAAATCAATGAATGTTCTGCAGTGTCACATTTTCTTTTTTCTTTTCTTTTCTTTTCTTTTTTTTGAGACTGAGTCTTACTCTGTCACCCAGGCTGGAGTGCAGTGGCACAATCTCGGCTCACTTCATGCTCTGCCTCCTGGGTTCACGCCATTCTCCTGCCTCAGGCTCCCGAGTAGCTGGGACTACCGGTGCCCGCCACCACACCCGGCTAATTTTTTGTATTTTTAGTAGAGACGGAATTTCACCGTGTTAGCCAGGATGGTCTTGATCTCCTGACCTCGTGATCCGCCCACCTCGGCCTCCCAAAGTGCTGGGATTACAGGCGTGAGCCACCGTGCCTGGCTTTTTTTTTTTTTTTTTTGAGATGGAGTCTCGCTTTGTCGCCCAGGCTGGAGTGCAGTGGCGTGATCTTGGCTCACTGCAACCTCCGCCTCCCGGGTTCAAGTGATTCTCTTGCCTCAGCCTCTCAAGTAGCTGGAATTACAGATGTGCACCACCACACTTGGCTAATTTTTGTATTTTTAGTAGAGATGGGTTTTGCCATGTTGGCCAGGCTGGTCTTGAATTCCTGACCTCAGGTGATCTACCCATCTCAGCCTCCCAAAATCACATTTTCTGTTAAACCCATCCAGTGAAGTTTTTATTTTAGAAATAATAACTTTCAGCTTTAGACATTCCATTTGCTTATATTTTATAGCTTCAACTTCTCTTTTGAGATTCACTCTCTGTAATCTCTTCATGTTTATGTTTTCCTTTAAAATCTTTTTTTTCTGTTTTTTTTTTTTTTTTTTTTTGAGATGGAGTTTCACTCTGTCACCCAGGCTGGAATGCAGTGGCACTATCTCGGCTCACTGCAACTTCCACCTCCTGGGTTCACACCATTCTTCTGCCTCAGCCTCCCAAGTAGCTGGGACTACAGGTGCCCGCCACCGCGCCTGGCTAATTTTTTGTATTTTTAGTAGAGTTGGGGTTTCACCATGTTTGCCAGGATGATCTCGATCTCCTGACCTCGTGATCCGCCTGCCTCGGCCTCCCAAAGTGCTGGGATTACAGGCGTGAGCCACCGCACCTGGCCCTTTTTTTTTTTTTTTTTGACTGAGTCTCACTCCATCCCTCAGGCTGGAATGCAGTGGTGGAATCTTGGGTTACTGCAACCTCTGCCTCTTGGGTTCAAGTGATTCTCGTGCCTCAGCCTCCCAAGTAGCTGGGATTATAAGTGCATGCCACCATGCCCAGCTAGTTTTTCGTATTTTTAGTAGAGATGGGGTTTCCCCATGTTGGCCAGGCTGGTCTTGAACTCCTGGCCTCTAGTGATATACCTGCCTCAGCCTCCCAAAGTGCTGGGATTACAGGCATGAGCCGCTGTGCCTGATCTCTTTTAGGATCTTTAAACATATTCGTAATAGCTCTTTTTATTCTCTCTCCTTTTTTTTTTTCTTTGAGATAGAGTCTCACTCTGTCACCTAGGCTGGAGTACAGCAGTGCAGTCATAGCTCACTATAACCTTGAACTCCTGGGCTCAAGTAATCCTCCCACCTCAGCCTCCTGAGTAGCTGGGACTACAGGCATGCATCACTACACCTTGCTCATTTTAACGTTTTTTATAGAGACATGGCCTCACTTTGTTGCCCAGGCTGGTCTCAAACTCCTGCCTCTAATGATCCTCCTGCCTCAGCCTCCCAAAGTGCTGGGATTATAAGCACAAGCCACTATGCCCAACCCCTCCTTTTATTCTCTATATTGTAATTCTGTCATCTCTGTCATACCTGGTTTCATATATGTTTACTAATTTATCTTCATTTATGTCATGTTTTTCCACCTCTTTGCATGTCTAGTAATTTTTGATTGAGTGTTGGACAGTATGAATGCTATGTTAGTGTTTGGATTTGTCATCTTCCTTTTATTGAGTTTTGCTTGGTAAGTAGTTAATTTACTTGTAGATCAACTTGATCCTCAAGTCTTCTCTAAAAGTTTTGTTAGAGAAGGTCTCAAGTAGCCTTTATTCTACGGATAACTTAGGTCTACACTTAAGGCATGGCCTTTCTGAGTTTTCTGCTGAATGGCCAGAGTTTTCAGCAATTTTTCTCCACCCTGACTTGTCCTGCATGAGCTGAGGTGACTGTTCAGGTCAGAGCTTCTCTGCAGTTTTTCTTTGCCCCACTTTGTGGGGTCTCACTCTACACATGCCCAGCTTCATATTCAGCCAAAGACTCAAGGGGACACCTATGCAGATTTCTGAAGCTCTTTTGCTGTGTGGCTCCTTCTTTTCTGGTAGTCTGCCCTTCAAATTCCACCTCCTTTGTTGTCCCACCTTCCACCCTCTGTCCTGTAATCTCAGTAGGAGGATTGGACTTCCTTTGGTGTCCTCCTCCTCAGGCTGTGGTTAGAAAATTGTTCCTAGAGAGCCAGGCAAGGTGATTGTGAACAAAAAAATGACGTTTTAAGAGAAAAAAAGGAAAAAAAAAAAAGACTTGTTTTTCTTTCTTCAGGGATCAGTGTCATGTACTTTCTGTTTCCAATATCTGCAAACAGTTTTATATATTTTTGCCCAGTTTTATGGTTTATGGCAGGAAGATTATCTAATAGTACTTACTACGTCATGGCCAGAAGCAAATACATATAAAACTTCCCTCCTCTTTCTTTCTTTCTTTCTTTCTTTCTTTCTTTCTTTCTTTCTTTCTTTCTTTCTTTCTTTCTTTTCTTTCTTTCTTTCTTCTTTCTTTCTTTCTTTCTTTCTTCTTTCTTTCTTTCTTTTCCCTCCCTTTTCTTTCTTTCCTTTCTTTCTTTTTCTTTCTTTCTTTCCTTTCTTTCTTTTTCTTTTTCTTTCTTTCTTTCCCTTTCTTCCTTTCTCTCATTCTCTCCCTCTCTTTTCTTTCTTTCTTTTTCTTTCTTTCTTTCCCTTTCTTCTTTTCTGTCATTCTCTCCCTCTCCTTTCTTTCTTTCTTTTTTTTTTTTTTGAGACAGAGTCTTGCTCTGTCACCCAGGCTGGAGTGCAGTGGCGCAATCTCGGCTCACTGCAAGCTCCGCCTCCCAGGTTCACACCATTCTCCTGCCTCTGCCTCCCAAGTAGCTGGGACCACAGGCGCCCACCACCATGCCTGGCAAATTTTTTGTATTTTTAGTAAAGACAGCTTTCACCGTGTTAGCCAGGATGATCTCGATCTCCTGACCTCATGATCCGCCCGCCTCGACCTCCCAAAGTGCTGGGATTATAGGCGTGAGCCCCTGTGCCTGGCCTCCTTTTTTCTTTTCTTTCTTTCCTTCTTTCTTTCTTTCTTTCTTTCTTTCTTTCTTTCTTTCTTTCTTTCTTTCTTTCTTTCTTTCTTTTTCTTTCTCTCTCTCTTTCTTTTTCTTTCTCTCTCTCTTTCTTCTTTCCTTTTTTCTTTCTTCTTCCTTCCTTTCTCTCTTTCTCTTTCTCTCTCTCTTTCTTTCTTTTTTGAGACAGGGTCTCTCTCTGTTACCTAGGATGGAGTGCAGTGAAGCAATCACAGCTCACTGCAGCCTCAACCTCCTGGGCTCAAGCAATTCTTCCCATTTTAGCCTCCTGAGTAGCTGGGACTGTAGTCCCACCATGACTGGCTAATTTTTGTATTTTTAGTATAGATGGGGTCTCGCCGTGTTGCCCAGGCTGGTCTCGAACTTCTGGGCCCAAGTGATCCACCCACCTCAGCCTCTCAAAGGGTTGGGATTACAGACGTGAGGCACCATATCTGGTCCATTTTCTTTTAAATTGAATGCCAATACTAACTTGTTGAATACCAATTCCAATAACATTTGTTGAATAATCTTCCCTTTCCTCACAAATTTTAAGTCTCATCTACTAAATTTGTGTACACACACACCCGTTTTCTTCTATGGCACTATTCTATTAGTTTTTTCTCTTCATACATGTATCCTAGTTCTTTATGATTTTATGTTTTAAATATTAAATAGAAAAAGTTTATCGTAAATATGATACAGAAAGAAAGAGTTAAAATTCCATTCATTTCCAATGTCTTCCTTAGGTTAATCACTGTTAACAGTTTCATGAATATGCTCCCAAACATTTTATATAAAAATATATTGACAAAAAGAACAATACCGAACACTTATTAAGCTTTTACTGTTTTTTGGTTTTAGGTTTTTTTGGAGACAGAGTCTCGCAGGCTGGAGTGCAATGGTGTGATCTTGGCTGACTGCAACCTCTGCCTCCCAGGTTCAAGTGATTCTCCTGCCTCAGTCTCCCGAGTAGCTGGAATTACAGGTGTGCACCGCCACGCCCGGCTAATTTTTTGTATTTTTGGTAGAGACGGGGTTTCACCATGTTGGCCAGGGTGGTCTCTAATTCCTGACCTCGTGATCCGCCTGCCTCGGCCTCCCAAAGTGCTGGGATTACAGGCGTGAGGCCCCGCACCCGGCTGAGCTTTTGCTGTTTAACATAGTTTCCAGGCACTGTTCTAAGTGCTTTACAAATATGGACTCCTTTACTTCTCATCATAACCCTCTATGGTGGGGATTGCCCTCTCCTTAACAGATGTGGAAACAGACATCAAGGATCATGCCCCAGGTCATATAGCGAGTCAATGGCAAAGCCATGATTTGACGACCTGGCTCCAGAGCCCAAACCTCCTATTGCTTCTTCATTCTCACAGATGGTCTCACTGGGCACCATAAAACTTCTAAGCCTTTGGCTGCCTAAAATGCCCCATTGCTGTGTAATTGCAAGTTTTTTCACGACTGTGTATGTCTTTCCCAGTGAGGCAATTTGTCATCTTCTTTGCCTATTTTTGGTTGAATCATCAATCTTTTTATTGTTGATCTTAAGCAGCTCTGTGGATGTCAAGAAAATCCACTCTTAGTCTCATGGATTGCTAATATTTCAAAGGTGTTTATTTACTTTGCTTATGATTTTTTTTTTTTAAATTAGCCTTTGAGCGCTTTTTTTGCCTCTGTCTTACAAGAGTTTCAAATTCTCCTAGAATCCAATTTACCAGTGTTTTCCTTTAATGTGGTGGTTCTTAGCCCTGGCTATGCACTATACACAAGCTTTTACGTTTACAAAGCTCCCAGGTGATTCTCCTGTGCCACTGCACTGAGCTGTCCTCTACTTTAGGATTACAAAATTCTTAGCTCTTTTTGTTCTCCTTAGTAATTTTACTTTGTATTCGCATCAACCTGTCTAGAATTTGTGGTATTTTTTGATTGTTTATTTGTTTGTTTTTAGACAGAGTCTTGCCGTGTCACCAGGCTGGAGTGCACTGGCACCATCTCGGCTCACCGCAACCTCCAATTCCCTGGTTCAAGTGATTCTCCTGCCTCAGCCTCCCAAGTAGCTGGGATTACAGGCATGCACCACCATGCCCAGCTAATTTTTGCATTTTTAGTAGAGAAGGGGTTTCACCATGTTGGCCAGGATGGTTTCGATTTCCTGACCTCGTGTTTTTTTGAGATGAAGTTTCGCTCTTGTTGCCCAGGTTGGAGTGCAGTGGCACGATCTTGGCCCACTGCAACCTCTGCCTCCTGGGTTCAAGCGATTCTCCTGCCTCAGCCTCCCAAGTAGCTGGGATTACAGACATGTGCCACCACGCCCAGCTAATTTTGTATTTTTAGTAGAGATGGGGTTTCTCCATGTTGGTCAGGCTGGTCTTGAACTCCCGACCTCAGGTGACCAGCCCACCTCGGCCTCCCAAAATGCTGGGATTACAGGCGTCAGCCACTGTGCCCAGCCTATATACCACATGGTTTAATTATTGTCACTTGATCATACATTTTTATATGGTCGGAAAAGTCCCTCTTGATTTTTTTCTATGCTGTACTCAGCATTTCATTTGTCTGTTCTTTCAGATTAGCTTTGTTATGCATATTTCTATTTCCTTGCACCCATCTTTTTACACTCCCATTTCTCCAGGGGAAAATGTCCAGAAACAAATGAATCCTCAGGTCTGGAACTCCGGAGAAGACTCTGGACTGAGCTATGGATCTGGAAACTCCCAGAACAGAGCAGTGGTTCCAAGCTGGAGACGATTTTGCACCCGGGGGACATCTGCAAGGTCTGGAGATAGTTTGGGTTGTCACAACCGAAGAAGTGCTATGGCGCTTAGTGGGATCAGGCAGGGATGTTGTTAAACACTGCACAGTGCACAGGACAGCCCCCCCCAACAGAGTTCCTGGACCGTACATGTTAATGGTGCTGGGGCTGAGAGGCCGCTGGCGAGGCGGCCCTGGAGTCTGTGGCCTGTGAGGGAAGCGGGAACCTCTGAGGGAGTGCAGCGTTCAGCAGCATCCACCCATCCAGCCACGAGGCCTGGCAGAGGGGTGAGAGAGGAGGTGGACCTGCCGTAGACCCCACAAGCCTGTCAAGGAGCTGGGACTGGGAGTGAAAAGGAGAGCGACGTGGTCAGAACTGTGCCTTAGAAAGACCACTCTGGACACGGAGAAGGGGCTGGGGAGACGCGAGGGCTGCGTGGTGCTGTGGCTGCCTGCTGCAATGGCAGGCTAGGCCATTGTGGGCAGCAGTGAGGGAAGGGGTGATTCAGGAGCTGGAAGAGGCAGGACTTGAGGGGTGAGAGGAGCTAGTGACCTTTGGCATGTAGCAAACAGTTCTCATGCTCTGCCACCAGCATCGTGCCAGGGCAGGCTGGGCTCTCACCCTCACAGAATGTCCCATGAATAATTACGTAACTAAAAGTGCTGTGTGTTGCAGGTGCAACTAACTGCGGCTGGTGGCGTGGGCAGTAAAAAGAATTTACCAAGACTGTTGTAGGTAAAGAAAGGCAGATTTATGAGAGAAAGTAGGAAAATCCGTTGCAAGAAAGCAATGGGCAATCACCAAGAGAGGCGCTGGCAGCAAGAGCCGAAGGTGTGCCGGGGATTTTATAGGATGGGGCTTGTGCTGGAGAGGGTCATGTGCAGTGCTGATAACGCCCAGGTTGCAGGGAGCTAACGCATGTTTCTATCAGCCAAGGGTCTGGTGATAGCTGGGCGTAGGAAGGTTGTGATTTGTCTGCACAGGAGGGCCATGTGTCCTGGACCACGAGGAGAGGCAGACTCACAGCTTCTCCACTCTGTCTTTTGCCTTTCCCTGGTCCCGCCAGTCTGACTCCTTTCCCTCATTAGGACTCCGCAGCATGGACACCATGAAGGGAGGCAGAGCCTGTGACAGGAACGCTCAGCCAGGGAGGCTTCTCTGATGAGGGCCAGAGCTGTCCAGGCCAGGCCTGGAGGGACAGACGCACATTCACATTCAAGGTTTTATTTGAACATGGTTTCAGTGAATCCTCTCAATGTTTTGAAATTCCAACCGAGTTTCAGTCATCTACAAAACCCTTGTTCCTCCGTAGCACCACCCCCTTTATGTTATTATCACAAATTACATCTTGACACACTGTGGGCCACCAGCAGGATTTATAATTATTGTAATATGCAGCTGTCTCTTTAAATTGCAAGGCACTAACAATGAAGGTGCCTGCGTGCTCCCTCCAGTCCCCCAGGGAAGCAGCCCAAGCCCCTGGGAAGGGCCAGGTATTAACTTGCCAGACATCGCAGCTCCTTCCAGGCTCCCAGCCGCTCTTCCGTCAGTGGATTCCGATTCTGAAAATCGGCTCATGTCCAGAAACAGCACGGGAGTGTGACTTCCTGCTGGGGCAGCCCCTCAGCCCCTGCCCTCTGTTGACTCTTACATGTGAAGCGTCTCCTTGTTGGCCACTGGTTTCACCCCTGAGGGCACCGTACTCTGTTACCACCCCCTGTTACCGCCCCCAAGCCCCTCGGCGGCCGCCTGCCTCATCCTCCCCACGGGGATTAGGGAGCCCGGCTCTGTAGCTGCCACTTCCATCATCAGCACAGGCTGCAGACGGGAACCCCTCGACTCTCCCACCCTCAGCACGGGCTGCAGATGGGGAACGCCTCGACTTCCTGGTGATGCTGGTGTTCTCCCCAGGGCTTCCTGCACACCCACCTCCCTCCACCCCATTCCTTCCTCTACCAGCTGCCAGAAAACTTGAGGGTTTCTGCTTCACTGCGAGCTGGCTACCACTTTTTTCAAGGCTTTTAAGAGCCATTCCAAGTTTTCCCCACGTCCTGGGTCCCGAGAAAGTGCCCCGCTGCAGCAAATGTTTCCAGACCCTTGGTCAAGCCCCTCACCCTCCCATCCCGGGACTTCTCGTCTGCCCCCGCTGAGGCCATCAACCAGTTCTTGCTATTACTTAGCTGTGCAGCCCCCTTCTCCCTTTTCAGGCTTAGCACCCTGCCCCTTCCCGTTGGTCTGGGCTGGGATTTAGCCCTCGCAATTGGCCTGGCAGGCAGGTGGGACAGCTCCTGAGGCGAGCACTTGCTTCCTGGTGAGACAGGTGATTCCGTAACATCTCTAGCACAGCAGATGTGCTCACCTTTGTGGGGCAGAAGGACCTGTGCACTCCAGAGGACTGGAGGGTCCTCATCGTTACATCTTTGGGACCCAGGTTTTCCCCAGGGGACCCTTACTTTCTACCTTTGCAGAGCTGACCCACCAGTGGCCCTTCACTCCAGTTAAGTGCCTGTTTACCTCTGTGGTAGAGGCACTCCAGTCTCACACCGAGCTTGGTAACAGCTCTCAGGATGTCGATATGGGGAACCAGCCCACTGTCCTGTCTTTGTTGGTTTGGTTGCTCCCCCCTCCCAGTTTTTCAGGGGCCTGCATCATCCCACCAACCACAGCGCTGTGCTCCACCGAGATATTCTCCCAGGTCAGCACTCATGAAGCTCCCACTGTGTGTCAGGGACCACCGGACCTCCCAGCCAAACAGGACAGTAGCCTCTGCACCCTTTGGGTGGTGGGCAGGACAGTCCCAGATCCTCTCCTGATGCCACTTATGTTAGTCCAGGTCTTCCAAGATGCAGATGGGATAAAGGTATAAGGATTTGGTTACATTTTATTAGATGATGAAGGCTGAGTGTGGTGGCTCGTGCCTGTAATCCCAGCACTTTGGGAGGCCAAGGCAGGCAGATCACTTGAGTTCAGGAGTTCGAGGCCAGCCTGGGCAACATGGTGAAACACCGTCTCAACAAAAACAAACAAACAAACAAAAATTAGCCTGGCATGGTGGTGTGTGCCTATAGTCCTAGCTACTTGGGAGGCTGGAATGGGAGGGTTGGTTGAGTCCAGGAGGTGGAGGTTGCAGTGAGCCAAGATCACGCCCCTGTACTGCAGCCTAGGTGATGGGAAGGAAGTCCTTTCAAAAAAAAGAGAAGATTTTATTAGATGATGAAGGTTAGATATTGATGTTATTATTAGAGATGAAGCATGGAGGCAGCTAAGAAACCTGGAAGAGCTTCAGAATGTGAGTAGCTGTAACTTCCAGAGAGGAAGAGAGGGAAGGAAGGTTGACTGGGAGTGACCTAGATCACTGAACAACCTAAGGAAGGTTCAGGAAAGCTGCCAGGGAGTTCTTGAGCCAGAGAAGTGTGGCCTCAGCACAAATGCAGAGACAGATTCTGAGCACAAGAGCTGAGGCCACTGGTCATGACATTCCCATAGTTGGAGGCCTATGAGGCACACTTTCAAGGAAACTGCAGCTGTTTAAAATAACAGTAATGTCCTATGTGTGTTTTTTTAAAAGAAAGGTTGAAAGTTAATTAGCTCATCATCTACCTGAAGAAGCAAAATCAATCTAAAACAAGAGGTATAAAGAGAAGCACTAATTAGATAGAAACTAATATGCACTGGAGACAATCAAACCAAAACTGGTTCTTTGGCGACACTAATCAGAATGGCAAGCCTCTGGGCAGGTGGGGAAGGGGGAGCATAAATAAACAATTTAAAAGTAGGCCAGGTGCAGTGGCTGACACCTGTAATCCCAGCACTTTGGGAGGCTGAGGTGGGAGGATCACTTAAGCCCAGGAGTCGGAGACCAGCCTGGGCAACACAGCAATGTCCAGAGACATTTCCTGTCTCTGGAAAAAATTTAAAAACTAGCTGGACATGGTGGCATGCACCTGTGATCCCAGCTACTCGGGAGGCTGAGGTGGGAGGCTGGCTTGAGCCTGGGAGGTTGAGGCTGCAGTGAGCTGTGATTCCACCACTGCACTCCAGTCTGGGTGGCAGAGCAAGACCATGTCTCAAATAAATAAATAAATAAATAAATAAATAAATAAACTGGACACAGCCATAGATATAACATAGATTTAAAAGATAATATGAACAATTTTAGGCCCATACATTTCTAGAAAAATGTAACTGAACTAACACTGACTCAAGAGGAAATAGAGAACCCGAAACTCTTAAAGAGATAGAATCAGTAATTAAAATCACAAACAAAACATCAGGCCCAGTCAGTGAGTTCCACTGAACTTTCAAAATACAAATTCCCTATAGAAATGCTCCCTAACTCATTTACAAGGCTAGCGTAACCTGGATATCCAAACCTGATGAGAACGGTGGAGTGCACAGCTGCAAAAAGTCTAAACAAGTTATTGGTAAACCAGATCCGAGTTGCATGCAAAGATGATAGTGAGTCATGATTATGTTTGATTTACCCCTGGAATGATAGGTTGGTTTAACTTTAGGAAATCAGTTAATGTAAGCCATTCCCTTAACACATAGGAGGAGAAAAATTAGGTCATTTCAATGCAGAAAAAGCATTTGACAGAATTTATCACCTATTCATGAGAAAAACTCCTAGAAATTAAGACTAGAGGGGAACTTTGTGACCTGATGAAGGGTATCTTTTTTTTTTTTTTTTAAAGAACAGGCCTGGCGCGGTGGCTCACGCCTGTAATCCCAGCACTTTGGGAGGCCAAGGTGGGAGGATCACCCTGAGGTCAGTAGTTCAAGACCAACATGGCAAAACCCCATCTCTACTAAAAATACAAAAATTAGCCAGGTGTGGTGGCACGCGCCTATAATCCCAGCTACTCAGGAGGCTGAGGCAGGAGAATTGCTTGAACCTGGGAGGTGGTGGAGGTTGCAGTGAGCTGAGATAGTGCCACTGCACTTCAGCCTGGGCGACAGATCGAGATTTCGTCTAAAAAAAAAAAAGAAAAAGAACATAACAGGCCGAGTGTGGTGGCTCATGCCTGTAATCCCAGCTCTTTGGGAGGTCGAGGCAGGTGGATTGCTTGAGGTCAGGAGTTCGAGATCAGCCTAGCCAACATGGTGAAACCCCCTCTCTACTAAAAATACAAAAAAAAAAAAAAAAAAAGATTAGCCAGGCATGGTGGCGCACACCTATAATCCCAGCTACTTGAGAGGCTGAGGCAGGAGAATTGCTTGAACCCTGGAGGTTGAGGTTGCAGTGAGCCGAGATCATGCCACTGCACTATAGCCTGGGCAACAGAGTGAGACTCTGTCTCAAAAAATAAAAATAAAAATAAATATAAACAAAAGAATATAATAAACATCATATGTAAGTATGAAAGGTTGAATGTATTTTATTTAAGATGAGGAACAGGACAGGTTCCCACTATCACATTTCTGTACATCGTTGTACTTACTAACATTGTGAGTCTCAGCTAGCACAGAAAGATAAGAAAAAGAAATAAAAGCTACAAGAATTGAAAAAGAAAAAAGTATTGTTTTGGTATATCTATATAGAAAACACAGAGAAATCTAACAAGAAGTTATTAGACTCAATCAGGAAATTTAGAGATGTTGCTCTACATAAAATCAATATACAAAATAACTGGGTTTCTCTTTCTTTCTCTCCCCTTCCCTTCCCTTCCCTTCTCTCCCATTCTCTCCCCTTCCCTCCCCTTCCCTCCCTCCCCTTCCCTCCCCTTCCCTCCCTCCCTCCCCTTTCCTCCCCTTCCCTCCCTTCCCTCCCTCCCCTTCCCTCCCCTTCCCTCCCTCCCCTTCCCTCCCCTTCCCTCCCTCCCCTTCCCTCCCTTCCCTCCCCTCCCCTTCCCTCCCTCCCTCCCCTTCCCTTCCCTTCCTTCCCTTCCCTTCCCTTCCTTCCGTCCCTCTCTCCCTCCCTCCCTCCCTTCCTTCCTTCTTTTTCTTTTTTGAGACAGAGTTTCACTCTTGTTGCCCAGGCTGCAGTGCAGTGGTGCGATTTTAGCTCACTGCAACCTCCGCCTCCCAGGTTCAAGCAATTCTCCTGCCTCAGCCT
The DNA here is from genome assembly GCF_006542625.1 of Nomascus leucogenys. Classification (NCBI taxonomy): domain Eukaryota; kingdom Metazoa; phylum Chordata; class Mammalia; order Primates; family Hylobatidae; genus Nomascus; species Nomascus leucogenys. Next base: position 113,646,229 of record NC_044388.1, read on the forward strand.
CTCGAGTAGCTGGGACTACAGGCACACACCACCATGCCTGGCTAATTTTGTATTTTTAGTAGAGATGGGGTTTCTCCATGTTGGCCAGGCTAGTCTCGAACTCCCGACCTCAGGTGATCCTCCCACCTTGGCCTCCCAAAGTGCTGGGATTACAGGCGTGAGCCGCGCACCCGGCCCAGAATAACTGGGTTTCTAAACGAGTGACAGAAAATGTAACTTTAAAAATGGAATCCTTCATAGTAGTGTGAAAAATATGAAACACTTAGAAATAAATATAGTATAAATGTTCAGGACCTTGATGGAGAATATTATAAAAGTTTATGAGATAAACTAACGATGACCCTAGTAATAAATACATATATATTGCATAAGGAGTGAAAGCCTCAATACCAAAAATGTGTATTTCCCCCAAATTTATCTATTGATTCTATATAATTCCTGCCAAAAGTCCACTGTGTGCATGTATATAACCTGATGAGTTGATCCTAAAAATTATAAGGGCAAATAAAGGGTCAAGAATAGCAAAAATTTGGCCAGTCGCAGTGGCTCACACCTATAATCCCAGCACTTTGGGAGGCTGAGGTGGGCGGATCACCTGAGCTCAGGAGTTCCAGACTAGCCTGGGCAACATGGCCAAGCCTTGGCTCTATAAAAAATACAAAAATTAGCTGGGCATGGTGGTGCACACCTGTGGTCCCAGCTACTCGGGAGGCTGAGGTAGGAGGATTGCTTGAGCCCGGGAGGTGGAGGCTGCAGTGAGCTGAGATTGTGCTATTGCACTCCAGCCATTGCACTCCAGCCTGGGTGACAGAGTGAGATCCTGTCTGAAAAAAAAAAAAAAAATTCGAAGAAGAACCCAGGTAGAGGCGTTAACCTTTTAATAGGACTTTTGTAATCAATGCAGGGAGTACTGGCCCAGAGCAGGTGAAGGGTTCGTCTGAGCAGAGCAGACAGCAGACAGTTGGGGCCCTTCTGTGAATGGTGTCATGACAATTTAATTATATTAAGATGATGAAAATGGCGCCTGCCTCACATCATACAGAAAAATCATTTGCAAGTGGTTTAAAATAGAAAAAGCAAAACTGCACAAATTTTAGAAGAGAATATAGGAGAATCTATTCTCAAATCTCCCAAAGAATCTCTCACAACAATGAACAAAGGAAGAATTTCCTAGGATTCAAAAAGCACAAAACATTGGGAAAAGCTGGATATATTTCAGTTACAGTATAACGAGGAACTTCTACATATCAAAAGAATCACGAAATAAGCAAAAGACAAATCACAGAGTGAGAGAAGATACTGCAACTACACACATCTGATGGAGGGTTTGTGCCCAGAACATGTAAGGACTTCGACAAGTCAATCAGAAGGAGAGACAGAATCCAGTTGAAAAGTGGGTGGAAGATTTGAACAGGCGTTTTGGCAAAGGGGAAGACGTGAATGGGCAAGGAATGTGAGAAAATGCCCTGCTCCATTAGTGGGCAGGAAAACGCAGATTAAAACAGAGTGAGGGACCTGAAATGCCTACCAGACTGACAACAACATGAAGGCAGATAACACTAGAGTGTTGGAGAGAATGCCAAGCAAGCCAGGGTCTGTGTGGTGCTGCGGGATGGTCGTCACTGCACTTTGGGCCCTAATTTAGCAGCATCCAGTGAGGTCGAGAGGCACGTCCCATGGCCCAGCAATTTCTCTCCTCGGGTTAGACCTGCAGGCTCTTGTCCAAGCACCAGGAGAACGACATTAAATGTTCACTGGAGAATTGAAATAGCAGGAATTGGACAGCAGCACAAATCTCCATCAAAGTAGAATGGATCAATAAATTGTCACACGACAGACTAATACATGTGGTGAAAACAAGTTATTCACAGCTACACACGACAACCCGGGTACACTGCAGCACCAGAGGACAACAGCTCAGCGCTCTTGTGTGAATTTCAAAAGCATGGGGCTGGGCGCATTGGGTCACACCTGTAATCCCAGCACTTTGAGAAGCCCAGGCGGGCGGATTGCCTAAGCTCAGGAGTTCGAGACCAGCCTGGACAACATGGTAAAACCCTGTCTCCTACGAAAATACAAAAAATTAGGCAGTTGTGGTGACGCACTCCTGTAGTCCCAGCTACTCAGAGATTGAGGCACGAGAATTGCTCACACCCAGGAGGTAGAGGTTGTAGCAAGCTGAGATGACACCACTGCACTCCAGCATGGGCGACAGATCGAGACTGTTTTTTTTTTTTTTTAAAAGAAACGAATTTCAAAAGCATGTACAACTGCACGATAAATTGCACATAGATGTACAGAGAGAAAGGGAATGGTGAACACAAAATTCCGGACAGTGGTGGCCTCTGAGATGCGGAGGTCCAGGAGGGGCTGCACCGTGCTGGGATGCTGGGGTCCTCTGCGTCTTCCACAGAGCCCTAGTGCCCATTATTATTTGTAGAATTAAATGTTAATTATATAAAAAGAAAAAAACCCTCCTGGTTCTCCTCCCCGCTTCCCCATAAGGGGACCCAGCACACAGTGACAGAGTTGAGATCTACAGGGGACATCGCAGGAACAACTGAAGAGATGCTGGGCTTGCAGGTGCTGTGGTGGGAGGGTGGGGTGCAGGGACCTAGTGTGGAGGGCAGCAGGGGTGTGGCTACAACCACCACCTCCCACCGCAAGGGCCGTGACCAACTCTGGGACCCCTGGAGGAGTTTCTGGGGAACCAGAGTGACACCAGTCCAGTTTGTGACCTTCCCCAGTGGCAGGAGCCTGGGGGGTGTCTCTGGAGGTTCCAGATGGGAATTCTGCCAGGTGAGAAAGACAGAGGGTGAAGGAGTGAGGGACGGGGGCAGGGGACAGGGGGCAGCAGGAGGACTCAGGTTGGAGAGGGATGGGGGAGGGGCTGTGAGCAAGCGTGCTGGAGGGTCCAGAGGAAGATGGGACCCTCGAGGGGTGACAAGCTCAGCTGGTCATTGGCTTAGACACTGTGCAGCAGTGCCCACCACGCAGCCTGTCCTGGACTTAGTCACCCCCAGCTCCAGACTCTTGTCAACTCTACAAATTTCTCTTGTGGATTCTCTTCCCTATAGCCCTGGATGAGCATTTCAAACCCTCTCCTCCCTCTGCCAACCTGCAAATGCCCCCTTCTCACTCTCAGTTGCTTGTTTTGTTTCTTATTTCACTGAGAAAGTAGAATAATCACAATAAAACCCTCATCCTCCCCCAAATGAATCCTCCAGCCCACCTGTGCCTGCAATCGTGCGAACTGCTTTTCTTTCCCTGCCTCGAGTGAGCTGTCCCAAATCTGGTGCCCTCTTGCCTGGAGGAGGCAAGACGCTCTTTTTCTTGCATCAGCAATTTTTCTTTCTGTTGAGTCATTGCCATTGCATACGAAGTCCAATAATATCCCCTACCTTAAAAAACAAACAAAAAAACCTCCTTAATGCTGCATCTGTATTGTTCCCTATCTCACTGGACAAGCTGTCTACACTTGCTATAGGGACTTCCTCACTGAACAAGCTGTCTACACCCGCTGTAGGCACTTCCTCACTGAACGAGCTGTCTACACCCACTGTAGGCATTTCCTCACTGACCGACCTGTCTATACCCTCTGTAGGCATTTCCTCACTGACTGACCTGTCTACACCCGCTGTAGGCACTTCCTCACTGACCAAGCTGTCTTCACCCGCTGTAGGCACTTCCTCACTGACCGACCTGTCTACACGCGCTGCAGGGACTTCCTCACTGACTGCCCTGTCTATACCCGCTGCAGGGACTTCCTCACTGACGGAGCTTCTACACCCGCTGTAGGCACTTCCTCACTGACGGAGCTGTCTACACCCGCTGCAGGGACTTCCTCACTGACCGAGCTGTCTACACCCGCTGAGGACTTCCTCACTGACGGAGCTGTCTACACCCGCTGTAGGCACTTCCTCACTGACGGAGCTGTCTACACCCGCTGTAGGCACTGCCTCACTGAACGAGCTGTCTACACCTGCTGTAGGCACTTCCTCACTGAACCAGCTGTCTACACCCGCTGTAGGGACTTCCTCACAACTCATTCTCTTCAATCCACCCCACTCAGGCTGCTCCTGTGTGGAAACTGCTGTCCAGGTGATGGGCGCCTCTGTCTTTCCACTCCGATGGCTGAATGTCAGTCCTCATCTCTATGGACCACACGCACTCCTCCCTCGGCTCCGGGACAGGGCACTCCCCCGACCCCCCACAGCCCTGGCTGCTCCTCCTCACCGACTTCATTCTTGGGGAGTGACGGCGTCCTCTGTCTCTGACTTCGGTCACTTCCTCGGTGGTGATGCATCAGGCAGGATGACACTTGCAAGGGACCATCTACCACAATCTGCGTGATCTGTGCAAGGCGCAGGGAAGTCCCAAGGGCCAGGATTCACCACGCCCGCGTGATGCCACGCCCCGCTGGCAGGAACAAGGGGAGGAGGCAGGAACTGGAACCGGAGAGAGAGAAAGGAGAGTGGTGGGTGCCTGACAGGGCCGGAGCGTCAGTTGAGGCGCACAGCCAACCCTCAGTGACCTGGCAGGAGGAAGTCAGGGGAATAGTAGACACCTTCGCCTTGCTCTTTCCTTCCCTCCAGGGCCTTTGGTGCTCCTGTTGGCTTAGCATAACCAGAAACCACAGGTCAAGGAACAGGCTGATGTGGCTTTCAAAGGCCAGCTCCAGTGTCACGCAGCACGGAGGGAAGGGCAGAGAGGATGTGGTGAGCCCAGCCTCCAGGCGCAGGGCTGCGGCAGTGGCCTCTCGTCTCGGCATCCCTCGAGATACTCCACCCTGCATAGCATCTCCACTTCTGTCCCCAGTAGGCAATTCTTAATTTCCACCCTGTGACTAACAAGCTCTTCCCTCTGTCTTCCCCATCTTGGCAAAAGGCATCCTCCTGGACACAGTCACTCAGACCAAAAATGAAGAGCCTGGGTTTCTATCTCTCCTTCACATTTACACTGGACGCACCATCTCTAAGAGAAAGAGGCACTGCTCATGGCCCCCATGTTCAAACCACATCATCTCTCTCTGTGCTGCTGTCAAAACCCCGCCCTGGGCTCTGATTTCTCTCTGTGACAGGCCAGTTGGCAGCCTCCCCGAAAGCCTTAGCACCTGCTTCCCAGCTAAGCGAACCCTGATTTTGTTTGGGGCAACTATGTGCCCGCCTAGTGGGTGCTGGTCATTCTGGTCCACTTTGACACATGTTCACTTTCCCACCCTCTTAAAGTCAGGGCTGGCCACATGGCCCAGGGCGGCCTAACGGGGTTAAAGAGACACTTGCAGGGGGAGCCTCTGAGAAGCTTTTCCTTTGTTAGGAAAGAAAATCGTAACCTGATTCACAAAGTGGTCATCCTTTGTACACCTGCCACTTCCTTCCCGTTTGAGATGGTGGTGTAGCGGTGTGATGCCCTGTGCTATGACAGCCACCCTGGGCCATGAGGCAACAGGCAGGAAGGCAGAAAGTGTATGTGGGGATTTTGGAGGGAGGAGAGACGGTGGCTTCGTATTCAGTGAGATCACAATGGCATCGTGCAAGCTGCTGCTAGCTGGCAAGCGGGTTGTTCGCCTCTGAATGCAACCTAAGTGATTCAGCATCCCAGCCTCCTGCAGTCCACACTCCACACGGCAGCCCGAGGGACCCTTCAGAGGCCCACGCGCCTCTGCTCGGAAATGTGCGGACCGCCTCCCTCTCAGAAGGCGCAGCCCGCACCGGCCTCACTCTGCACTCAGCGCCTTGCGAGCTTCAGGTCCGAGAGGATCCCTTGTTCCCGAAGGTCTCCCCGACCCCGGGCAGCATTTTCGGAGGTTGTGAGGATCCACGGGCCTGCACGAAGTGAGTGCTGTGTAAATGGTTGCTGTGCTTTGTACAAAACTGTCAGCTCCATGAGGGCAGAGCTGGGAGCCCAGGACAGGCCCGGCCCACGGTGGGCGCTCAAGGAGGCCTGGGGGATGGCGGTGACCGTGACAGGTTCCCTAACCGGGCGTGGCCTGCAAGGCAGTCAGAGACTTCTCTGAGCTGAGATCCCGGGGCCAGCCCATTGCGTGGAAACAGCAGGTCCCGCACCCAGGCTGGAGGCCCCCGACAGAAGCGTCCGCGTGGCACCAAGGCCGCGAGCCGAGCGCACCCGGAGGGTTGGGAAGGCCGGGGATCCGGCGGGGACGGGGCGGGCCGGCCCAGGCCTGGCGCCCAGCTCTGGGCTGCAGCCCCGCGGCTGGTGGCGCCTCCGGGCGGAGCGAGGGGTTCGTCTAGGCCGAGTTTGAGGAGCCGAGGGCGCCCAGGGGCGGAGCGGCCGGCAGAGCGCGCTCCGGGGACGGCCCGGGCTGGCGCTGAGCGGCCGTCGAGGACCCACAGGCTCGTCCACTCCTGGGCCCGGCCCAGCCCCGGGGTGGGAGGGCGCGGAGCGCGGGAGGCGCAGCCGGAGAGGCCGGGGCGGGGCGGGGGCGGCCGCGGGGCGGGGCCGGCGCGGCAGGGTGGGCGGGGCCGGCGCGGATTGGCCTGGCCCCGCCACGTGACCGGCCCCTTATAGGGCGTGGCGCGGGGCCGCGGAGTCGGGTGAGGCGGCGGCGGCGGGGCCAGGCGAGGTCCGCTGCGGTCCCAGCGGCTCCGCGGCTGCTCCGCTCTGAGTGCCTGGCGCGCCCCGCGCCCTCCCTGCCGGGGCCGCTGGGCCGGGGATGCACGCGGGGCCCGGGAGCCATGGTCCGCTTCGGGGACGAGCTGGGCGGCCGCTATGGGGGCCCCGGCGGCGGGGAGCGGGCCCGGGGCGGCGGGGCCGGCGGGGCAGGGGGCCCGGGCCCCGGGGGGCTGCAGCCCGGCCAGCGGGTCCTCTACAAGCAATCGATCGCGCAGCGCGCGCGGACCATGGCGCTGTACAACCCCATCCCAGTCAAGCAGAACTGCTTCACCGTCAACCGCTCGCTCTTCGTCTTCAGCGAGGACAACGTCGTCCGCAAATACGCGAAGCGCATCACCGAGTGGCCATATCCTGCCGGGCGGGGCCGGGCGGGGCCGGGCGGGGACCGGGGCGGGGGCCGGGGCCGGGGCCATCTTCCCGGTGGCCGGGAGGGCGCGACCTGGGGAGGCGTCGGGAGACAGGCGAGGGGGGTGCGGAGCGCCCCGGGGCCCCTCGGAGCGGCGGGTGCGGGAGCATTTCCGTGAGTGCGGCGGGCGCGGGGCGGAGCCCCTTCGCTCCGGACTCGTCCCTCCGCACGCCGGGTCCTGGGGATCCTGGTCGGTGCACAGCGCGCGGCCAGCCTGGAGGGCACCGAGGGCGAAGCCGCGTCCATGCAGGTGCGAGCGCCGTGGGGACGCGGCCGTGCGCGCGCCTGGCTGCAGGTGCCTGCGTGTGCGGGCTGAGCTGGAGCCGGGCGCTGCGCGTGCGTGCGCTCGCGATGCGGGCTACATGTATGTTCACGTGCCTGTGTAGGTACATGTGGCAGCGTGTCTGGAGGAAGCAGTGTGCGCCTGCGCGGGGTCTCCTTCCATCCTCGCCTGGGGGCGCTTGGCCCCCTCCCCTCGGGGCGCTGGAGTCGGGCGGAGCCGGGCCGGAGGCGCTGTCCGCGGTGCTGACGACCGCCTGGGTGTGCCGAGGGGCTGGCGGCCCAGACTGCGGAGGCCCCGCCTCGCGGCCGCCCCTAGGGATGGGGGCAGGGAGTGAGGGAGACCAGGCCGCGTCCGCCAGGAAGGGGGTTCCGGACCCAGTTGTCTCATCCCCTCCGGAGACGGCCTGGCGGTGGCTGCTGCACTGGGCTCTGCTGGCCTCGGCCTCGTGTTTGCCTCCCTGCGGCGTCTCCCGGCCAGTCCTTAACCCACGCACTCCGTTCGAGTACATGATCCTGGCCACCATCATCGCCAATTGCATCGTGCTGGCCCTGGAGCAGCACCTCCCTGATGGGGACAAAACGCCCATGTCCGAGCGGCTGGTGAGTGCCCGGCTGGGCCTGAGGGCAGGGTGGTGGGGAGACCGCGACTCCACTTTCCTTAAGGGTCTGTGCCTGAGAACAGCTCCCTCGGGCAGGGTCGTCTGGGCAGTGCCCCTCTCCGCTGAAGGAAAAGGTAGGCCTGGCAGATAACACCTTCCTCGAGGGCCAGGGCAGCTGGGGTCACCGGCTTAGCCCTGGGCGTGGCCACGTTAGCCCTGGGCCAGTCTGCCCTGTGCCACGAGCTACCCCTGCACCTCAATGGCTGTCATGGCATTCGGCGCTAGACTTTGATCCAGAAAACCATGTTCTAAACTTGGGGCAGGGAAGGGGCATTCATATCTTTGGGAAGGTCAGCTCTGAGCGCCATGTGTGCCCTCCTGGGCTGAGATGGGCTTTGGCCTGGATGTGGGAACCCTGAGCCTCTTCCTCCAAGTTGTCTTGTGCGAGCCTGCTTGGAACCTCTTCTCCAGTGCGCCTCACCGTCCTGTGGGAAGCATTCCTTCTCAAACATTCTGAATCATTTTTACCTGTCCCTAGATTCCAGCCAAGAGGCCCCCGTGGTAGCCCCCATTGGAGCATAGAGTCTGTGCGAGTCGGGGTGCCAGGGCAAGGTCTCTGTGGCTCAACAGGAGGTTGGGTGGAAGGTCAGCCCCGTGGGGTCTCTGGAGGGGCTGGGTCAGAGGAAGGGCAGCATTTTGGAGGTGAGCACTGTTTCTGAGGTCAGAGCACGTCCCCCAGCCCCCACTCTTCCCTGATGCCTGGCCCCTTGTCTGGGTTCCAAGTGTGCCTAAAGACTGGAGCCTCCAGGTGAGCAGAAGACAGAGCAAGTATGGGCCCAGGGGGTTCGGGGCCAGAGGCATCCAGGAGACGGCCTCTCTGGGGTGTCAAGAGCTGCTCCCTCTTCCCTTGAGTCTGGCTTCCGCCCCCACTAGCGTCCTGAGACAAGAGCTATTCAGACTTTAGCCCTGAAACTGAACTCCTTTTGAACCTGGGCCACCGCAGGCCCAGGAGTGCAGAAGGGGAGACAGGGAGCCTGCCCTGGAGGTGAGGCACCAGGAGAAGGTGAGTGGTGGGTGGCCGAGGTGAGGAGGTCTTAATGGAGCACAGTCTGGAACGCCCAGTGGTCTGGGTTATGGCAGGGTGGGGAGGAGGGGTGTGGACAGCCCAGCCACACCATGAGGCAGGCGTGAGTCATGGTCCCTGTGGGGGACTTGGGCAGTAGCCTGGTGGGGCCCCTTGCTTTCTGGAGGCTGGAGAAGAGGGTGAGCGTGAGAGGAAACAGGCAGAGAGCCTTGAATGCCAAGCCACAGGAAACAGGGCAGGGCCAGGGTCAGAGGGACGCAGGCCCAGGGGCCAGGCCGGGGCAGGGGCAGGGGAAGGGAGGATCAAGCTGTCTTGCCCTGCCAGGCAGTGGGTGTCCAGCCTTGCCAGTTCCTGCCTCACAGGTGTGGGAGGGTTTGCTTTGTGGTCATGGGTTGGGGAGGACACTTCTAGGGGTGGCGAGCTAACCTGTTGAGAAAACTGCAGAACATGCCCGCCCTGGGCCAGCCTAGAGGTCTTGGGAGCTCTTGACCAGCCCCAGTCCCATGTTCAGGCCCAGCCATTGATGTCCCTTGGGATGGAGGGGAAGCTGTGCTGCTGCCCACAGAGCAGGCTGAGGCTGGGTGGTGCAGGGGCAGCCCCTCAGTTGTCTGCCAGCCTGGCCCTGGGCGAGGCCTCCCTGGTTCCCTGCCTCTCGGGGCTGTTTCCCACCTCCCCATTGACTCTGGAGCTACCTGGAGCCAGGCCCCAGCTTGCAGTGCAACACCAAGCTGCCTGCACACCCATCCCTCCCACCTAAGCCAGCCTTCAGCCATGGGCTGGGCAGGGCAGACCTGTGAGGAGACGGCTCGGGCTGGGGCCTCCTTCCCAGCCGAAGGTGCTGGCTGGTCCTTCCTAGGCGTCGGGCCTGTTCTCTTTTTCACCAAGAAGCTTCCTGTGAAGATCTCTGTCTGCTGGGGCCCCACTGTTCCCCTGGGGCAGATGGTCAGCAACCCCACCCCTTGGGAAAAGGGGTCCCTCCTAAACAAATCAGACCAGAAGCCTCGGGGCCAGGAAGAGCATGGCGAGTCAGCACGGGCCGTGATGGACCCTTGGGTGCTGGTAGCTTCCACCAGGCACTGCCAGCCAAGCCTTGGGCCAGCTCCACCACAGGACAGGAAGAGCCCAGGCTGAGTAAGGTGGGAGTAAGATGCGGAGAGCCCTCGAGAGCCTGGCTTCCTGGGGAGGAAGGCACAGGCTGTGGAACGGTGGCACTCACCTCACCTGGCAGCTCCGCGGCAGCCCAGCAGCTGCTTCCTCCTGTGACCTCCACAGTCCTGAGGACGAACCCTCAGGGGAGGTCCTTGAAGCTGGCCTCCTCTCCCCACCCCTTCACCTGCTCCCTAAGGCAGCAGCCCCAGAGTACAGGTGTCCCACACCCCCATGCCAACCCTGCACATGCAACTCCCCAGCTCCCCGGGCTTGCCTTGCACAGGGCCTTTCCCTGCCAGCCCCACGCGTATGCTCATGAGGAGTCTTTGGGGTCTCCTCAAGCTCCACACAGCCCGTCTCCACCCTGTTTGCTGCTCCTAGCTCGGCACTGGTAGGGCCTGGCTCTGCTCTCTCGTGCTCAGTAGCTGTTGGCTGGAGCTCAGCCTGGGGTGCAGGAAAGAGATCTTTCTAGGATCAGCTGTCTTCATTCCTTTGGCTGCTCTGTTCCCTCCACCTGGATCCCTTTCTCAAAATCGAGCTGTGGAAGCCTTGCCTGCAGGTGGCACGCCCTCTGGGAGGCTCCCTGCAGTCTGAGCCCAGGGTGGTTCCCAGCCTCAGGTCCAGACTGTGGCTCGTTGCCTCTAGGGTCCTCACAGATGTGGCGGTCATTGCTCAGCACACTCAGGGCCGAGGTCGTGCTTCTCATTTCTGTTGTTTTCTGCCGAGATGTGTGTGTTCTGGTTATCCGGGTGCATGTTGAATGCATAAACGGGGCCTGGACTGAGTTCAAGAAAGCCTGAGCTGTATCCAGGCAACCTTGTGCAGGTTCCCACCCAGAGGCTGCTGTGGCCTCTGCCTGGCTCCCGGGCATCTCTGTGCCTCTGTCTCCATCATGTTAGAATGGGGATGACCTCATGGGGGTATTAAAGGGCCACCCTAGTTGATAAAGGAAAAACTACCTGATAAGCACCCACAGCTAGTACTGTTACATCACCGTCTCCCCGAAGCCAGGCCCACTGCATGGTGCTAGCAGGGAGATTGGGGCCCCACTGTGACGTGGGCAGAAGCTGAGATGCCAGGGTGGGAGGCACGAGGGGCCTGCAGGCATGACTGGGATGTTGCTGCTGTAAACAGTGGTGTCCCCATTAGGAGACACATGCAGACAGCAAGCAGGCTCAGTGATGGGAATGGCTCCTTGGAGAATCTGCAGGGTGTTGGGGGCAAGGTGAGGAGGGTCAGACCCTCACGATGGCTGTGGCCTGCACACAGTGGGGTGGGGTCCTTACCAACCATCTCTGCCCACTACTGCACCTGGTGGGGGCCAGGGGTGACCACTGTTCTGCGCTTCTCCTAGGACGACACGGAGCCCTATTTCATCGGGATCTTTTGCTTCGAGGCAGGGATCAAAATCATCGCTCTGGGCTTCGTCTTCCACAAGGGCTCTTACCTGCGGAATGGCTGGAACGTCATGGACTTCGTGGTCGTCCTCACAGGGTAGGCAAGCTGAGGCCAGGAGGCCCAGCACGTGCGGCCCAGGCGTGTGCTGTCTCAAGCTCAGTTGCGCCGTGGAGCTGGGGTGGCTGCAGTCTCCTCACTGGGGTCCCCCCACAGCCCTGCTGGAGATGAACAAATGTGAGACAGTCTGTTTGCCACCCTGTGTGCTATGGGGGTGCTTCTGCCAGAGGTGCCAGTGCTGTATTTCTCGCTGAAGGGAGGATCACAGTGGCCTGTCCCCAGGAGGCACTGGCTTGCAGAGCCCACAGGCCAGGGGCCACCAGCTTCCATGGCTGGCTGAGCCGCATGGTGCCTGTTGGAGGTGGCTTTGCTGGCCAGGTGAGGGGCTTCCTAGCGAGGAGGAGGGCTGGCCTTCTGGCCTCACCCAAGCCAGTGGTCTGGGAGGGGCACTTGGCGTTTTGAATTCTGCTCCTGCCTGAGACGCTCACCTGTGGCGTCCACCTCGCTCAGAGCCCTTGTGCTGCCTGGGATGAGGCTGTGTGTTGAGTGCTTTCACAGTTCCTAGTGCCAGGAAGGTGCTTCGGCAGTTTCTCCTCAACCACCTACCCTAAGAACAGCTTGTGATTGCCAAAATAACCAGCACATCTAGAAAGTGGACCCAAGGGGCCTGGATGGGAGCTCAGGTCCAGTGCTCTGCACCCCACCCTCCAGGGTGTCAACTCCCCATCCTGTGCAGTGGGCACTGTGAGGTCCCCTTTCCTGCTTCCCTGACTGGCAGGTGGAAGGCTGGGCTGGGCTGCTGTGACTCTGGTGTGGAGAGTGGTGGCTGGGGAGTGAGTGCTTCGGGAGTTGCCCCCACAGAGCCTGTTAGCACTTCAGTGTCAGAGGCCCTGTGCTGGGCCAGGGACTGCTGTCTGCTCTTTCCTGAGCCTTATGGTTCCGAGGCTCAGAGCCCAGATGGAAGAGGAGGGAGCAGGCCCCACAGCAGGCTCCTTCCAGAGCCCCATCCTCACCCAGTGACTGCCCCAGGACGCCTGGTGCACAGGAGGGTATATGGAGGGGTGTTTGGGCTGGTGGCAGAGGAGGAAGGAGATGGCTGTGGAGTCCTCGAGTCTGGGGCTCATGCCTTCAAGGTTCTGTGTGTGTGAGGAAGAAGCAGTCGGCTACACGGCCTCTGGTCTCTTGGGTGAGGCCTTCAGAGGGAGCCTCCCGTTGCCTGCCTGGATCCTGGAGTGCTGCCCTCATCTACTCTGCCTGCCCCTGAGCCTGGTGCTGGCCCCTGCTGGGTGACAGCAGCGTTTACAGAACTGGGCTTGGGGGTGTCGCACGGAAGGCTCAGCCCCCAGAGCTGTCTGGGCTTGCGGGGGTCGCACGGAGGGCTCAGCCCCCAGAGCTGTCTGTGATGTGCTGGGCACAGCAGCATTGAGGTGGATTCTGTGCCTTTCTGCAGCACAGCCCTGGGGTAGAATTTATGGAAGGCCCTGTGGGGGTCTGTGGTTCCGCCAGCAATGCCCGTTGGGGGCTGGAGTGGGAGGTGGCTGGTGAAGAGTGTGGCCTCTTGGAGGACTGGGTGCTCCCACATCCAGTGGATACTCCCAGAGGCAGCCCAGGAGTCACTAGCTGTTTACCTCTCTCTCTCCCTGTGGACCCAAGTCCCTGAGGACAACGGTGCCTTATTTTTTCAGGGGATCCCTGGAGCCTCACTTGGGGCGGGCACCCAGGAGGGGGCAGTGAGCCTCTGCTGAAGTAATGAATTGTTGGGGTGTAAGCAGTGTTGGGGGGTGCGGGCCAGCGGGGAGCTGGGTAGAGGGGAGCTGGGTAGAGGCGGCAGGTTCCGGCCTCATGGGGCGCTGTCCACGGTGCTGAGTGTGTGGCCCTTGAGGGCCAGGAGAGGAGGCAGGAGGAGACGCACCAAGCCCTGGGCAGGACCCCTGGATCTCCCAGCACACATAGACGGGGTCCAGGGCTGCTTCTCCGTCCCCTCCCCTTCTTCCCCCTCCCCCTCCTCTTCCCCCTCCCTCCTCTGTTTCTCTCGGTCTCTCTCCCTCCCCCTCCTCTCCCCTCTTCCCCCTCCGCCTCCCCCTCCCTCCTCCTCCCACTTTGCCTGTCTAGCCCTTTGTCTCCTCTCCACGCTCTCTGTCTCTGGCCCTCTTGGTGTCTTGGTGTCTCTCTGCCTCTCCCTCTTTTCTTCCTGCCGCCCCTCTTTCCCTTGGCTTGAGCACGTCTCTGCTCTCCTGTGTCTGCAGCAGGGCCTGGGCGTTGCTGGGGTGGCTCCCAGGTTCCTCCGCCTCCACACATCTTCCCTCCAGGCAGCCTGGGTTGTGCGGGGAACCCCGGGTTGGAGGTGATCTGTGTCCCACAGGGCCACATGCTGGCTCCAAGTCACAGGAGGGAGCCGCTTTGCTGCTCTCGTGTGGGGCACCTGGGGACACGTGAACCCGTGTGTGCGTCTGTGTGTGGAGGGGGCTGTGTCCGCTGTGGGGGAGTGCTGGTCCATGGGGAGCCTAGGGAGGAGCCTCGCCTCACCTCTGTGAGCCTAGGGCCTGTGGGTAGTGGGCGGTATTTCTCATTAGTTTGTTGTTTTTAATTAGAGTTTATTTAATTGGTGCTCAGAGGGTTGGAGGGAGAGGCAGACACCCTGGCCTGTTGCTTGGCAAAGCCTTGAGCACCCTCAGAGGCCGGCTGGGGCCGCTCTGCTCCTGAGGCTGGTGTGGAACTATGGAGGAGGCCCTGGGTCCGTGCCTCCTGCTGCCTGGGGAGGCTCTGAGCCTCCGTGTTCTCACCTGGGAGGGAAGGTGGGCACTCTGCCCCCTTGTCTCCGCTTTGCTTCTCTCCCAGGACTTTGGGGCACCCTCTGTTAGCCTGTGGGTGTGCGTCTGGGCTGTGGGGGGGCTGTAGTCGGCTCTAATGCTGCTGAACTCCTGCTGCCCTGGGGAGCAGCTGTGGGGTCTGCACTGGGGTCCCAGCCTGGAGGGGACTGTGAGGATCAGAGGCTGCTTCTGAGAAACCCCAGGCCTGTGAGGGCTGCTGGCAGCTTCCTGCCCTTGTGTGTGCCCAGGGCCTCCAGCCCCTCAGTTCCCAGCCGTGCTCTTGACTGGGTCAGCCCATGTGTGGCCACCTGGAACTCCTCTGACTCGCTTGGGCCGGGGTGAGGTCACAGTGGCTGGGTCCCTGCCACGGGACTCTGCCTCGTTTCCAGGAGGGCTCCTGGCGCCTGGCCGTCTCCTGTGGTCGTCTGAGTGGATCATTTGCCAAGAGAGATTCTGGGCCCAGGAGTGAGGCTTCCCTTCCCCGGCCTCCAAGAACACTGTGCTACCAGGGTGGGGTCGGGGCTGAGCCGGCTCCCCACACAGAGTGGGCCTGGGGTGAGGACAGGGGCCCGGTGGTGTCTGACATGGGGGTCTCCAGCAGTTCACTCCAGCAAGAGCCCTGCTGAGTGCCAGGACGCAGCTCTTGAGGACCTCAGGCCGCGGGGAGGTGGGAGGAGGCGGGAAGGCCGCCACTTCCCTGCCTCCGTCTGTCCTCCCGTCCATGCCCTGTCCACCATCCTGCCCTCTGCCCAGCTCTCTGGCCCTGTGTCTGTCCAGCCAGGTGGGCAGCCCTGCAGCCAGCCCTCCCTCCACCTGTTCATCATTCATTCATTCAGTGTTCATAGAGCCTCTGCCAGGTGCTGAGGACTCAGGAGTGAAGGAAGACAGCTGAACCTCTGCCCGGTGGGCCGTGTTCTGGGGACAAGACACCTCCGGGCCTGGTTTCTTTGCAGCCTGGTGTGGTGTGCAGTGGCGTGGCGTAGGCGTGCCCTAGAGAGCAGTCAGCGGGTGGACGGATGAGTGGATGGTGATGAGTTCCGTGCTGTTTTTTCCCACATACGAAATGAGATAAAGCGTGCAGGGTGCAGGCCTGGAGGTGCCACTTTGCATAGGGTCGTCAGAGGACGGACTGGAGAGCGTGAGGGGTGAGCCATCTAGCAGCCTGGGAAGAGGTGTGGCTGGAGGTGGTGATTCGAGGGACATGGGTGTCCCAGTCATCTTCAGAGCTTGAGACCACCCAGGATCCCCAGGGAATGGGAAGTGTGGAGAAAGAGCTGCCCTGTGATGGAGTCCAGGGCACCTGGACTTATAAGTGGCAGCTGGCGGTGAGGTTGGTGGAGCAGCGGAGGTGTGCCTGGCAAGAGGCCACGAGAGGACCCAAGACTGCGCACTGCACCCCGTGGGTCTGAGGCAGGAGCTGGTCCAGCCATGTGGTGGGAGTGAGGGCTTGCTGGGAATGGGAGGAGAGGGGTTGTGGGGGACACCTGTAGGCAATGCTTTGTCTTTGCAGCAAAGTGAGGCAGAGCGACGGGGGCAGGGGCAGGAGAGAGATGGAGGCCAGGAGAGTTTTATGAAGTTAGGGGTTTACAGCCCGTCCATGCCACGTGCATAGTCCAGGAGGGAAGGACAAGTGGACAGTGTGGACAGAAAGGGGACAGCCCTGGAGCCGTGAGGGAAGCAGAGTCCAGGACCTCTGGGAGTGCGGGCCTGTGCATCTGCATAGACCAGCAGATGCAGGAAGGGTGGCGTGGAAGTCCTCTCACCGTGTCCAAGTTTCCACTGAATTTAGAAGCACGTCCATCAGCCGAGGTGGGGCGCGAAGTGAGGCAGAGGGAGAGGGAGCCAGTGAGTGAGTGCGTGGACTGGAAGCCCCTCCACCCGCTGCCCCAGCCTCTCACTCCCCCTGCCCCACCCTCCATCCACCCCTTCCTCGTCCCCTTGTCATCCATTCACTCATTCCTTAGGAAGGGGCTCCTCGTCCCTGTTCCAGTTGCAGGGGACACAGTAGTGCACAACACAGGCCGTTCCTGCCCTCTCAGAGGCTGCGTCCTCCTGGGCGAGGCAGGCAGTGAGTGTTGCAGGGCAGTCGGGGTGTAGTGTGTCCTTCCACTGGGGTGGGGTGGCCCCTGGGGAGCAGCTCCAGCAGGGGAGAGGCTGTGAGGGTGGCGGGGGCAGAGGGGCCTTGGCTCGGGCGTTGGAGGGCTCTGAGTACAGGTGTGGCCCAATTGACTCGTGATGGGTGCTGGGGGCACAGTGTAGACAGTAGGGAAGGAGAGTGGGAGCCGGAAGCAGTGATCCAGGTGGGAGTGGTGAGGGCTTGGACCAGGGGGTGGCGCTGGAGAACGAGGCAGGTGGGCTCTGACGCCCAGAGATGGTAGAGCCCACCGGAAGCCCCGTGGTGCCTCCGGAGTCTGTCACCCATCAGCGCAGGTGCCTTTCCCCTTCCGTGCCCCAGCCAGTCTCACGTGTGTCCATGCTCCCAGTCCTGTCCCCACGTCACTGTCTCTGCCCTCCCAGGCCCCTGAGGAAGCCCCTGTCACACTCTGTCCCCACGTTACTGCCTCTGCCCTCCCAGGGCCCTGAGGAAGCCCCTGTCACAGCCTCTGGCCCTGTGGGGCTGGTTCCACCTGGGGGTCAGGGACATGGGCAGGGTGACAAGTCAGGGCCCCCAGAACCCCAAAGCCCTGGGCGTCCCCACCCCTGTCATGGCTCCAGCCTGGTGCTACCCTCCATGGTCCTTGGGAACATCAGAGAAACACATCCTGGCTCAGGCAGGTGGCTCTCCGGGGGAGCTTTCCAACCACGGCTTCTGTTTTAGTCTAAATTAAGCTGGGATTTCTTTCCAGGACATGTAATTAGAGCCCAGCTTTCTCCCTGGACCCAGCCTCCTGTGGGTTGAAGAGAGTGTGTGTGGGTGTGTGGCCGCTGCACCAGGAGGGAGTCTGGTCAGCGGAGCTCAGGGGCCGAGGCACTGCTGACCCTGAGCTTCCTGGGCAACCGCTGTGGCCTCCTGTTCTTTTGGGCTTTGATTCAGATGGTGGCAGGCACTTCTGGGGCACAGGGACAGCCAGGCCCAGCTCAGGGCCCCACAGAGGGTCCCCACGGGCAAGGAGGATCCACTCAGGGGAGCAGCAGCCCATGTGCAAGTGTGCGGCCCAGAGACGCTGCCTTCCCACAAGGCGACCTGACACTGTGTCTGAACACAGGTGTCAAGAGACACTGTGCCCTAGGGGCCAGGAGGCATGGGAGCATGGACCGAGCTGGGCGTGTCCGTGCTGTGATGGAGCTTTCCTGCCACAGGCTCTGCTTCAGCCTGGGGTCCTTGGACTGCAGCCCTGCAGGAGGTGCAGCACCCCGATCTCCAGTGCCGGGTAGGGCTGGGGTTTGCCAGATGTTCTCTCCCCTTCCCTACTTAAGGCTGGAAATGGCCTTCGTAGGCCCTGACCCTCCCTCCCTCACCCCTAGTGTGGCTGGAACCAGTGCAGTGGGGGGCTGAGTTCTGACACGTCCCTGGAAAGCAGGGAGAGCCCCCATGTTCTGGGGCTGGGGCTGGGGTCACTCCAGGCATTGCCTGGCCGGGGGCTCCACAGCCCCACTCGTGTCAGTGAGAACCCACCAGCCCCACCCCACAGTGCAGGGCCCTGGCCCACGTGCAGTCCGTGTGGTGTGGCTGTGAGGACTAGGTGGGGCAGCAGCACGTGGCTGCTGATCTAGGACCCTGTGACCAAGCTCTGGTGCCCCTTCCTGACAGTGGCCTCCCATCAGGCGTCCATGTCCGTGGGGACAGGCCTGGCAGCTGTGCTGGGGACATAACAGCCTGAGGAGGTGCTGCTGTTGTAGGGTGGGATCCTGGCCCCTCTTCAGCACACGCCCCTGGCTGGGTCTTTATAGAGGGCCTGGCCCACACCCCTGCTCTCTTTCTCTGTGTCTCCCCCCTCCCTCTCTGCCTCCTTCTTCCTGAATTTCTGGGTTCTTAACACTCTCCTGTACTGGGGGGCAGAACTGGGCCCACTGGGAGCCCCCAGGGTCTCCTGATTCTGTGCGGAGCGAGGGTGCACACTGCCCGGGCGTGAGACCTGGGGCTTGGCTGTGCTGTGCTTGGGAGGCTGACCCTGGCTTTGGGCTCCAGTCCTGTGGGGTCTTCTCTGGGGTCTCCACATCTCCATGTGTGCTCTGCTGCCTAAGGAGCCCAAATCCAGAGACTCCCTGGATAGAAGCAGCACGGGGCTGGCTCACTGGATGGGCATCGGGCCAGCATTACAGACGCCTGGGGTCTCTCATATGCCTGCCTGGCACAGCAGACCCAAGGGAGGGTTGGCCTCTCTGCAGATCTTTCACCATAGGGCCTGGAGAGCTGAAGGAGCCCACGGCTGCCTTGGATACCGCAGAGTTTCCCAGGGGCACGGGGGACATGGGTGGGAGTTAAGGGAGGGAGGTTTCAGCTCAACCCAGAGAAGGACTTTTGTCATTCAGGGGGGTCTGGGCTGCTGTCCTGAGGCAAGTGGGGACTGGACCATGTGGTCTGTTCTTTATTCATATGTCCCTGATATGGGCCAGGTACTTGCTGGGCACGATGGAGCCAGGGCCCTTCCCCCAGGTGTCTGTTCTGCCAACGGCAAAGTCCCCATGCCCCAGGGTCCACTCTGTGTTCCAAGTCTCTCCTCTCGACGGTGACTGCAGGCCAGGCTCCAGGGATGGGCGGTTCTGCAGGTGTCACAGAGTCCCCCTTACAAGCCTTTCTCTTCAGGGACCCACCAGGAGGGTCAGTCGCAGGCTTGATTTCCTGCCCCAGCAGCTGGAGGGGTCGGGGTCCAGCGAGAGTATGGTGGGGACAGTGACCGGCAGGGCTGCAGGCCCTTTGGCTGGGGTGAGCTGCGTGAGAAGCCTTGAAGGTCACAGTTTGGGGAGTCTCAGCCCAGGACCCCGTTCTGAGGGGACAGTGCGGGAGGGATGGGGCAGGTGGGCAGGGCGGCCTGGGGGCCTGGGGGCCTGGGACTGGCCATGCTCGTCTCTCTCTGTGGTGCCGATCTGTCCAGCTCTGCCTGTGGGTGGGGGATGGAAGGGAGGGACACAGCTGTGTGGTGGCGGGGACACACGTCCACTCCTGGACCGTGGCCGGCCTGTGCGTGGCCAGGCAGGTTGGGCTCTCAGGGCGCATGGCTACTTCGAATTTTGGGTCTGTGGCTGTTGGGCTGAGGGAGCATAAGCCAGGGATCTGAGATGGGCTCTAAATTTGTTGTCAATATTTAAGAAGGAGCTTTCACGCAAAAACCCGTGTTTTCATCTTGCTTGGGAGAAGTCCCTGGAGCCCCCACTCCCTCTGGAGCAGCTGCCTCTGGATCTGGGAGGCTGGGCGGGCAGTGCTGGGCTGGCTGTAGAAGAGCCGCCCCTCCTGGGGACTGGCCTGTTCCAAGCCGTCTATGGCCTCTGGTCCAGGCTCAGGCTCCAGGTACTCACTGGGGCTGCTGTGTTCCAGTGCCCTGGGGGGTCCCACGCCTGTGGCGGCTCTCGAGGATGGCTAGGCTGGTGTGGTGCGGTGGCTGGGGGGCAGGGGACCTGCATTCTGTGCACATGCACCCACAGAGGTCACAGGGGTTCAAGTTCACACCCCGGGAGGGTGGGAGCCTTGCTCCTGTGGGCATGTGGTGGTGGACACCCCTTCCTGCTCTCCTTCTCCTCCTTCACGCTGGAGCGGCAGAGCTGCAGATTCACACCAAGGTGAGAATGGTTGCTAATGGCTTCTCGGGGCCCTGGACTAGAAGAGGTGAGAAGGCAGGTGCTGGCTGTGGGGCTGTAGAGTGGAGGGGCCTCCACCCTGCGTGCCTGCGTGCAGCCCCACACGTGCTGAAGCATCTCTGTTCCAGCCAGACGGATGCTAATGCAGATTCATTCCTAGCAGGTCACATGGTAGCACCCCCCACCCAGTCCCTCCCCTCTCCACGACCCTGCTGTGAGCTCCTTTCTCCAGGGCTGGGCAGGCCCTTGTAGCCAATGCCACCCTCCCTGTCTCCCCTGAGAGCACAGGAGCCTGGTGAAAAGCGCCTTTGTGTCTTGGTCCTCCTCACTCAGTGAGCGGCCTCTGTCTTCTCCACTCCCACCCCTTCTTCCCCACCAGGCTGGCCTCTCTTTGCCCTCCTCTCTCCCCGAGAGGTTTCCCTGCTGGCTCACCACAAGGCCCAGCCTCTACTGACAGGCTCATTCCCTTGAAGGACTGGACACTGGTCTGCTGGGGAGGCTGGAGCAAAGCAGCACAGCCGGGCGCTGCAACAACAGACATTTCCTTCTCAGTCCTGGAGGCTGGAGGTCCAAGATCAGGGTGTCGGCAGGATTGGTTTCTGGCGAGGCCTCTCCTGGCTGGCAGATGACTGCCTTCTCCTGGTGGGCGGTGCTGATCCGATGGACCCCAGACGCTGGGGCAGGCGGGATGCAGAGCCAGGCCTGCGGGGTCCCTTGTGGCCATGTGGGGGCTGCTGTTGCTGGTGCATCGTGAAATGGTTAGATGGTTCGATGTTTGTAGAATCCGCCATAGTTCTCCCCCTTTCCTCTGACTGTGGGTCCTTTCTCACGCTTCTCTGTCACCAGCCTCTGGGCCTGACAACACAGCTGCACTGGAGCCACAGGCACCCTGAATGGGCCAAGGGTGGGACCAGGTGAGGAGGAGGGGCACTGTGAGACTGCAGGCAGGAGGGACGTCCCCTGGCACATGGCAGCCTCCTGTCCAAGGGTGGGGGCTCCTGAGCGCCACCTCCTGCTCCGCCTACCGGCCCCACCCTAGCACCTGCTGTCTCAGAGCCTTGCCCTGGGAGTACAGCGTGTGGGGAGGGAATGCTGTCCCTGTTCCCATCACGGGCCTACTCAACACTGGGTGGAATTCGACACTGCAGGCAGACAGGCACAGACTAGAGACCAGGAGCAACAGGTGGGGCGGCCGCCGTGTTTCCATTGGCGTGCATCAGCGGTGCGTGGGCTCCCAGAGCCTGACAGGCCTGAAACGCCCAGACACACAGATACAGGGACACACGGAGGGGCTGCTATGGCACTGCGTGTCTCGCCTGGTGCTGGGCTCTGTGCCATCTCCAGTGAGGGCCTCTCTCCAGGAGGGCAAAGGCCCCCCACCCTCCCAGGAGGTGCCTTTACTCCACAGACTTGCCAGGGTCCACAGCCTGGGACCGTGGGCGTGTGGGTGAAGGCCCGGTGCACAGCTGCGAGAAGTGGGCAGCACAGCTCCTGAGACATGAAAAGGTAAAAGAAAAAATAAAAGCTGGCCTTTTTTTTTTTTTTTTAAAGCTGACTCTTTTGTGAGGTTTCTTATGTGCTGGCTGCTGTTGTAATACAATAATTTTATAAATCCAAGAGCTCGATGCTGATATTAACAACCCCCCTTTAAAAAAAAAAAAAAAAAAAAACGCCGGGTGAGGTGGCTCCTGCCTGTAATCCCAGCACTTTGGGAGGCCAAGGTGGGCAGATCACGAGGTCAGGAGTTCGAGACCAGCCTGACCAACATGGTGAAACCCCATCTCTACTAAAAATACAAAAGAATTAGCCGGGCGAGGTGGTGCGCGCCTGTAATCTCACTTACTCAGGGGGCTGAGGCAGGAGGATTGCTTGAACCCAGGAGGCAGAGCTTGCAGTGAGCTGAGATCACACCATTGCACTCCAGCCTGGGCAACAGAGTGAGACTCTGTCTCAAATAAATAAAATAAAATAAAATAAAATAAAATAAAATAAAGGTTTTATTTTGAGCTAATTATAGATTCATAATAGGCAGTTGTAATAAATGATATAGAGAAAGCAGTGTACCCTTTACCCAGTTCCCCCAAAGGAAACCTCTTAGGAAACTGTAATAGGGCCACGGTCTCATGACTAGGTGCTGAGATTGACACAGGGCCCAGAACAGCCCATACCTGGAGGGCCCCTCATGTTGCCCTTCTATGACTGCACCAACCTTCCTCCTACCTCACCCCTCTTTACTCCCTGGCAACCACTAATCTGTGCATTTGTATAATTTTGTCATTTCGATGATCTTAGATAAATGAAGTCATACCTTTGGATTTGCCTTTTTCACCCATTTGCTTCATGAAATACTATGAACAAAGCTGTATACACATTCATGTACAGGTTTTTGTGTAAATATAAGTTCTCACTTCTCTGGGATAAATGACCAAGAATACAATCATTAGGCCATGCTGTAGTCACATTTTTAGTTTTTTTAGAAACTGCCAAACTCTCAGCCAGAGTGGATGTCCCGTTTCACATTTCCAGCAGCACAGGAGCTGTCCCGTTTCTCCACAGCCTCGCCAGCACGGGGGTTGTCTCTGTCTTTTTTTTCTTTTTGCGATTCTGATAGATATGTGGTGATCATTGCGGCTTTGATTTGCATTTCCACGGCCAGTGATATTGGACATCTTTTCATGT
Source organism: Nomascus leucogenys (assembly GCF_006542625.1). Taxonomy (NCBI): domain Eukaryota; kingdom Metazoa; phylum Chordata; class Mammalia; order Primates; family Hylobatidae; genus Nomascus; species Nomascus leucogenys. The sequence goes on from NC_044388.1 coordinate 113,669,062, forward strand.
GGTTCTCTGCCATCTGCATATCCTTTTATTTTATTTTTTTTCAGATGGAGTCTCGCTGTCACCCAGGCTGGAGTGCAGTGGCACGATCTTGGCTCACTGCAAGCTCCGCCTCCCGGGTTCACGCCATTCTCCTGCCTCAGCCTCCCGAGTAGCTGGGACTACAAGCACCGGCCACCATGTCCGGCTAATTTTTTGTATTTTTAGTAGAGATGGGGTTTCACCTTGTGAGCCAGGATGATCTCGATCTCCTGACCTCGTGATCCGCCCACCTTGGCCTCCCAAAGTGCTGGGATTACAGGCGTGAGCCACCGTGCCCGGCCCTACATATCCTTTTAGTTGAAATGTGTCTTCATGTATTTTGCTCATATTCCAGTTGGATTGTTTGATATTAGTCTATTGCTAGATATGTGGTTTTTCAGATATTTTTTCCTACTCTGTAGCTTTTTTCTCCCATTTTCTTAACAGAGACTTTGCCCAGCAAAATTTTTAAATTTTGATGAAGTCCAATTTGTCCGTTTTTCCTTTTGTGGATTAGGCTTGTGGTGCGAACTCTTTGCCAGCCCTAGAGCGTGAAGATTTTTCCTGTGATTCCATTTTCTAAAAGTTTTGTCATTTTACATTTTACATGTATCAGCTGTGAGGTTTAGGTTGAAGAGTTTGTTTTGTTTTTCGCCTGTGGGTGTCCAGTGGCACCAGCACCATTTGTTGAAAGGGCTGCATTTCTTCCATTGAATTGCTTTTGTGCTTTATCAAAAATCAACTGGGCGTGCTTGTCTGGACCTATTTCTGGGTTCTTTATTCCGTTCCATTGATCTGTGTGTCTGTCCCTCGTACCACGCAGTCCTGATCACGGTAGTTATGTAATAAGGCTTGAAACTGGGTAGGACTTACTCCTCCCAATTTATTCTTTTTCTTCTAAATTATTTTAGCCATTCTAGGTACTTTGCCTTTCATATACATTTTAGAATAATCTTGCCAATATATACAAAAAATCTTGATATATAAAAAAAAAATCAGTTTCAAGCCAGAATTATATAAAACCTATGTGTTAGTTTGTGAACATTTTTACTATGTTAAGTCTTCCAATCCAGGAACGTGGTATATTTCTCCATTTATGTAGATCTTTTATCGCTTTCATCGGCATTTTGCAGTTTTAAGGATACAAGTCCCGTACATGTTTTGTTACATTTACATCTAAGTATTTCTTTTATTTTGTGTGATTATTAGATGGTATTGTATTTTAAATTTTGGTATCTGTATGTCCATTGCTAGGATATAGAAAAACCATAGATTTCTATATGTTGATCATGCTAAACTAACTTAGCAGTAGTTCTAGGACAATTTCTTTGGAGCTTCTCTGGAATTTCCTATGTTGACAAACATGTCATCTGCAAAGAGGGACAGCTTTGTTTCTTCTCTTAAAATCTGAATGCCTTTTCTTTTCTTACCTTATTGCATTTACTAGAACTTCTAGTACTGCGTTAAAGACTGGTGTGGTGAGAGGGGCATCGTTGCTTTGTTCCAAATTTGAGGAGGAAAACATTCGGACTTTAACTATTAAGAATAATGTTAGCGGCCGGGTGTGGTGGCTCACGCCTGTAATCCCAGCACTTTGGGAGGCTGAGGCAGGCGGATCACGAGGTCAGGATATCGAGACCATCCTGGCTAACACGGTGAAACCCCGTCTCTGCTAAAAATACAAAAAATTAGCCGGGCGTGATGGCGGGCGCCTGTAGTCCCAGCTACTCGGGAGGCTGAGGCAGGAGAATGGCGTGAACCCGGGAGGCAGAGATTGCAGTGAGTGGAGATGGTGCCACTGCACTCCAGCCGGGGCAAAAGAGCGAGACTCCGTCTCAAAAAAAAAAAAAAAAGAATAATGTTAGTTGTAGGGTTTTGTAGTTGCTCTTTATTAAGGCGAGGCAGTTTCCCTCTGTTCCAGTTTTCCAGGCACTATTATAGTAAATGACTGTTAGATTTTATCAAATGCCTTTTTTGCATTGGTGTGATCTTGTGAGTTTTCTCCTTTAGGATGTTAATACGGTGGATTACGATGGTTGATTTTTTGAGTCTTGAACTAGGGATACTTCCCTGGAATAGACATGGTCGTGGTATATAATTGTTTTGATATCGCTGAAGTCTATTTGCTAACATCTCGTTAAGGATTTTTACATATGTATTCATGAAGGCTGTTGGTCTGTCGTGTTTTTTGGTACCGTCTTGTTTTGATGTCAGGGTGATGCAAGCTTCATAAAATGAATTTAGAAATGCTCTCCCTCTTCTATTTTCTAAAAGCCATTGTGTGAAAACGGAATTAGTTCTTTAATGTTTGTTAGAAAAATCTACAGTGAATCCAACTGGTCCTGGAGATTTCCTTTTTGGGAGCTTTCAAGTTACGCATTCGCTTTCCTTAAGAGTTAGTGGGTGTTCGAATGATCTGTGTCATGCTGGGTCCGTCGTGTGAGTTTGCGTTTTCTGAGGAAGTGGTCCGTTCAGTCCAGCTCGTTGAATTCATGTGTGTAGAGTTGTTCCCAGTGTTCCCTCATTGTCCTTTTGATGTCTGTAGGGTTTGTAATAGCTCGTTTCATTTCTTATATTGGTAATTTTTGTCTTCTTTTTTTGTTCTTGTGTGTGTGGGGCTTTTTCTTTCTGGTCAGTCTTGCTGGAAATTTGTTAATTATGTCAGTTTTTTTTTTTTTCCAGAGAACCACCTCTCTGTTTGGTTGATTTTCTCTTTTTTGCTTACTATTTCATTTGTTTCTCCCCTTATTTTATTACTTCCTTCCTTCTGTTTGATTTGAGTTTATTTTACTCTTCATTTTCTCTGTTCTTGTGGCAAGAGCTTAGACTAGTGATTACAGTTTTTGTTTTTTTCTAACATATGTATAATACTATAAATTTGCTTCTTAGGCCGGGTGCGGTGGCTCATGGTTGTAATCCTAGCACTTTGGGAGGCCAAGGCGGGTGGATCACCTGAGGTCAGGAGTTCAAGACCAGCCTGGCTAATGTGGTGAAACCCCGTCTCTACTAAAAATACAAAAATTAGCCAGGCATGGTGACGGGCGCCTGTAATCTCAGCTACTCAGGAGGCTGAGGCAGGAGAATCACTTGAACCTGGAAGGTAGAGGTTGCGGTGAGCCGAGATCGCGCCACTGCACTTCAACCCGGGTGACGGAGTGAGACTCCGTCTCAAAAAATAAAAGGAAAAACAAAAAGTTTACTTCTTAGCACTACTTTAGTTATATACTACACATTTTAATATGTTGTATTTTCTATTTAATTCAATTCCGTGTATTTTATTTTGTGTTTTTATTTTTATATTATTATTATTATTATTATTTTTTTTTTTTTTTTGAGACGGAGTCTCGCTCTGTCGCCCAGGCTGGAGTGCAGTGGCGCAATCTCGGCTCACTGCAAGCTCCGCCTCCCGGGTTCACGCCATTCTCCTGCCTCAGCCTCTCTGAGTAGCTGGGACTACAGGCGCCCGCCACCACGCCCGGCTAATTTTTTGCATTTTTAGTAGAGACGGGGTTTCACCGTGGTCTCGATCTCCTGACCTCGTGATCCGCCCGCCTCGGCCTCCCAAAGTGCTGGGATTACAAGCGTGAGCCACCGCGCCCGGCTATATTATTATTATTATATTTTTGCAGCAATCTCAGCTCACTGCAACCTCTGCCTCCTGGGTTCAAGCAATTCTCCTGCCTCAGCCTCCCGAGTAGCTGAGACTACAGGCATCCACCACCATGGCCAGCTAATTTTTGTATTTTTAGTAGAGACGGGGTTTCAAATGAAATTTTATTTACCCATATTTTTACTCCTTCCATTTTTCTATCTTCCTAATGGCCAACAATTAAAATAAAAATCATATTCTTTCTGTTTAGATAAATTTCTTTAATTATTCTTTCAGGATAGGTCTGCTGGTGACAAATTCTCTTAATATTTATTCACCTGAGAATGACCTGATTTCCCCTCCATTCCCCAAAGATGTATTGCTGGGTATAGATATCTGGGTTGACAATTCTTTTCTTTCAGCATCTGAAAATACTGTGCAACTTCCTTCTGACCTTCATGGTTTATGATGAGAAATCTTCTGTCAGCCGAGTTGTTTTTCCAAATAGAAAAGGTATTATGTTTCTCTGATGCCTTCAATAATTTTTCTTTTTAGTTTTTGGAAATTTGACTGTGATGCATCTTGTTTTGATTATCTTTGAGTTGATCCTGTTTGGGGTCCCCTCAGCTTCTTGAATCTGTAGGTTTATTTCTCTTACCAAATTTGGCAAGTTCTCAGCCATTATATCTTTGAGTACTTTTTCAGTCCTGCCTTCATTCTCCTTTTTTTCTGGAACTCTGATGATACTAATATTATGGTTCCATCGTTCCTTGAGGCTCTGTTGTTGTTGTTCTTCTTGTTTTTCTTTCTTTTTATTTTTTGAGACAGGGTCTTAATCCGTTGCTCAGGCTGGAGTGTAGTAGCATGATCACGGCTCGCTGCAGCCTCCACCTTCCAGGCTAAAGCGATCCTCCCACCTCAGCATCCTGAGTAGCTGGGACTACAGGCACATGCCACCAAGCCTGAATAATTAAAAAACAATTTTTTTTTTTTTTGAAACGGAGTCTCCCTCTGTCACCCAGGCTGGAGCGCAGTGGCACGATCTTGGCTCACTACAAGCTCCGCCTCCTGGGTTCACGCCATTCTTCTGCCTCAGCCTCCTGAGTAGTTGGGACTACAGGCGCCCATCACCACGCCCAGCTAATTTTTTGTATTTTTAGTAGAGACGGGGTTTCACTGTGTTAGCCAGGATGGTCTCGATCTCCTGACCTCGTGATCCACCCGCCTCAGCCTCCCTAAAAATTTTTTTTTGTTGAGATGGAGTCTAACTATGTTGCCCAGGCTAGTTTAAAACTCCTGGACTCAATCAGTCCTCCTGCCTCAGCTTTCCAAAGTGCTTGGATTATAGGTGTGAGCCACCCTGCCTGGCCTTCTTTTTTCTTTCTTTCTTTTTTTTTTGTGAGATGGAGTCTCTCTCTGTTGCCCAGGGTGGAGTGCAGTGCTGCAATCTCGGCTCACTGCACCCTCCACCTCCTAGGTTCAAGCAATTCTCCTGCCTTAGCTTCCTGAGTAGCTGGGATTACAGGCACGCACCACCATGCCCGGCTAATTTTTGTATTTTTTTTTTTTAGTAGAGGTGGGGTTTCACCATGTTGGCCAGGCTGGTCTCGAACTCCTGATCTCAGATAATCCACCTGTCTCGGCCTCCCAAAGTGCTGGGATTGGGATGTGCTCTCTTAACCTCAGTTTCCTTCTCTTACAAAGAACTGTGTAGTGTGCCAGCCCCTGAGGGTGTCGTGAGAGTCCCTGGCTTGTAGTAATAGCTCACTGCTGTCCTGTGTGCTTGGGGTTGAGGGTCCCCGCGTGCCATGCCTAGCTCTTCTTCTCCCCTGTCCTTGCTTTGGAGCAGGCTAGGTGGCTCCCACTTCTTGGCCTGTTAGAGCAGGGACTGGGGTGGGGAGGCCGAGGGGATGCTGCGGCGTCTTTGGCTGAGAACTGCAGGCTCTCTCCATGGCAACTGCAAGCAGGCTTCTGGGTGAGAACCAGTGCCCGGAAGGTCAGTGACAAAGCAGATCCTGGAGATGGTGCCTCCCCTGCCAGCTTGGCTCCCGTGTAGAACCAGCCTGAGAGTAGTAAGCAGTCTCCCTGGACTGGGCCTGACTGGCACCAGCCCCACCTGCCCTGGCCCAGGGACCCCTGCACCTGTGCAGGATTTGTGGTCTCCCCCGGCTCAGTGCAGACCCTCTGAGGGGCTGGTCCAGGTTGATGAGGCGTGGGTAGGGCTCTGTGCCACAGGGATGGGTACAGGGGCTGGCCAGCCTGGGCCAGATGTATGGGGACAAGGGAGCATCCATAGTTTCTCATAGAACATAACAGCTCTGAGTCCCCAGTCACCTCTGCCAGCTCTTGGCATTTTCAGAACTGGGGGGCCCTGTGGGGTATGGCTGGGCTGTGAAGTGTGGAGGTGGCTAGACCATGCCTGGCTGAGGTGTGCCCCAGAAGCTCCTCACAGACGGCTGTGGAAAGGCAGGGTGCCCCCCTGGCCCACGCGGAGGGTGTGTGACTCGTGCCCCCCTGGCCCAGGTGGAGGGCGTGTGGCTGCGACCTAGAGTCTGGGGGAATGTGGGGTCAGTTTTGGGTTAGGGTTAGGGGGCCCAGAAGAAGCCTGCAGCAGTGTGGTTCCAGCCTTCCTGCCCTCTGTGGGGCTGGGAGCACTCCCCGACCTTGGGTGCCAGAGTGAGGGCGGGTCTTTACATGTGTGACTGCTGTTGTGTCTGTGCTGTGTGTGTCTGTGCCGTGTGTCTCTGGTCTGTGTATGTGTGTTTCTGTGTTCGTGTCTGTGCTGTGTGTCCCTGTGTCTGTGTATGTGTGTCTCTGTGTCCGTGTCTGTGCTGTGTGTCTTTGTCTGTGTATGTGTGTCTCTGTGTTCGTGTCTGTGCTGTGTGTCTCTGTGTCTGTGTATGTGTGTCTCTGTGTCCATGTGTCCGTGTCTGTGCTGTGTCTCTGTGTCTGTGTATGTGTGTCTCTGTGTCCATGTGTCCGTGTCTGTGCCGTGTGTCTCTGTGTCTGTGTATGTGTGTCTCTGTGTTCGTGTCTGTGCTGTGTGTCTCTGTGTCTGTGTATGTGTGTCTCTGTGTTCGTGTCTGTGCTGTGTGTCTCTGTGTCTGTGTATGTGTGTCTCTGTGTTCGTGTCTGTGCTATGTATCCCTGTGTCTGTGCTGTGTGTCTCTCTGTCCCTGTATTTGTGTGTCCCTGTGTCCGTGTGTCTGTGTGTGTACCATGTGTCCCTGTGTCTGTGTGTCCTTGTGTCTGTGCTGTGTGTCCCTGTGTCTGTGCTGTGTGTCTCTGTGTCTGTGTCTGTGTGTCCCTGTGTCCCTGTGTCTGTGTGTCTGTGTGTGTACCGTGTGTCCTTGTGTCTGTGTCTGTGCCGTGGTGTGTCTCTGTCTGTGCCTTGTGTCTGTGTGTCTGTTCTGTGTGTCTCTGTGTCTGTGCTGTGTGTCTCTGTGTCTGTGCTGTGTGTCTCTGTGTCCGTGTGTCTGTGTCTGTGCTGTGTGTCTCTGTCTCTGTGTCTGTGCTGTGTGTCTCTCTGTCCCTGTGTCTGTGTCTGTGTGTCCCTGTGTCCGTGTCGGTGCTGTGTGTCCCTGTGTCTGTGCTGTGTGTCTCTGTGTCCCTGTGTCTGTGTATGCGTCTGTGTGTCTCTGTATCTGTGAGTCTTTGCCATGTATCTGTGCTGTGTGTCCTTGTGTCTGTGCTGTGTGTCTCTCTGTCCCTGTGTCTGTGTGTCCGTGTCTGTGCTGTATGTCTCTGTGTGTCCCTGTGTCTGTGTATGTGTCTGTGTGTCTCTGTGTCTGTGTGTCTGTCTGTGCCATGTATCTGTGCTGTGTGTCCCTCTGTCTGTGTGTCCATGTCTGTGCTGTGTGTCTCTGTGTCCCCGTGACTGTGTTTGTGTCTGTGTGTCTCTGTGTCTGTGTCCCTGTGTCTTTGTCTTTGTATGTGTGTCTCTGTATCTTTGTGTCTGTGTGTCCGTGTCTGTGCCACGTGTCCCATCCCTGTGTCTGTGCCATGTGTCTCTGTGTTCCTGTGTCCATGTGTCCGTGTCTGTGCCTGCGTGTCCGTGTGTCCCCGTGTCCATGTCTGCAACCTCCACCTCCCTCCCGGGTTCAACTGATTTTCCTGCCTCAGCCTCCTGAGTAGCTGGGATTACAGGCACCCACCACGAAGCCCAGCTGATTTTTGTATTTTTAGTAGAGATGGGGTTATTATTATTTTGCATTATTTTGGTGATACAGATTGTCAGAGTGGACTGGGCACAAGTGTTCAAACATTTCATGGCTCCTGAGACATTTTGCCAGTTTGTTTTCCAAATGGGATATATAAGTTCATATTCCACCAGTTCTGTGTAAATCGTTAGGGTTTTTTTGTGATTTTTTTTTTTTTTTTTTTTGAGACTGAGTCTAGATCTGTTGCCCAGGCTAGAGTGCAGTGGCGCGATCTCGACTCACTGCAACCTCAACCTCCAGGGTTCACGTGATTCTTCTGCCTCAGCCTCCTGAGTAGCTGGGACTACAGGCACCCACGACCACGCCCAGGTGATTTTTTGTATTTTTAGTAGAGATGGGGTTTCACCATGTTGGCTAGGCTGGCGTCGAACTCCTGACCTCAAGTGATCCACCCGCCTCGACCTCCCAAAGTGCTGGGATTACAGGTATGAGCCACCGCGTCTGGCCTAAATCATTAGTTTTAATGTCAGCTTTGCCACCACTGGATATATTTTCAAAGCTCTTGTGAATTTACTCAATATAAATCTGTACCTTGTTGTCCTTTTCCATTACTGATGAGCTTGAGCATGTTCACACATTACTAAATGGTGTTTACTTTTGTGAGTTATCTCTGGGGTTCTTTGCCATTTCATTTTGGAAATTTCTCCATTAACGTTTATTGGGTGCACACTGCCTACCAGGTACTGTACCTGGCCTGGAGCTAAGAAGGAAAACACTGGTTCCTCCTGGAGAAGGAGAAACTAGGGGTGGAGCGAGAGGTCCCGCTGGCTCTTAGCCCCTCCCCAACGCCCCTCCTCTCTGAGGCAGCTGTTGCCTCCTTGCTTTTCAGTAGGATTTTTCTAGAGCCTAAGGCTTCAGGGCATAGAAAGTACCCAATACTTGTGTTGGTATTTAACACATGTTAAGTTCATGTGTGTGTGCTGTAATTTCCTTTTGTCTATTGTTGTTAATATAACATCTTTAATTTAAATACCTCAAAGTTATTTTATTTATTCTTTGTTTAAATGTCAGCAGAGGATAAACATTTTTCTTTTCTGTTTACAAAAAATAACTGATTTTCTTATTTTATGACACACACTGCCACCATCCTGCGATATCCACTGTTAATATTTTGAGATATTTCCTTCCTTCCAAGCTTTTTCTGTGTGTAGGTTTTTAAATACACAATTGATACCACCCTCCAGGGCTACTGCGGGCACCCCCCTCCCGTCGTGGGCAGGCCGCCTGGTGCAGCTGTGCCGGCTTGTACAAGATGCAGGGTGAGGGCCCCATGAGTGCTCACTGCACACAGATGTCTCAGCATCTGATGTCCCGGCAACCCCCACTGCCGAGTGTCCTCTGAGGAGACGATTCTGCCTTGTGGGCAGAACTCTGGTAGATTCCTCTTGTCAAGCATTTGGGTTATTTCCTATTTTGCTTTTGTAGATAAACCAAAACACATACCTATATCTTTAGACATCTCTGATTATTTCCTTGGGACAAATGCCTAAAAGTTGGATGAGCCTTGTTTCTCCTGTAAATTATACTATTAAAAAACTTCACCAGTGGCTCACGCCTGTAATCCCAGCACTTTGAGAGGCTGAGGCAGGCAGATCATGGGGTCAAGAGATCGAGACCATTCTGGCCAACACTGTGAAACCCCGTATCTACTAAAAATACAAAAAAAATTAGCTAGGTGTGGTGGTGCGCGCCTGTAGTCCCAGCTACTCGGGAGCCTGAGGCAGGAGAATCACTTGAACCCGGGAGGCGGAGGTTGCAGTGAGCCGAGATTGCGCCACTGCACTCCAGCCTGGCGAGAGAGCGAGACTCTGTCTCAAACAAACGAAAACCCTTCACCTTCTCATCACTTGGTCGTGCCCTGCTTTGAGTCATGCACATCGGTGGTCTCTCCCTGTCCGTGCCTGTGGTCTCATTGTGTAGCTCAGAGGAGGGGTTTAATGTCTCATGAAGCCAGTCCTGTTCTCCTTGCTTTTCTTCTTTGAATCATTCTTTAATGTTTTGCCTACTTAGTTTTCCAGATAGATTTTGCCATCATTTTGTTGTAGTCCCAATAACCCCGTTGGGATTTTGATTTATCAGAATCTATAAATTGATTTCAGGAGAATCAAGTTTAGAAATAAATATATATTCTGTCTGTCCATCCAGGAATGTAGTATGTATGAAAATTTATTCAGCTTTCCTTTTTTTTTGTAAATAGATTTTGTAGTTTCTTTATAAAAGTCACCTGCACTGTTAAAGCTATTCCTAAGTGGTTTGTATTGATTGGCGGCATTTCGATTGAGGCATTTATTTCGTTGCATTTCCTGGCTGTCCCTGTCTGGCGTCACTGCTGGCTTCTGGTGTTTGTCCATCCATCAGGCTGCTGGTTCTGGGTGCCAGTGCACACCCCTTCTGGGTAGAGCTGGGCTTGGACCGAAGTTTTGGTTGTGATTACGATACCTGGAGGTTGCTTTTCCTGCCAGTTTTTTCCTTTCTCTTATTGGTTTGATCTCATCATCCTGCGCTTTTGGGTTTTGTGCTGCTTTCTGTCTTTTTTGGAAGTCGGGAGGGGCACACAAACCAGAAGGAAGCTTTTCAAGCTGATGCTCTGGACCACTGGGGCTCACAACTTGGGTGAACATCAGAATCTCCCTGTAAGGCGTGTAAAACCCAGAGTGCTGGGCCCTGCCCTCTGATTTCTGAGTTCTTTCTGGGAAAGAATTAGCATTTCTTTCTTTCAAAATATGTATATATATATTTTACTATTTCTCTCTCTTTTTTTTTTTTTTTGAGAGACAGGGTCTTGCTCTGTCGTTTTGTTGCCCAGGCTGGAGTGCAGTGGCTGGGCACTCCAGTGATCATGGCTCACTGCAGCCTCAACCTCCTGGGCTCAAGCCATCCTCCCACCTTAGCCTCCTGAGGGTGGAACTACAGGTGTGTGCCACCATGCCTGGCTAATTAAAAAATTTTTTTTTGTAGAGATGGGTCTCACTATGTTGTCCAGTCTAATCTTGAACTCCCGGGCTCAGGCGATCCTCCCACCTCTGCCTCTCAAAGGGCTACGATTACAGGCGTGAGCCACTGCACTGCCTCCGCCTCCCCCCTCCTCCTGCTGTCCCCTCAAGAATTTGCTAATGGTCTGCCAGGTGATTCTGAGGCAGCTGGGAGATCCTGGGTTGGTTCTTAACCAAGTTCCTGGGAGTTTTATCACTGTCTGCCAGCGGTGATCATTTTATCTATTTCTTTCTTTATTTCCTATTCATGTCCTGTTATGTTGGTGAGAACTCTTAAAACAATATTAAATGAGAATTATGGTGATACTTCTTATTTTGTCATCTGACTTGAAGAAAATCCTTCATGATAAATGTGGGTTTGTTAGTACTCTTGAGAATGGATTTCGTGCATAGAAAATATTTTTCAGAAACTAGTTTCTAAATGTCAACATTCAATTTTTAAAGTTAGAACTCCAAAAACATTGGGTTTTTAAAAGCTTTTAGGGGCCAGGCGCGGTGGCTCACACCTGTAATCCCAGCACTTTGGGAGGCCGAGGCGGGTAGATCACGAGGTCAGGAATTTGAAACCAGCCTAACCAGCATGGTGAAACCCTGTCTCTACTAAAAATACAAAAATTAGCCGGGTGTGGTGGTGCATGCCTGTAGTCCCAGCTACTCGGGGGGCTGAGGCAGAAGAATCGCTTGAACCCAGGAGGCGGAGCTTGCAGTGAGCCGAGATTGCGCCACTGCACTCCAGCCTGGGTGACAGAGTGAGACTCTGTCTCAAAAAAAAAAAAAAGCTTTTAGATTCAACTTATGAAAAATTAGATTTGTAAATTTAGCAATTTTTAACATTCATTTTCAAGAAGATTTTAAGTAATGTTTTATCCTATTTTATAAACCTAATGTTAGACATTTAAAATTTGGTTTATCAATTTACTGTAACTAGACCTTCCTAAGTACTTAAGTATCGTATATTGAATAAATTAAAGTGTAAATATGGTGAATCATAAATTTGCTTAAATGGTTCAATACTTTCTATAAATTTATTAGGTTTTCAACTTAAAATTACAAGTCTCAATCAGTTCCATTGAATATTTTAAATTCGAATCACAGGGCCAATGTGATGCTAAATACAGCTTCATATGGTCTGATAAATTCTTCATCATAACTCAAAAAATATTAATTCGGAAAATCTGATTTCCACAAACATTGCTACATTTAATTCTCAGCCTTCCTGGGGTTAAATATGCTGGTTCGCTGAAGACACTGTCACCTCCCGACAAGTGAATGGAAGTGCCCTGCCCTTGTCCTAAGGCACTGTCACCTCAGACCTGCCCTTGTCCCCTCTGGGCTGCCTCATCACATTTGCTGGCTGGAATGGCTGGAATGTAGACCAGATTTTTTCCTGAAATATAGTAGTGGACCATGGCAAGGGCCTCTCCACTCAAACACTGGAGGCCTCAGAGGCCCAGTGGACTGCAGTTAGGTTGTAATTTATTCTAGAGGCTGCTCACACCACTTGAGCGGATTTTGTGTTTTTATGGCTCTCAAGATGATAGAAATGTCCAGCCTGGGTCTACACAACTTTGAATTCTGCGTCAAAAAAGAAGAGTTGTTTTCCGGCCCCAGAGGGTCACAGCAACTCCTCCTTGTTCAAATGCGTTTCTGTCTTTCACGTCTTTGGCCTGCCAGGACGACTCCTAAGGCCGCTTTGCTGACATTTCAGCATTTGTTAGAGAGCGTCCTGGTGCCTGGGAGACAGAAACGCTATAAGGTGAAGGGAGAAACTTTTCCTCCTATGTAATTTGTCTTTCTTGGGAATGGAATTGGAGCTTTTCTGGAGCTGTTCACTGTCTGGGTCATCTGTGTTTCCAGTCTCGGTCTTGCTGACTCCATGCCTGTGTGTTGTCTTATTGAACATACGTGTTTCTCTGCATACCCATGTCTAGTCTTATTTAACATGTGTTTCTCTGCATCCCCGTGTGATGCCTTATTTAACATATGTGTGTGTCTGCATCCGTGTGTGATGTCTTTTTTAATATACGTGTTCCCCTGCATGCCCGTGTGTTGTCTTATTTAACATGTGTTCCTCTGTATGCCATGTGATGTCTTATTTAACATACGTGTTCCCCTGCATGCCCGTGTGTTGTCTTATTTAACATGTGTTCCTCTGTATGCCATGTGATGTCTTATTTAACATGCGTGTTCCCCTGCATGCCTGTGTCTAGTCTTATTTAACATACATGTTCCCCTGCATGCCTGTGTCTAGTCTTATTTAACATACATGTTCCCCTGCATGCCTGTGTCTAGTCTTACTTAACATATGTGTTCCTCTGCACGCTCCCCTGGTCTGCATTTCTCTGTACATTGGGAGTTAGCTTGGGAGATTTTTCTTAAGAGAACTAAAATATTACAGATGTGGTTGAAGTCTTTTGAATATAGTCCCCCAGTCAGATTCTCTTCTCTTTCTCTTTTTCTCCCTGTGGGAGCAGGTGTCCTGATTTGTGTTTATCCTGCCAGGGCACGTGGATGTGTGGGCATTCTACCTTTCGCTGTGCGTGTATCCATAAATAATGTAGCGTGTGAGCGCATCTGTGTATTCACAGATAATAATGTGATTATTTCGCAGCCAGCCTTTACCCCTCAACATTATTTTAAACATTTTTCCATGTTAATGTGCATAGGCTTATTTAGTTTTACGTGCTCATTCATTTTTAACTGTAGAATAATATTCCATTGTGTGCATATGCCACAGTTAATTTTTCTGTCTTCTTGTGAAAGGCATTTTTATTTTCCTTTCTTACTATTACAAACAGGGCTACCCCAGAATGTGCCTGGAGTGTGGTTAGAAGTGGTTTCCTAACTCCTGGGGATGCTCATTTAAAAATTTCCTAGAAGTGGCCAAATACTCTCCAAAACAATTCTGCAGTTCTCTCTTCCAACTCATCACCAGGTTTTAACACTGTGTGCTGAACGTCGGATGTGAAGTGGCAGCTCTTCGTTATTTTAATCTGGTTTTCCCTGATTGCCAATCGTTTTGAGCATCTTCTTCCCTCTTGTAATTTGTTGATTTTTCTGATTAGTTATTTGTATTTTTCATATGAATTTGTAGAAATTTTTTCTACATTCAGAAAACCAATTGTTTTTCATTTTCTTTATGCTGTCTTTTATGGTATGGTGTTATTGTATCATAGTCACATTTATTAATCTATTACTTTAGTCTTAAGTCATCCTTCGTTACCTCACCATCACAGAGCTGTTCTGTTGTATTTTTTTTGCGGCTTTAGAGTTTGCTTTCCATGCTTAGGTCTTTGATACACCTGGAATTTATTCGCGAGTGGTGCTTCCTCTTTCTGCTGACGGGTGACCGGGTTTTCCAACATCATTTGGCGGCTGCTCCACCCTTTTTCTCTGATTTGGAATGGTGCCACCACCTTTGTCAAACACCAGGTTTCATACGTCAGGCCTGTTTCTGGCTCTCGTTCTGCCCCATGCCTTCCCTGTCCAATCCACAGAGTATTAATTATTTTAGCTTCACAGTAAGTCTTGGGGAGTGAAGCAAGAGCTGATCTCCCGGTTTGTTCTTCAGCATCGCTTGACTGTTCATGGCCCATTGCTTATCCATGTGGATGTAAAGATGAGCTTGTTAAGTTCCACCAGGGCTCTGCTGAGGTCTTTTTTTAAAAACAACTTTACTGAGGCCGGGCGCAGTGGCTCACGCCTGTAATCCCAGTACTTTGGGAGGCCGAGGCAGGCGGATCACCTGAGGTCAGGAGTTCAAGACCAGCCTGGCCAACATGGTGGAACCCCGTCTCTACTAAAAATACAAAAATTAGCCAGGTGTGGTGGTGAGTGCCTGTAATCCCAGCTACTCGGGAGGCTGAGGCAGGAGAATCGCTTGAACCCAGGAGGCGGAGGTTACAGTGAGCCAAGATCACGCCACTGCATTCCAGCCTGGGCGACAGAGTGAGACTCCGTCTCAAAAGTAAAAAAAAAATGAAAACAAAAAAACAAAAGAAAGCCTTTACTGAGATATAACTTAACACACCATACAATTTTCCCATTTAAAGTGTACAAGTCAGTGGTTTTGGCATATTAAATTTTTAATTATTATTATTTTGGGAGGGAGAGGGAGTCTCGCTCTGTCGCCCAGGCTCGACTACAGTAGCGTGATCTTGGCTCACTGCAAGCTCCGCCTCCTGGGTTCACGCCATTCTCCTGCCTCAGCCTCCCGAGTAGCTGGGACTACAGGCACCTGCCACCATGGCTGGCTAACTTTTTTGTATTTTTAGTAGAGTCGGGGTTTCACCATGTTAGCCAGGATGGTCTCGATCTCCTGACCTCGTGATCCATCCCCCTCAGCCTCCCAAAGTGCTGGGATTACAGGCGTGAGCCACCACACCTGGCTAAATTTTTAATTTTTAAAAATTGTGGTAAAATATGTATAACATGAAGTTTTTTGTTTTAACCTTTTTTTTTTTTTTTTTTTTTGAGACAGAATTTCACTCTTGTTGCCCAGGCTGGAGTGCAATGGTGCAATCTCGGCTCACTGCAACCTCCACCTCCTGGGTTCCAGCGATTCTCCTACCTCAGCCTCCCGAGTAGCTGGGATTACAGGCATGCACCACCACATCTGGCTAATTTTGTATTTTTAGTAGAGATGGGGTTTCTCCATGTTGGTCAGGCTTGTCTTGAACTCCCGACCTCAGGTGATCCACCTGCCTCAGCCTCTCAAAGTGCTGGGATGACAGGCATGAGCCACTGCACCCGGCCTTGCAATTTCCAATTTTTTTATTGCCCCAAACAGAAACTTGGTACCTATTAAGCAAGAACTCCCCACTTCCCTTCCTTCAGCCTTGGCTTGGCGCTAATTTACTTACTGTCTCTGTGAATTTGCCTATTCCAGGTACCTCATGTAAGTGGGATCGTATGTTATTTGCTCTTTTGTGTCTGGATTATTTCACTTACAATAATGTTACCCAAGTTCATCCATGCTGCAGCAAATGCAGCATTAGAGCTTCATTCCTTTTGTGGAGGAACAATAGTTATTCACGTGCATGCACCACATCGTGCGTACGCATTCATCAGGCGATAGACATTTGTGTTCTTCCCCTCTTCCGGTTATTGTGAGTGACGCTGCTATGAGCGTTGGTGTCTAAGTATCTGATTGAGTCCTGCTTTCAATTCTTTTGGATATATGGCTAGAAGGGGAATTGCCAGATCATATGTTAATTCTATGTTTAACTTTTTTTTTTCATTTTTAGTTTTTTTTGAGATGGAGTCTCACTCTATCACCCAGGCTGGAGTGCAGTGGCATGATCTCAGCTCACTGCAACCTCCACCTCTTGGGTTCAAGCGATTCTTGTGCCTCAGCCTCCCAAATGGTTGGGATTATAGGCCCTCATCACCATGCCTGGCTAATTTTTGTATTTTTAGTAGAGACGGCGTTTCACCATGTTGGCCAGGCTGGTTTCGAACTCCTGACCTCAGGTGATCTGCCTGCTTCGGCATCCCAAAGTGCTGGGATTACAGGCGTGAGCCACCGTGCCTGGCCAATAATAGCTATCTCAGTGGGTATGAAGTGGTATTTCATTGTGGTTTTGATGTTTACTTCCCTAATCATTAGTGATGTTGGGCATCTTTTTGTGCACCTATTGGCCATTTGTATATCTTCTTTGGAAGAATGTTCATTCAAGTCCTTTGCCCATTTTAAAATTGAGTTGTTTTTGTTGTTGTTGAGTTGTAAGAGTATTTATATTTTCTGGATATTAATCCCTTATTAGATATATGATTTGCAGATATTTTCTCCCTTTCTGTAGGTTTCTTTTCACTTTTTGATAGTGCCCTCTGATGCAGCAGCCCCCAGCCTTTATGACACCAGGCACTGGGCTCATGGAAGACAATTTTTCCAGAGACCAGAGGTCAGGGGATGGTTTTGGGGCGTTTCAAGTGCGTTATTACATTTATTGTGCACTTTATTTCTATTATTGTTACATTGTGATATATAATGAAATAATTATACAACTCACCATAATATAGAGTCAGTAGGAGCCCCGAGATTGTTGTCCTGCAACTAGATGGTCCCATCTGGGGGTGATGGGTCAGTGACAGATCATCAGGCATTAGATTCTCATAAGGAGCGTGCAACCTAGATCCCTCACATGTGCAGTTCACAATAGGATTCATGCTCCTATGAGAATCTAATACCACCGCCGATCTGACAGGAGGCAGATCTCAGGCAGTAATGCTCGCTCTCCCGCCGCCACCTCCTGCAGAGTGGCCTGATGCCTAACAGGCCACAGAACAGTACTGGTCTGTGGCCTGAGGGTTGGGGACCCTTGCTCTGATGCACAAAACTTTTTACTTTTGATGAAGTTCAGTTTAATCTATTTTTTCTTTTATTGCCTGTGCTCTTGGTGTCATATCCGAGAAATTGTTGCCAAATCCAATGTTATGAATATTTTCCCCTATGTTTCTTCTAAGAGTTTTCTAGTCTTAGCTCTTATATTTAGATCTTTGATCCATTTTGAGTTACTTTCTGTATTTGGTGTAAGGTAAGGGTCCAACTTTTTTCTGCTTGGTTATTGAAAAGATCATTCTCCACTTAATGGTCTTGGTACCTTTGTTGAAAACCAGTTGACATATATGTGAGGGTTTATTTCTGGATTATTATTCTATTCCGTTGATCTAGCTAGTTTTAAATTTTCTACCTTTTCTACATGTTTTTGTTTAATAGTTTACTGTTTTTATCTAAACAAAATTCCTCTTTCAATAGTTGATCCTGTTGAATGTCTTCCCGTAGCATTGGGCTTCCTCAGGTAACTTGGCATTTTGGTTTGAATAGAAGGGCTTTTATTGTCCTTTTTTTTCTTTTTCTATTTTGAGATATTTATCTTTTATTTATTTATTTATTTGAGACGGAGTCTCACTCTGTCACCCAGGCTGGAGTGCAATGGCGCTATCTCAGCTCACTGCAACCTCTGCCTCCCGGGCTCAAGCAGTTCTCCTGCCTCAGCCTCCCAAGTAGCTGGAATTACAGGCATGCGCTACTGCGCCCAGCTAGTTTTTGTATTTTTTTTTTTTTTGTAGAGACGGAGTTTCACCATGTTGGTCAGGCTGGTCTCGAACTCCGGACCTCAGGGGATCCACCTGCCTTGGACTCCCAAAGTGCTGGGATTACAGGTGTGAGCCACTGTGCCCGGCCGATATTTATCTTATTTTTGACCCCCAGCTCTGTCTCAGATTTTTGTCTGTCACTGCTGTGTGTTTGGAGCAGGTGGTCACAAAGCCTTCACCAAGAATCCTGGATGCGCTTTAGAGGCAGAGCCAGCAGGATTATTGGTGAACTGGATGTGGCATATGAGAGAAGGACTGGAGTCAGGGATGAAGCTTCAGGTTTGGTTTAAACAATAGGTGACTGGTGCGATCCACTGAGGGTAACAAAGGGGAAAGGAGCAGGACTGGAAGTAAGAATGGAAAGTTTCTTAGTCACTGTGATGTAACAACTCTCAACTTTAGAAAAAAGGTACATGTTTTATACTTGTGTTAAATTAAAAAAAAGAATTCTTTAGTTGTGTAATGTTTCATATGCTTTTTAAAATACCCATATGGAACTGTTAAAAATGCAGTTGTATATATGAGCCTAGAGCTCCAGGTCTGGGTTAAAGATACACATTTGGGAATAATAGATATTCATGATACTCAAAGCTATTGGGTAGCTCCTACATGGAATGAGCCTTGGGGCACCCACATTTTGAATCTCTGGTGGAGAAGGCAAAGCTGGCAAAAGAAACTAAGAAGGAGCCCCCAGGCAGTGGGAGGAAAACAGGAGAGAGTTGACCTAAGGCAAGAGATCACACCCTTTAAAGGAGACTTGACCGTTAGAATTGGCAAGAGGAAGGCTTGACGTAGCATTTCAGTGGAGAGGTGGGTGAGAACCTGGCTGGGGAAAGCTAATGAGAGAGCGCAAGATAAGGAAGTGGTGAGACCGAGGATTGACACCATCCGTGAGTTCTGATGGGAAGGGAACAGAGAAATGCTCTGTGGTAGAAGGCAGATTTGGGATCTTTAGTTTTGTTCTTAAGATGGGAGATACTAGGATATGTTTTTTTGCTGATAGAACTGACCACAGTGGCTTCCTCATTCCACCTTCCCAATACCCCACTTCCCCGTCTTCTTGAGATAAAGGAAAGAATGGTGGTATATGGGGGTCGGTTCAGGAGTCCCTCAGGCTCCATCCTGCTCCTGCTCTCAGTCACCACTCTTCTCAGAAGGCAGCTTGAAGTGCAGCTGGGGTTGGTTAGAGGATACGGGTCAGCCTTAAACTCAGTTGGTGGACAGATTTCCTGCCATGCCAGGGGCCAAGTGTCTATTCAGAGATGGTGCCCTTGAACTGGAGGTTTGGTCATGTGGGTGATTGTGAACATTCCTGTGAGCGCTTCTGGATTCAGTTCCTGCCTCCTCTCACCTGGCAAGCCGCTCTGTGCTGGCCCTGTGGTTGGACAGTGGGGGGACACAGGTGCTGGCCCTGTGGTTGGACAGTGGCGACACAGGTGCTGGCCCTGTGGTTGGACAGTGGGGACACAGGAATGAAGGTGTCACTGCTCTTGGGAGACGTGACCCTGGTGGTGGGAGGAGTGTGTCCTCTTCCAGGCTCAATGTGAAAACCTTTACTTCCCTTCTTCTCCTTGTTTCTGCCAGGATCCTTGCCACGGCTGGAACTGACTTCGACCTGCGAACACTGAGGGCTGTGCGTGTGCTGAGGCCCCTGAAGCTGGTGTCTGGGATTCCAAGTGAGTCCAGCGAAGATAGGCCCGAGCCTGCTTGGAATAACAACCTCCTCTCCTACCCTCACCACGGACACGGCCGTGGCCATGGTTTGGCTTTGGTGACTCTGAGCTTGCCACTTTTGACCCCAGGGAACCAGGCAGGAGGAAGGGAGGAGCATGCCTTTTTTGGCCTGTCATACCCTCCATGAAAGCCCACAGGGTGATGCTGTTATTTTACCCTGGCCTGGCTTCCCTAGATGGAAGCTTTGTTCCTCCTCACATACTCTGTCACATTTCAGCACTTTGCTTCTTTTTCTGAGGTTAAAGAATGGATGAGAGGTTGACCAAGGTGGTGGGGAAGGATGCCTGAGAAAATGTGCAAAAGCTGCAAAGGGCCACTTGTCTCTTGGCTCAGTCTTGTCAGGGCCGTTGGGGACTGAGGCCAGCCTTAAGACATGTTCCTGAAGTGGGCTGCCCACAGAGCCTGCCATGAGCAGGAGGATGGCCAGGGTGACCTCATGAGCCAGTGACCACCTGGACCCCTATTCCTTCAGCCCATTGGAAGTCTGGTTTTAGGTTTACCTAAGGGCCTGAGTGGACCTGGAACTAGTGCTGTGTCCTCCTGAGGCCACTGAGGGAAGACCCATGATTGGCTCCCTGTTCTGCCCTGAGACCTTGCCAGGCAAGGGTTCTGGCCCATATCCAAGTGCTGGGGCCAGACTCAAAGGGGAGGGGTCAAGGGTTACAGGCTCCTCTGCCCAGTTCCTCACATGCTGTATGGCCAGTGGCAGAACATTCCCAGGGGCAGGTCTTTTTGCCTCACTTTCTCCCAAGGAGTTGGGTCTGTTAGGAATACCTGTACTTAGGATCCCCTGCTCTTCTCTCCCAGGATCCCCTGCTCTTCCCTCCCAGGATCCCCTGCTCTTCCCTCCTAGGATCGCCTGCTCTTAGCTCCCAGCATTCTGTGCTCCTTCCTCCCAGGATCCCCTGCTCTTCCCTCCCAGGATCCCCTGCCCTTAGCTCCCAGCATTCTCTGCTCTTCCCTCCCAGAATTCCCTGTTCTTTCCTCTCAGGACATCCTCTGACTCGGCTCTTCCTTCTCAGGATTTCATTCTCTTTCCTCTCAGGATTCTCTGTTCTTGCCCCACCCTGAGCCCCACTCCCCACCCCAGACTTCATACCCTGACACCCCCACATCCCACTCCTCTGCCTACTTTGAGACACTTCTCAGTCGACTTCTCTCTAGGACCTTATGCTTTGTCCCTAGGACTCTCAGCTCTGCCCTGCACAAGCACTCTCTGCCCCTCTGTGCCTTAAGGGGCTTCAGCTCTGTCCTTTGACCTCGCAAGCACTCACTGCTTAGCACCTTGCTGCCCCCGCTAGATTTCTGCTGTTCTGTCCCTGCCCCCCCACCAAACTCCTTGCCCTACCCTGCCCACGTTGCTTCCTGACCTGCCCTGTTCTGGCCCCAGGTTTGCAGGTGGTGCTCAAGTCCATCATGAAGGCCATGGTTCCACTCCTGCAGATCGGGCTGCTTCTCTTCTTTGCCATCCTCATGTTTGCCATCATTGGCCTGGAGTTCTACATGGGCAAGTTCCACAAGGCCTGTTTCCCCAACAGCACAGGTGAGGCCAGGCAGCACCCTCCAGCACAGGCGAGTGCCACAGATGCGTTCATCCAGGAGATGGGCACTGTTCTAGGTGCTAGAGGGGCCTTCTTGGTGCCAGATACATGAGGTGGAGCTGACATTCTAGTGGAGGACGTAGACAATAGCCTGATAAACACAAGTAAATAAACACAGAAATATAATAATTATTGATTGTAGTAACTTTTGGGAAGAAAACAAAAAGGTATTTGAAATAGAATAATTTGGGGCCTGCTTTACAGAGGGGCCCAGGAGGCCACTCTGCCAAGGTGACCGTCGAGAAGCATCTGAATGCAGGGAGATTGGAGCTGTGTGGCCACCTGGGCAGAACTTTAGTTACCAGTAGTAGCAGTAGTAGTACTAGTAGTAGTAGTAGTACTACTAGTAGTAGTAGTAGTAGTACTAGTAGTAGTAGTAGTACTACTAGTAGTAGTAGTAGTAGTAGTACTAGTAGTAGTAGTACTAGTACTAGTAGTAGTAGCAGCAGCAGTAGTAGTAGTAGTACTAGTACTAGTAGTAGTAGTAGTACTAGTAGTAGTAGTAGTACTAGTAGTAGTAGTACTAGTAGTAGTAGTAGTACTAGTAGTAGTACTAGTAGTACTAGTAGTAGTAGTACTAGTAGTACTAGTAGTAGTAGTAGTACTAGTAGTAGTAGTAGTAGTAGGTGCAAAGGCCTATGGTGTGGAGCAGCAAGAACAAGAGGATTCATGTGGGCTTCATGGCCCTGTCTTATTCTGAGAGAAACGGGCAGACAGTGGAGCGCTTTGAGTGAGGTGTGGCACCTTCTGATCATTCGGGCTGCTCCTGGGAGGCAAAGGCAGAAACAGAGTTGAGTAGAAGATCTCAATCCAGCAGAGGTGATGGTGGCTGGGGCCAGGGTGCTGTGGTAGCGGTGGTTAAAATAGGTCAAATTATGGGTGTATTTGTAGCTAAAGCCAACAGAATTTTCTGAGAGTCTGTATGTGAGGGTAAGAGAAAGAGAAGAGTTAAGGATGAAGCTAAGGTTTGTGGCTTGAACTACAAACTCATTTATTTATTTATTTATTTTGAGACGGAGTCTGGCTCTGTCGCCCAGGCTGGAGTGCAGTGGCGCGATCTTGGCTCAGTGCAAGCTCCGCCTCCCGGGTTCACGCCATTCTCCTGCCTCAGCCTCCCGAGTAGCTGGGACTACAGGCACCTGCCACCACGCCCGGCTAATATTTTATATTTTTAGTAGAGACGGGGTTTCACCGTGTTAGCCAGGATGGTCTCGATCTCCTGACCTCGTGATCCGCCCGCCTCGGCCTCCCAAAGTGCTGGGATTACAGGCGTGAGCCACCGCGCCCGGCCAACGAACTACAAACTTATTAAAGGAGAAAACCCAGCCGGCAGTGGCTCACCTATAGTCCCAGCACTTTTAGAAAAAGGTTTTACTAGAATTTAGATCGTTCGTGATTAAAAAAAAACAAACAAAACTTTAATCCAACTGTAAATAAAAGAGAATTTTCTTAAATCCCCGCAGATTTCCTGCAAACACCATACCTCACTGTAAGCCTTGAGAGCTTTCCCTTTACAGTCAAGAACAAAAGCAAGTCACTTCTAGTCCACGTAGCATTTGTAGTCATGGCCAGTTCATGAGACAAGAAAAAGAAAAAGTTAAAAAAAAAAAAAAGAACTGGAAAGGAGGAGATGAAACTCATTATTCCTAGTCTTCTTTACCAGCATTTATCACAAGATATTTGGACAGAGAGGAATAAACTTAGGTAGTCAGTTTTGCTTTCTAAACCTGGGAGTATTTGCTTTCCATCTGAGAAACTCCTCAAAATTTCAACTATGTTGATAGATATTTTCGTGTGTTGTTATACATTTTTTTTTTTTTTGAAACGGAGTCTCACTCTGTTGCCCAGGCTGGAGGGCAGTGGTGCAATCTTGGCTCACTGCAACCTGCGCCTCCCAGGTTCTAGCAATTTTCCTGCCCCAGCCTCCCGAGTAGCAGGGATTACATGCCCATGGTGTCACGCCCAGCTAATTTTTTGTATTTTAGTAGAGACAGGGTTTCACCATGTTGCCCAGGCTGGTCTCGAACTCCTAAGCTCAGGCAATCTGCCCACCTCGGCCTCCCAGAGTGCTAGGATTACAGGCGTGAACCACCGTGCCTGGCCTGCATTTTTTAAAACTATTTTTTTTCGGCCTTTCATTGAGATTTTTGAGAGTGAAGGGGGTAAACGTGCTGCTTGCTATCTTGTTCCAGAGATTAGCGTGGTTTTCTGGTCTTTCTTTAACCCCTCTTTCTCTGGTCCCTGGCTACCTGCTAGGTTTCAGCACAGTAGAAGGATGTCTGCCCTGTAGGATCAGTGCAGCGAGACCTGGGCCAGGAGGTCTCCAGCCACCCTCCGGGTACATGTTCGGTTGGTTCCAGATCATCCTGCCTGACAGGCACCAGACTGCACAGTGGCTGAGTCCAGCTTGGGACTGGCCAAGGGCCTCAAGTTAGATCTGCGTGTCAGGAGGATCTTGCTGGCAGTTTGGCTGTGAGGGAGAGGAACGGTCCGCGTGGCGGTTTGGTCGTGAGGGAGAGGAACTGTCCGCGTGGCGGTTTGGCTGTGAGGGAGGGGGGGGGGGGGGGGGGACGTCGCGTGGCGGTTTGGCTGTGAGGGAGGTAGTTTGGTCGTGAGGGAGAGGAACGGTCAGGGTGGTGGGAAGAATGGGAGGTTAGGAGGCTGTTGTTTTTGGTTTTAAGATGAACCATCAAGTGATGGTGGGCAGGTTCCAGTAGGGAGGGAGAGGCTGGCGGTTACTCTCTGAGCTGGTCTCTCCTGAGCTTGGGGGCAGCAAGAGGCGATGCCTGATGCAGATTCGAGGAAGAATGGTGGGAAGTTGAGGGAGGGTTTCTGTTGGTGGCTGGTTCCTGCCCACTTGCTGTGAGCTCTCCAGAGCCCAGGAATCCTGGTGGGGATTGGAGAGCTTGGTATTTCTGAGCTCTGGGTCTGCTTCATTCTCCTTCTTGCAGATGCAGAGCCCGTGGGTGACTTCCCCTGTGGCAAGGAGGCCCCAGCCCGGCTGTGTGAGGGCGACACTGAGTGCCGGGAGTACTGGCCAGGACCCAACTTTGGCATCACCAACTTTGACAACATCCTGTTTGCCATCTTGACGGTGTTCCAGTGCATCACCATGGAGGGCTGGACTGACATCCTCTACAATGTGAGTGGTGTCTTGGCCCTGGGCCTGAGGGCGGGCCCTGGACCTCCTGAGCTGGTGCCTCTGGGGGTCCATTTAGGGGGGCCCTTCTGACCTCAGAGCCTCTGCCCAGCCCTAGGCTCCTCCCTGCACCCCTAGGATGAAATACAGGCTCTTTCCGGCAGATGACCCACCCAAGGGTCCACCACAGGCAGCCTCAG
The DNA here is from genome assembly GCF_006542625.1 of Nomascus leucogenys. Lineage (NCBI taxonomy): Eukaryota > Metazoa > Chordata > Mammalia > Primates > Hylobatidae > Nomascus > Nomascus leucogenys. The sequence continues at coordinate 113,693,654 of NC_044388.1, forward strand.
CTCAGACTCCTGAGGTGGGTCCTCCTGGAGTCGACTCCTTCGTGAAAATAAAGCAGAAGGCTGAGTGGTGGAGGTCAGAGAATAAAACTCCAGAGGAGATGCTGCTGTTTCTGTTGGCAAGGACGATAGTAGCACTGCTAGCTACTCTGGGTTAGGCCCTGTGGGAAGTGTTTTATTCCTGTTGATTCCTCTCAGGAACCTGTTGCACAGATGATGAGGCTGAGTTGTGGAGAAGCTGACTAACTTTCTCCAGCCCGAGGACCATGGGCAGCTGTTGCTGTGCCACCCCCCTAGGGTCTCTGTTGGAGTCGAGGGCCAGTAGGGCTGCTGGGCCTCCCGTCCCCAGGCTGCCTGGCAAAGGTGGTGAGCTGCGGAGCAGGGCCGAGGCCCCCGAGACCTTCCTCGGTCATGCAGGGATTCTTAGAGTGGAGCCTGTGGCTTGTGCGTTTGTTTCCTTCATGCCGAGTCTGTCTGGTCCTGTTTCCTCTTTGGTCCCCTCGCTCTCATCAGGATGCCGGCCTGTCTCCGCAGTTTACGGCAGCCTGGGTTTGGTGGCCATGATTGAAGTTGAATATAAGGGTTGGGGGGGTGCCTGATGGCCCAGCTCCCTCACGTTGCCTCTGCCTGGGTCCCTTCTTGGTGGAGTCTCCCATCCCCCCACCACCGACTCTTGAGCAGATCTGCCTCTTCCCTGCTGCTCTCTGTCCCCTCTGTGAGAGCCCTGTGAACTACCAGGGCATGAGAATAATTAAGTTAGTACTTGAGGGGCTGTGGGAGGTGGAGAAGGGTCAGGCGCCTGTGGGCCAGGAATCTGGGAAGGGTGCTAGGTTTTGAGTAACTAGAGGATGTGTTCCCCTCAGGTGCTGTCAGGGTGGGGAGGGGGCCAGAGTGCAAGGCGCTTTCACCTAGAGCTTGTCACTTGTGCCCTGGGGTGAAGCTTGGTCCACGTGCGCCTGGGAGCCTGTGCCTCTCTCCCCAGCCTCCAGCAGCTGTGCTCATGAGGGCTGGTGGCATGATGGTGGACAGGTCCTGGGGAGAGACTGGGGCCCTCTGTCCTGTGCCTCATGCGTTCATGGGGACAGGGGTGGGCATTCAGCAGGCATTTGCTAAATACTTATTGAGCTCGTTTATCAAGCTCCTTGAACAGGCAGATGGCAGATGAGGGGTTAAGGAAAAGCCAGCACAGGGTCCATTTGAACCAGATTCCTCCCCGAGTGGGAGTTGTGTCTGATGACAGGCTTGTGTGATTGAGGGAATGAGGAACAGGACAAAGGCGGTGATGAGGAGCTTGGCTGTTCTCTCCCTGTAGCCAATCAAGGAACAATTCCCACAAAGACAGGCCCTAAAAATAGCTCTGAGCTGGCTGCATTCCTGCTGGCCCCACCCAAATGAAGGACTGTGTGACCAGGTCTCCACAGCCCTCAGTGTCCACTGTTACTTGGCCAGGGGCCGCACATGACTCAGATTCTTCTGCCTGGGTCTCTGCCTCCTGCGGGAGGGGATGGGCAGGAGCTCCATCCTGGGGCAGGTGGCACTGGCCAGGAGGGACCACAGAGGTTTCAGCCAGCATGTGTTTCAGTAGGACCCAGTGAGCGCTGGCTCCGCTTGCACAGTGGTGAGCAGAGGCATTCGACACGTAAGGGCCTGGACAGTGGCGAGTGCCATGAAGAAAACAGAGGATGAGGAGCAGGCAGTGACTAGTTACAGGGTCCTGGGAGGGCAAGGCCTGGTGAGGTCTAGAAACCAGACATGCAGGTGCTACGATACCTTGGAAGCTTAGCCGGGGCAGCAAGATGCAGTCATGGCAGTGCCTGGGGCTGGCGCCACACAGGGCCCCAGAGCAGGTAGCCAAGAACTGACCAGTACACTCCTCCACATTAAGGGCATACAGGGTCGGTCGCTGGAGATTAGACAGGAGTTTTGAAGAGGATCCTTTGGAGAGAGCGAGAGCCTGCCCCTCACCTCCAACCCAGTGAGAGGGACTTTTGTGGCCCCTCAGATATATGCTCCTTCAAGCAATGACATCTGGGTTCTTTGCGGGCGGAAGCCTACAGCCTGCAGTAGGGGTGGAGGCAGGGAGATGGAGAGCTCATGTTGGGAGCAGGGGTGGGGGTGTGAGCAAGAGCGGGCAGCCAGGACCGGGTGAGTGATGGGGTCTCAATAGAGAGCATCTGTTCAGAGTGGATTGCTGAAAAGCTGGTGGCAGTGGGTGGGGCAGCGTGGGGGCTCTCCAGCTGGAGGAGAAATGGCTTTGTCTGTGCCTGGAAAAGCAGGCGGAGTCTAATGGAGCTTTGGGAGAACACACGGATGAGCCTGGGGAGAGACGAGTCGGCATTAAATTCCTGTTAGGTCCAGAGAGGTGAGATCATCTCAGGACAGCACCGCACGAGGAATAACAACTGTCCCTTCTCCCTCCCGTGCTGTGACAGTGTTGAGTCAGCAGCTCCACAGCAATGCTGGGTACAGAGGAGCAAAGAGGGGCCGTGTCTTTCTCTCCCACTGAAAGCAGCCAGCTGTGGCAGGCCAGCCAGCAACAGTGGGTATTGTCAGGGTGAATCATGTCAGTTTGATGACCAGCTGAGACTGAGGCTGGACACTTTCTTTTTTTTTTGAGACAGAGTCTTGCTCTGTCACCCATGCTGGAATGCGATGGCATGATTTTGGCTCACTGCAACCTCTGCCTCCTGGTTTCAAGTGATTCTCATGCCTCAGCCTCCTAAGTAGCTGGGATTACAGGCACGAGCCACCCCATCCAGCTAATTTTTGTATTTTTAGTAGAGACGAGGTTTCGCCATGTTGGCCAGGCTGGTCTTGAACTCCTGACCTCAAGTGATCTACCTGCCTCAGCCTCCCAAAGTGCTGGGATGATAGGCATGAGCCACCATGCCTGGCCTGAACACTTTCAACTGCCGAGTTGAAATTGTGTTTTCCACTTGAAAGTGGCTGTAGAACTTTGCCTTACCCAGGAGCTGTCACAATGGTCATGGGCTTGTCCAAATTGTCATCTAGGGGCATGGGAAGGATTTCTCCAATGACTATGTTTGGAGGCTCAGTGGAGGTAAATCATGTTGCTTTATGATTATGCACATATGATTTGCTTATGTTCATTATACTAGTTCCGTGAAGATCCAAGTTTGAAAATGTTCAGATCCATAGCTGCATTTTGATGCTAGCACAAACAGGCCTTGCTCATAGAGTGGATGTGAGAGAAGGAGAAGTCTCAACGATGATGTGACTTAAGGCACTGAGAAAGGTGATGCCATTTACTAAGAAAGGGAGAATCGGGAGCAACGAATTTACTTAGTTTTGTTTTAGCAGAGGGTGGTGGCGGAACTCCAGGATTCTGTTTTGGCTCTGCAAAACTTTAGATAACTATTTTCATACAAGTGGAGATCTTGGATGTGTAGGTGGGTGTTTAAGAGGGAATTCAGAGGGAACAGCAGGCTGAGGATGAGCATTTGAAGTACTTGACTCATGGACAGTGTTAAAAACTATGTGAGAGGATGAGATCACCTGGGTAATAAGTGCAGATGGAGAAAAGAAGGCCCAAGGCTGAGACTGGGGAGAATTCCAGCACTCAGGTCCAGTAGGAAAGCAGGAGCCATGAAAGAGATGGGCTGGAGCTTTTAAGGGGGCAGGAATAACACCACGACCACACAGCATCCTGGGAGCAGAGTAAAGCGTTTGGAGAACATGATCAGCACCGCGACTGCACAGCATCCCGGGAGCAGAGTAAAGCGTTCCGAGAACATGATCAGCACCGCGACCGCACAGCATCCTGGGAGCAGAGTAAAGTGTTCGGAGAACATGATCAGCACCATAACCACACAGCATCCTGGGAGCAGAATAAAGTGCTTGGAGAACATGATCAGCACCACGATCACACAGCGTCCTGGGAGCAAAGTGTTTGGAGAACATGATCAGCACTGCGACCGCACAGCATCCTGGGAGCAGAGTAAAGCGTTCGGAGAACACGATCAACACCACGACCACACAGCATCCTGGGAGCAGAGTAAAGCATTCGGAGAACATGATCACCTGGGCCAGATGTTGCTGGAGGTCAAGGAAGATGGGAAGCCCAGACTGTTGCATTTGATAAAATGAAGGTTGTTGGTAAACTTGGCAGGGGCGTTCTCAGTGGTGGGACGATGCCCTGGAATGCGTGGGTTACAGGGAGGAGGAGGTGAGGAAACCAGGGTGGCACCCGCAGATGACTCTCCGAGGGAGCAGAGCAGTGGGAAATAACTGCAGGGAGACAGGGGTTAAGGGAATGGGCTTTTAAAAAATTAAACTTTTAATTTAAGATAATTATAGATTCACATGCAGTAGTGAGAAATAAAGAAATAGCTCATGCATCCTTTACCCTTTTCTCCCAGTGGTAGCAACCTGCAAAATTATAGTCAGGGTCACAGTCAGGATACTGATGTTGATACATCAGTATCAATGATGTTGACACAGTGAAGACGAAGAGCATTTCCATCCCTGCAGGGGTCACTCATGCTGCCCTTTCATGGTCACACCCGCATCTCTCCTGCCCTCGCCCCCTCCTTAATCCCTGGCAACCACTAATCTGTTTGCCATATCTACAGTTTAGTCATTTTGAGAATGTTACGTGGACAAAACCATACCAAATGTAACCTTTTGGTATTCGCTCTTTTCACTCAAAATTCTCTGGAGGTTCACCCAGGTGTTGGTAGCATGTTTCTTTTCACTGCCAGGTAGTATTGCGTGGTGCCAGGTGGTATTGCATGGTGCCAGGTGGTATTCTGTGGTGCCAAGTGGTATTCCATGGTGCCAGGTGGTATTCCGTGGCTCCAGGTGGTATTCCGTGGCACCAGGTGGTATTCTGTGGCGCCAGGTGGTATTCCCTGGTGCCACGTGGTATTCCGTGGTGCCAGGTAGTATTCCGTGCTATGGCTGTACCATGGCTTGTTTAACCGTTCACCTGTGGAAGCTTCCAATTTGGGGTTATTATGAATAGAGTTGCTGTACATGTTTTTGTGCAAACGTAAGTTTTCATTTCTCTGGGATAAATGCCCAAGAGTGCAAATTTCTAGTTACAGTAGTTACATGCTTAGTTTTTTAAGAAACCAAAGCTTTTCCAGAGGGCTACACTCTTTTACGTTTCCACCAGCGGTGTGTGAATAATTCAGTTTTTGTGCATTCTGGCCAGTGTTTGGTGGTGACACTTTTTTGTTTTAGCCATTCTGATAGGGGTATAGGGACACATCACTGGTTTTAATTCACATGTCCTAACAGTGAGTGGTGTTGAGCATCTTTCTGGACTTATTTGCCACCTGTGTATCTTTGGTGAAATGTCGCTTCATATCTTTTGCCCATGTTCTGTTTGAATTGTTCTTTATATATTCTAGGAACTGGTTCTTTGTTATATATGTGGTTTGCAAGTATTTTCTCCTAGTCAGTAGCTTATCTTTTCAAACTTTTCACCTGGTCTTTCATGGAACAAATGTTTTTAAAATTTGATCGAGTCCAGTTTATCAATTTATCCTTTTGTGGATTGGGCTTTTGGTGTCAACTGTAAGAACTCTGCCTAGTCCTGAATCCTGAAGATTTTCTTTTTTCTAAAAGTTGTATTGTTTTATATTTTACATGTAAGTTTACAATCTATTTTAGGTTAATAAAAGTGTGAAGTTTTTGCCTGCCTGCCTGCCTGCCTGCCTGCCTGCCTTCCTTCCTTCCTTCCTTCCTTCCTTCCTTCCTTCCTTCCTCCCTCTCTCCCTCCCTCCCTTCTTTCCTTCCTTCCTCCCTCCCTTCCTTCCTGTCTCCCTCCCTCTTTCCCCTCCTCCTTCCTTCCCTCCCTCCCTTCCTTCCTGTAGCTCCAACACCACTTGTTGAAAAGGCTATATTTCCTCCATTGAATTGCCTTTGTACCTTTGGCAGAAATCTGCTGGACATATTTATGTGGGTCTATTTCAGGTCCACGTGTCTTTCTCTCTGCCAATACCACGTAGTCTTGCTTACTGTAGTTATCTATATGTTTTGAAATCAGGTTAGACTGATTCTTTCCATTTTATTCAATTTGGGAGAATTGACATCATTACTATGTTGGATGTTCCATGTCCAATCACAACATGTTATTTCTCTTCATATATTTAGATCATGTTTGATTTCTTTCATTAGCATTTTGTAGTTTTCAGCATACAATATACATTTTGTTAGATTTGTAGCTATTATGTTTTCTTAGTTTTTTTGAATGATTCTAATGTGTTTTGAGCACCCCTGGAGAAAGTGGGGTTGTAGTACTAGAGTGTCCAGCAACCCTGCCCTCACAGGGGATGAAAGGAAGCGGACCTTGGTGTTGACAGTGTACCCTTCATGGGATACTTGGATTACTTGGCAGGCAGCCAGTGCCTGGTTGTCCCACCTGTGACCAGGGGGTTCTTGATACAGGAAGCTTGTTTATACTGACAGACATCCTTGTGGCTCTTGTCTGACCCATGTCTGGTTTGTGCCTGACCAGCATTGCAGTGTTGGGAGCCCATCCTAGTTCCCCAGGGAAAACCTGGTCCAAGGGTAGCCCTGGTTCTTCAGATGGAAGGCACACATTCAGTCACCACCACAACAGGAAATAAGTTCAACGATGTATTACCTACAGATCCTGGCAAGGAGGGCACCGTGAGTGAGGTGCGCCATCCTCCCTCCCCAGGTTATCTGAGGCAGTAATGAAGAGTCAGAGAGGGACAGAGGGAGGCAACTGGCCATGCTAGGGAATAGGGTGTGGGTCCCTTTAAAGTTGTGGGCAAATGCCTGAATGGTCAGTTTAAAGGAGGCAGCAGAAACGTGGAGTCTGCTAGGTGGGAGAGATGCCTCTAAGTTCTTATCTCTGGCCACGTTTTGGGTGTGGTGTTCTAACACCTAGGCAGCAACCTTTGCTGTGTTGTTCCCATTAGAAAATGGTATTGTATTTTAAATTTCGGTGTCCATGTGTTCATTACTAGTATATAGAAATACAATGGACTTTTGTATGTCGATCTTGATCATTCGACCTTACCAACTCCCTTATTAGTTCTGGGAGATTTTTTTGTAGATTCCTTGGGATCTTCTGTGTTGATAATCATATTTGCTAACAGAAACAGTTTATTTCTTCTTTCTTTTTTTTTTTTTTTTTTTTTTTGAGACGGAGTCTCGCTCTCTCACCCAGGCTGGAGTGCAGTGGCGCGATCTCGGCTCACTGCAAGCTCCGCCTCCCGGGTTCACGCCATTCTCCTGCCTCAGCCTCTCCGAGTAGCTGGGACTACAGGCGCCCGCCACCACGCCCGGCTAATTTTTTGTATTTTTAGTAGAGACGGGGTTTCACCGTGGTCTCGATCTCCTGACCTCGTGATCCACCCGCCTCGGCCTCCCAAAGTGCTGGGATTACAAGCGTGAGCCACCGCGCCCGGCCAGTTTATTTCTTCTTTCTGATCTGCTTTTTTTATTGTGCTAAAATGCGGATAACATAAAAATTTACCATCGTAACCATTTTTTTTTTTTTTTTTTTTTTTTTGAGACGGAGTCTTGCTCTGTCGCCCAGGCTGGAGTGCAGTGGCGCAATCTCGGCTCACTGTAAGCTCCACCTCCCGGGTTCACGCCATTCTCCTACCTCAGCCTCTGGAGTAGCTGGGACTACAGGCACGCGCCACCACGCCCAGCTAAGTTTTGCATTTTTTTTTTTTTTTTTAATAGAGACAGGGTTTCACCATGTTGGCCAGGATGGTCTTGATCTCCTGACCTCGTGATCCGCCCGCCTCGGCCTTCCAAAGTGCTGGGATGACAGGCGTGAGCCACTGTGCCTGGCTTCCTTTTTTCCTTTCTTTTTTTTTTTTTTTTTTTTTTTTTTTGAGACGGAGTCTCTCTTTGTCGCCCAGGCTGGAGTGCAGTGGCACTATCTTGGCTCACTTGCAAGCTCCGCCCCCCGGGTTCAAGCGATTCTCCTGCCTCAGCCTCCCGAGTAGCTGGGATTACAGGCACCTGCCACAGTGCCCAGCTAATTTTTGTATTTTTAGTAGAGATAGGGTTTCACTATCTTGGCCAGGCTGGTCTTGAACTCCTGACCTCGTGATCCACCTGCCTCAGCCTCCCAAAATGCTGGGATTACAGGCGCAAGCCACTGCGCCCAGCCACCTCCTTCCTTCTTAAGTAATATTCCATTGTATGTATGTATGACATTTTGCTTATCCATTCCTTTGTCAATGGACCATTGGGTTGCTGCCATGTTTTAACTCTTACGAAGAGTGCTGCCGTGAACACGGTTGTATGAATATCTCTTTGAGACCTTGCTTTCAATTCTTTTGGGTATATACCCAGAAGTGGAATTGAGGGATCATATCATAATTACATTTTTAAGTTCTTGAGGAACTGCTGTATCGTTTTGCACAATGGTTGTACCATTTGACATTCCCACCTTTTGGTGTGAATACACATGCATTTCCATTTCTCCACATGCTCACCGATACTTGTTAATTTCTGTGTTTTTGATAGTAGCAATTTTAATGTATGTGAGGTGGTATCTGCTTGTAGTTTTGATTTGCATTTCTTTAATGATTAGTGATGTTGAGCATCTTTTCTTGCGCTTATTGGCCATTTGCATGTCTTCTTTGAAGAAATGTCTGTTGGAGTTCCTTGCCCATTTTCTAATCTGTTTTTTTGGTTGTTGTTGAGTTTTAGGCATTCTCTATATATCTTGAATATAATCCTTTTCAGATATATGATTTACAATTTTCTTCCATTCTGTGTGTGCCCTTTTTACTGAATTGATGGTGTCATTTGATGCACAACATTTTAAAATTTTCATGAAGTCTAGTTTGTCTGTTTTTTCTTTTGTTGCCTGTACCTTTGATGTCATATCCAAGAAGTTGCTGTCAAATCTAATGTTGTGAAGCTTTTGAGCTATGTTTTCTTTTAAGAGTTTTACTTTTTTTAGGTCTCACATTCAGGTCTTTGATCCATTTTTAGTTAATTTTTGTATATGATAAGGATCCAGCTTTTTCTTCTTCTTCTTCTTTTTTTTTTTTTTTTTTTTTTTTTTTTATAGGCAGAGTTTTGTTCTTGTTGCCCAGGCTGGAGTGCAATGGAACCCGCCTCCCGGGTTCAAGTGATTCTCCTGCCTCAGCCTCCTGAGTAGCTGGGATTACAGGCACCTGCCATTACGCCTGTCTAATTTTTGTATTTTTAGTAGAGATGGGGTTTCTCCATGTTGGTCGATTGGTCTTGAACTCCCAACCTCAGGTGATCCACCCACCTTGGATTTGCTGAAAAGACTGTCCTTTTACCATAAAATGGTCTTGACGCTCTTGTCAAAAATCATTTGGCCATATATGCAAGAGTTTATTTTGGGACTCTATTCTATCCCCTTGGTCTGTGTATCTCGATCTATGTGCATTTTGCCTTATGGCACTGGCTAGAAACTTCAGCATTATGTTGAGTAAGAATGGCGAGAGCTGACATACCTGCCATGCTCCCAATCTTAGGAAAAAGCATTTGATCTATCACAATTAAGTATAATGTTAGCTGTAGGGTTGAGTTGTTGTTTTTTCTTTTGAGGTAGATGCTGTTTATCAAGTTGGGGCAGTTCTACTCTATTCTATTCTTACTTTTCTGAGAGTTTTTGTTATGAATGGGTGTTGAATTTTGTCACGTTTTTTCTGCACTGATATGATCATGTGAGTTTTCTTCTTTAGTCTGTTAATATAGTGAATTACATTGATTTTTGAATATTGAACCAGCCTTGCATTCCCAGAATAAATCTCACATGGTCATGGTACCTAATTCTCTTTATGTGTTGCTGAACTGTATTTGTTAGCATTTTTTACTAAGGAGTCTTACACTTATATTCATGAGGGATTTTGATCTGTAATTTTCTTGTCTTTTTTTTTGTTGTTGTTGAGACGGAGTCTTGCTGTGTCACCAGGCTGGTGTGCAGTGGTGTGAACTTGGCTCACTGCAATCTCTGCCTCCTGGGTTTAAGTGATTCCCCTGCCTTAGTCTCCCAAGTAGATGGGACTACAGGCACCCGCCACCATGCCTGGCTAATTTTTTGTATTTTAGTAGAGACAGTGTTTCACCATGTTGGCCCGGATGGTCTCCATCTCCTGACTTTGTGATCTGCCCGCTTCAACCTCCCAAAGTGCTGGGATTACAGGCATGAGCCCCACCGTGCCCGGCCTGTAATTTTCCTTTTTTTGTATTGCCTTTGTCTGGTTTTGGTATCAGGGTAACACAAGCTTCATAAAATAAATCCGGAAGTATTTATTCCTCCTCTGTTTTCTGGAAGAGATTGTATAGAAATGTGTTATGTCTTTTAAAAATGTTTGGTAGGATTCTACTGTGAAACTCTCTGGGCTTAGAAATTTCTTTTTGGAGATCTTTTTTTAAATAACTTTTGTTGCAATATAATCTGTGTACCATAAAATTCACCATTTTAAAGTTTACAGTTTACAGTTCAGAGTTTTTTGTATTTTCAAAAAGTCGTGCAGCCATCATTGTTATCTAATTTTAAGCATTTTCATTAACCAAAAAAGAAGCTCTGTATCCATGAGCCATCAGTCCCTATTTCCTTATTCCCACAGCCTCTGGCAAGCACTAACCTTTCTGTCTCTGTAGATTTGTCTATTCCAGACATTTTATATAAATGGAATCATACAATCGGTGGCCTTTTGTGTTTTTACATCCACGTTGAAGCAAGTATTGGTATTTTATTGTCAAGTATGATTTCATTGTGTATTTATAGCATATTTTGTTTATATTTCACGAGTTGATGGACATTTAGATATTTCCACTTTTAAAAATTATGACTAATGCTGCTATGAACATTCTTGCACAAGTTTTTGCAAGGAATATGTTTTCATTTCTCTTGGGTATGGACCTAGGATTGGAATTACTGGATCATAGAACTCTATGTTTAACCATTTGAGGAACCACCAAACTGTTTTCCATAGTAGCTGTACCATTTTATATTTATACCAACAGTGCACAAGGGCTCCAGTTTCTCTGCATCCTTACCAGCATTTGTTGTCTGTCTGAAATTTTAACCATCAGGCCAGGAGTGGTGGTTTATGCCTATAATCTCAGCACTTTGGGAGGCTGAGGTGGGAGGATCACTTGAGCCCAAGAATTCGAGACCAGGCTAGGCACCATAGCAAGACCCTGTCTCTACAAAAATATTAAAAAGTTAGCCAGGCATGGTGGTGTGTGCCTGTAGTCTCAGCTACTCGGCAGACTGAGGTGGGAGGATCACCTGAGCCCAGGAGTTGGAGGCTGCAGTGAGCCAGGATAGCACCACTGCACTCTAGCCTGTGTAACAGAGGGAGACCCTGTCTTTAAAAAAGTAATAATAAAACTAAAAAATAAGATAATTTTCACCATCTTAGTGGGCATGAAGTGGTATTTCTGTTCAGTTTTGACTTGCATTTCTAAAGTGACTTATTTTTATTTTTGGGACAGGATCTTACTGTGTCACCCGGGCTGGAGTACAGGGGCATGATCATAGCTCACTGTAGCCTCAATTTCCTGGGCTCAAGTAATCCTCCCACCTCAACTTAGGAGAGTAGCCAAGACCACAGGTGCACACTGCCAAGCCTGGCTAATTTTTAATTTTCTTGTAGAGATGAGGTCTTCCTATGTTGCCCAGGCTGGTCTCAAGCTCCTGGGCTCAGGTGATTCTCCCTCCTCAGCCTCCGAAGTAGCAAGGACCGCACGCGCATGCTACCATGCCTGGCTAAGTTTTTAAACTTTTTTTTTGTAGAGGTGGGGTCTTGCTATGTTACCCAGACTGGTCTTGAACTCCTGGCCTCAGGTGATCCTCCCACCTTGGCCTCTCAAAGCTCTGGGATTACAGGCATGAGCCACCACACGCGGCCATTGTTGAGCATCTTTTATGAGCCTATTCATCACTTATATATCTTCTTTGAAGAAATGTCAGCTGGGCGCAGTGGCTCACGCTGGGGGTTTAGATGATTATTTAGACTTCCTTCTTTTGTGAGGTGGACATGTAGATCTATATGTTTTCCTTTGGCACTGCTTTAGCTGTGTCCTACAATTTGATGTATTGTCTCTTCACTTTCATTCAGTTCAATGTATTTTTAAATTCTCTTGAAATTTCCTCTTTGACCTATGAGATTATTATATAGAACTGTCTTGTTTACTTTGTGTTTGGAGAATTACCTGTTATCTTTCTGTTATTAATTTCTAGTTTGATTCTATTGTGGTGGGAGAATAACACTAAACAGAAAGAATTTTAATTTTAAATTTGTCGATGTTTGTTACATGGCTCAAAATATGGTCTATTTTGATATTTATTTTGTGGGCACTTGGAAAGAATGTATATTCTGCTGTTGTGTGCTGTATGTACAGATGTTGATTGATTCTGTTGGTTGATGGTGTTGTTGAGCTCTTTTATATCCTTGCTGGTTTTCTGTCTATTCTACGAATTGTTGAGAGAGAGGCGTAGAAGTCTCCAGCTTTAATTGCAGATTTGTCTGTTTCTCTTTTCAGTTCTGTCGGTTTCTGTCTCACTTATTTTGCAGCTCTGTTGTTGAGTATACACATATTTAGACTTGCTGTTTTTTTGATGGATTGACCTTTTTATCATTATATACATGTTTCCCTGTGTCTTGGGTAATTTTGTTTTACTGTGAGGTTTGCTTTATCTGATATTAATCTAGCCACTCCAGTTTAAAAAAATTAATCTTTGTATAAATCTTTTTTTATATTTTACATTTTTTTTGGAGACGGAGTCTCACTGTCACCAGGATGGAGTTTAGTGGTGTGATGGTGTGCAATCTCAGCTCATTGCAGCCTCACCCTCCCACACTCAAGGAATCTTCTATATTAGATAGTATTATCTGGGGAGGGTCTTGACTACGAGTTGTCCAGGTTCTTGGCGGTTTGAACAAAGAATTGCACAAGATGCACAAAGCAACAAAAGAATGAAGAAATGAAAGCACAGATTTATTGAAATGAAAGTAAATTCCATAATGTGGGATTGGGCTCAGGTAAACGGTTCAAGAGCCCTGGTTACAGAATTTTCTGGAGTTTAAATACTCTCTAGAGGTTTCCCATTGGTTACCTGCTTACACCCTGTGCAAATGAAGACCAGGCCCACTACCGTTCTGATTGGTCATGGGAGGCGACCAATCAGTTACTTTCCATTTTTCATCTGCGATACAGTGGAAAGGGGAGTAGCCTCTTCTTTTGTTACCTGGATGTGGAGAGGTAGAGTTTTCATTTTGATTCAGTTCTAGGAAGTCAGCACAAATCGGCCTTAGGATCCCTGCCTCCAGACCCTATTCTCCTGCCTCATTTCCCCTGAGAGATGTCATCCCCATCATCTTTATAGGAGGCTGAGGGACTGATGGTCTTTCTTCAGTTGATTTGGGCACAGTTCCTACCTATTGGGGATCATGGAACTCTCACCCTGCTCTGTCTAGTGGAGACAGGGTAGTTGCTGGATGGTGGTGTCTTTACCTGGAACTGGCTGGAAACCTTGTCTCATGATCATCTGAAACTTGATGGTCTCTGGGCAAGAGGAAATTAATTTGCTTAAGAGATTTAATGAACATGGTCCAAAAACCAAGGCAAATATAGTCATTAGTGATGGGCTGGCTAGAGGAAGGAGCCATGCACCTCAACTTAGCATTTCTGACCAGGAGCCCCATGACTCAGACAGCTGTTGTCGTATCTTAGGGGCCCAGTCAGCTAATTTCCAGGCAGCATCCCTTACTAATCCTGATTAGTTGACATAAAAACAGCATTTTTCCTCTAGAAAAAGACATAAGCCAACTTTTTAAGCAGTTAGGAGATCCAGTCCCCTTCAATTCTGTAAAGCGACTGCTGCCAAGGAGTCTGTCTGATTTTGTATGGCGATGATACTTTGGGCAATGTCTTCTGAGCCTTCCATAAAATCCTTGGACAAGTTGGTGATAGGATAGGGAGATTGCAAGCCTGCTAACTCTGGTTTCTACTCTTGCTGTTCTTCCTAGCCCGACCAAAAGGGGTTTGAGTTGGATGGCTCATTTGTGTCTGGTGGTTGCAGTTAAAGGTATAATGAGGAATTGGTTGTTGGGAGCTACATTAATTTTGGGAGCTAAATAACAAGTTACAGGTTCCAGTCCAGTTGGCTGGTAAGTCTAAGTAGGAACTGGTCCCACACAGGAAAAAGGCTCCTTGTTTTTCAAGACAAAACTTGTTTTCTATGGTGAACACATGGGCTAGCTTGTTGTTTTCGCTTTCCCATATGGTTGAGGTCTCTGCTAAGGTGGCCCTGGTTAAAGGCTGGAAAGGACCTTGGGAAGTATCCTGAGTTGCCCCAGCAGTTCTCTTTTCCCAGTGGAGGTAGTTAGGCTTAGTGTCCAGTAACTATCACCCAAAGGTATTTTCATACTGGGGAACCAAAAGGCAACTAGACCTCTCAGGATTAGTACATTCTTCACAAGGGAAACCGTGAATGCAGCTAGTGGGCCTGCCTTGACCGTACTTAGACTGTCCATCCTTTAAAGCCCTTAACTAGGGATGGTTTCCATGAAAACTGTACAGGTTATCTAAATGATGCAGTTTGGGTAACTGTATAGCTTACGTAATCGGGTGAAGGATTAACTTCCAGGGTGTAGTTGAATTGATGACTTTATTTTATCTTTATTTTTATTTATTTATTTATTATTATTATTTTTTTGAGATGGAGTCTTTCTCTGTCGCCTAGGCTGGAGTGCAATGGTGCGATCTCAGCTCCCTGCAACCTCCACCTCCCAGGTTTGAGCGATTCTCCTGCCTCAGCCTCCTGAGTAGCTGGGACTACAGGCACTTGTCACCACACCTGGCTAGTTTTTTGTATTTTTAGTAGAAATGGGGTTTCACTATGTTAGCCAGAATGGTCTCAAATCTCCTGACCTCATGATCTGTCCGCCTCGGCCTCCCAAAGTGCTGGGATTACAGGTGTGAGTCACCACACCGGGCACATTGATGACTTTTCAAGTTTCCAAGGACCAGACCAGAATTTTTGCTTCTCTTAATACAAAGTGGCACCTGGAATTTTAGCTCTATGTACATTTATATTGGGCCCAAATTGGTTTCTGAGGGGATGCAACTCCAGAAAGGTTGCTCAGATGGGATTGGAGAAGGTTTACTGCTCATTGTAACCCTTGTCATTTCCATAATTTTGAATTCATGTATGTCATCCAGGCTCATTAGTTTGAAGAGAGTTCCTCCCTTGTAGTTAGGGTGATAGGTCATTTCCTTAAGGGCCCAAGATTGGGCTGGGATCAGGATGGCAGTATATTTAGATGATGATGGAGATAAACAAAACCAACAGTCCTTTGCCAGGGCTGGGCTGGTGGTATTTAACAGTCTTTGTGTTAAATTTAAAGTTCTTAATAAATACCCAGAATCCTCTAATTGCTGGAGGGGTAAAGGGAAGCTCTGTTATGAAATAAAGCTGATTGCTAGTAACGCGTGGTTCCTGCATACACAGGCTGTGGGTGACCATTATGGAACAAAAAAAAAAATTACTTATTTGTTATTTTGTCCTATAGAATGGGAACTCTAGGGGGTGGATACCTATGCTGTCAGGAACACTTGTTATAAAAATGAATTGAAACACTTTAGTTAATTATTACAAAGGAAGTGATTCCATCCATTTTCAATAAAACAAATTGTAAAAATATAAAAAATAGCTACCAATATCCAGCTGATAAGTATGCAACAAAGACACCAAGGAAAGTTGGTAGGCATTTACTTATTTTTCGGCTGTCTTTTAAACAGGTACTTCACTGTTCCCACAGGTTCACAGGTGTAGTGGCTGATGGGAACTTCAGGTTCCAGGTCCAGGGCTTCAGGTATTGCAGGCTTGACCCTGGAAAGATGGATACAACTACCTAATCCTAGTACTTTGACTGCAGAAGGCATGGCCAGCACCACTGAAAATGGTCCCTTCCATTTGGGTTGCAATAGTTGAGCAGGTGATCCCTCTTTCCATGTTTTAACAAGTACCTGATTTCTCATTTTGGAGATAATGGCAGACGGGAGGCAGGACTAGATTGCAGTTCCTACTCGGATGGCCAGAGCAGCCTGTGGAGGCTTGTATCGTGAACTTTTGCTCCAGAATGACTGCAGAAATAAATCAGGAAAGCCAAGAGAACCCATAGACCCTCTGAAGGAAGTGGATTGCTCCAGCAGGACCTGGGAGATACCCAAAATGCTGTGCTGGTATCCACGGCTGAGAGACCCACAGACAGTTCATATCACAGGACTCTGTGCAGACAACCCCCAGTACCAGCCTGGAACCTGGTAGACTTGCTGGATGGCTAGATCCAGAAGAGAGACAACAATCACTATAGCTCAGCTCTCAGGAAGCCACAGCTTTAGGAAAATGGGGAGAGTACTACCTACATCAAGGGAACACCCCATGGGACAAAAGAATCTGAACAACAGCCTTGAGCCCTAGACCTTCCCTCTGACAGAGCCTACCAAAATGAGAAGGAAACAGAAAACTCTGACAATATGACAAAACAAAGTGCCTTAACACCCTGAAGAAATCCCACTAGCTCACTAGCAATGGGTGCAAACCAAGAAGAAATCCCTGATTTACCTGAAAAAGAATTCAGAAGGTTAGTTATTAAGCTAATCAGGAGGCACCAGAGAAAGGCAAAGCCCAATTTAAGGACGTCAAAAAATGGTACAAGAAATGAGGGGATAAATTTTCTTTTTTTTCATTATACTTTAAGTTCTAGGGTACATGTGCACAATGTGCAGATTTGTTACATATGTATACATGTGCCATGTTGGTTTGCTGCACTCATCAACTCATCATTTACATTACGTATTTCTCCTAATGCTATCCCTCCCCCAAACCCCACCCCATGACAGGCTCCGGTGTGTGATGTTTCCTGCCCTGTGTCCAAGTGTTCTCATTGTTCAATTTCCACCTATGAGTGAGAACATGTGGTGTTTGGTTTTCTGTCCTTGCGATAGTTTGCTCAGAATGATGGTTTCCAGCTTCATCCATGTCCCTACAAAGGACATGAAATCATCCTTTTTTATGGCTGCATAGTATTCCATGGTGTATATGTGCCACTTTTTCTTAATCCAGTCTATCATTGATGGACATTTGGGTTAGTTCTTAGTCTTTGCTATTGTGAATAGATAGTGCCACAATAAACATCTGTGTGCATGTGTCTTTATAGTAGCATGATTTATAATCCTTTGGGTCAAATAGTATTTCTAGTTCTAGATCCTTGAGGAATTGGCCACTGTCTTCCACAATGGTTGAACTAGTTTACACTCCCACCAACAGTGTAAAAGCGTTCCTATTGCTCCACATCCTCTCCAGCACCTGCTGTTTCCTGACTTTTTCTTTTTTTTCTTTTTATTTTTTTGACAGAGTCTCACTCTGTTGCCCAGGCTGGAGTACAGTGGCACAATCTTGGTTCACTGTCACCCAGGCTGGAGTGCAGTGGCGCGATCTTGGCTCACTGTCGCCCAGGCTGGAGTGCAGTGGCATGATCTCGGCTCACTGCAAGCTCTGCCTCCTGAGTTCACACCATTCACCTGCCTCAGCCTCCCGAGTAGCTGGGACTACAGGCACCTGCCACCACACCCGGCTAATTTTTTGTATTTTTTAGTAGAGACAGAGTTTCACCATGTTAGCCAGGATGGTCTTGATCTCCTGACCTTGTGATCTGCCTGCCTCGGCCTCCCAAAGTGCTGGGATTACAGGCATGAGCCACTGCGCTCGGCTGTTTCCTGACTTTTTAATGATCGCCATTCTAACTGGTGTGAGATGGTATCTCATTGTGTTTGATTTGCATTTCTCTGATGACCAGTGATGATGAGCGTTTTTTCATGTGTCTGTTGGCTGCATAAAGGTCTTCTTTTGAAAAGTGTCTGTTCATATCCTTTGCCCACTTTTTGATGGGGTTGTTTGATTTTTTTCTTGTAAATTTGTTTAAGTTATTTGTGGATTCTGGATATTAGCCCTTTGTCTGATGGATAGATTGCAAAAATTTTCTCCCATTCTGTAGGTTGCGTGTTCACTCTGATGGTAGTTTCTTTTGCTGTGCAGAAGCTCTTTAGTTTAATTAGATGCCATTTGTCTGTTTTGGCTTTTGTTGCCATTGCTTTTGGTGTTTTAGTCATGAAGTCCTTGCCCATGTCTATGTCCTGAATGGTATTGCCTAGGTTTTCTTCTAGGGTTTTTATGGTTTTAAGTCTGACATTTAAGTCTTTAATCCATCTTAAATTAATTTTTGTATAAGGTGTAAGGAAGGGATCCAGTTTCAGCTTTCTACATATGGCTAGCCAGTTTTCCCAGCACCATTTATTAAATAGGGAATCCTTTCCCCATTTCTTGTTTTTGTCAGATTTGTCAAAGATCAGATGGTTGTAGATGTATGGTGTTATTTCTGAGGCCTCTGTTCTGTTCCATTGGTCTGTATCTCTGTTTTGGTACCAGTACCATGCTGTTTTGGTTACTATAGCCTTGTAGTATAGTTTGAAGTCAGGTAGTGTGATGCTTCCAGCATTGTTCTTTTTGCTTATGATTGTCTTGGCAATGCGGGCTCTTTTTTGGTTCCTTATGAGCTTTAAAGTAGTTTTTTCCAATTCTGTGAAGAAAGTCATTGGTAGCTTGATGGGGATGGCATTGAATCTATAAATTACCTTGGGCAGTATGGCCATTTTCACAATATTGATTCTTTCTATCCATGAGCATGGAATGTTCTTCCAATTTATTTGCATCCTCTTTTATTTCGTTGAGCAATGGTTTGTAGTTCTCCTTGAAGAGGTCCTTCACTTGAGGGGATAAATTTTCAATGAAATAGAGAGCATAAATAAAAAACAATAAAAACTTCAGGAAACACTGGATGCACTTAGAGAAATGTAAAATGCTCTGGAAAGTCTCAGCAATAGAATTGAACAAGGAGAAGAAAGAACTTCAGAGCTCGAAGACAAGGTTTTTGAATTAAGCCAATCCAACAAAGGCAAAGAAATAAGAATAAGAAAATATGAACAAAGCCTCCAAGAAGTCTGGGATTATGTTAAATGACCAAACCTAAGAATAATTGCCGTTCCTGAGGAAGAAGAGAAATCTAAAAGTTTGGAAAATGTATTTGGGGAAATAATCAAGGAAAACTTCCCTAGCCTTGCTGGAGACTTAGATGTCCAAATACAAGAAGCTCAGAGAACACCTGGGAAATTCATTGCAAAAAGATCATCGCCCAGGCACATTGTCATCATATTATCTAAAGTTAAGATGAAGGAGGCCGGGTGCTGTGGCTCACGCCTGTAATCCCAGCACTTTGGGAGGCCAAGGTGGGTGGATCACCTGAGGTCGGGAGTTTGAGACCAGCCTGACCAACATGGAGAAACCCCGTGTCTACTAACAATAGAAAAAATTAGCTGGGAATGGTGGTGCACACCTGTAATCCCAGCTACTTGGGAGGCTGAGGCAAGAGAATTGCTTGAATTTGGGAGGCGAAGGTTGCGGTGAGCCAAGATCGCACCATTGCACTCCAGCCTGGGCAACAAGAATGAAACTCTGTCTCAAAAAAAAAAAAAAAAAAAAAAAAAGACAAAGGAAAGAATCTTAAGAGCTATGAGCCAAAAGCACTAGGTAACTTATAAAGGAAAATCTATCAGATTAACAGCAGATTTCTCAACAGAAACACAACAAGCTAGAAGGGATTCGGGCTCTATCTTCAGCCTCCTTAAGCAAAACAATTATCAGCCAAGAATTTTGTATCCAGCAAAACTAAGCATCATAAATGAAGGAAAGATAGTTTTTTTCAGACACAAATGCTGAGAGAATTCGCTACTACCAAGCAAGCACTACAAGAATTGCTAAAAGGAGCTCTAAATCTTGAAACAAATTTTCAAAATACACCAAAATGGAACCTCCTTAAAGCATAAATCCAACAGGATTTATATAACAATAAAACTTAAAAAAACCCAAGGTATTCAGGAAACAAGTAGCATGATGACTAGAATAGTATCTCACATCTCAATATTAACGTTGAATGTAAATGGCCTAAATGCTCCACTTAAAAGATACAGAATGGTGGAATGCATAAGGATTCACCAACCATCTGCTCCCTCTAAGAGACTCACCTAACACATAAGACTCACATAAACTTAAGGTAAAGGGGTGGATAAAGACTTTCCATGCAAATAGACACCAAAAGCAAGCAGGAGTAGCCGTTCTTATATATCAGACAAAACAAAGTTTAAAGCAGCAACAGTTATAAAAGACAAAGAAGGACATTATATAATGATAAAAGGCCTTGTCCAACAGGAAAATATCACAATCCTAAATATATATGCACCTAACACTGGAGCTCCCACATGTATAAAACAATTGCTAGTAGACCTAAGATATGAGATAGACAGGCCAGGCACAGTGGCTCACGCCTGTAATCCAGCACTTTGGGAGGCCGAGTTGGGTGGATCACCTGAGGTCAGGAGTTTGAGACCAGTCTGGCCAACATGGTGAAACCCTGTCTCTACTAAAAATACAAAAAATTAGCCAGGTGTGATGGCAGCCTCCTGTAATCTCAGCTATTTGGGAGGCTGAGGCAGGAGAATGGCATGAACCCAGAGGTGGAGGTTGCAGTGAGCCAAGATAGTGCCATTGCACTCCAGCCTGGGTGACAGAGCGAGACTCTGTCTTAAAAGAAAAAAAAAAAGAAATGAGATACACAGCAACACAATAATAGTGGG
Organism: Nomascus leucogenys; assembly: GCF_006542625.1. NCBI lineage: Eukaryota > Metazoa > Chordata > Mammalia > Primates > Hylobatidae > Nomascus > Nomascus leucogenys. The sequence continues at coordinate 113,714,357 of NC_044388.1, forward strand.
GGACTTCAGTACTCCACTGACAGCACTAACAGGTCATCAAGGCAGAACGTCAACAAAGAAACAGTGAATGTAAACTATACCCTGGAACAAATGGACTTAACAGATATTTACAGAACATTCTAGCCAACAGCTACAGAATATATATTCATCAGTGTGTGGAACTTTCTTCAAGATAAACCATATACATAGGCCACAAAATGAGCCTCAATAAATTTAAGAAAATTGAAATTATATCAGGCACTTTCTGAGACCACAGTGGAATAAAACTGGAAGTCAACTCCAAGAAGAACCCTCAAAACCATGCAAATACATGGAAATTAAATAACCTGCTCCTGAATGATCATTGGGTCAAAAATGAAATCAAGATGGAAATTTAAAAATTCTTCGAACTGAGGCCGGACGCGGTGGCTCACACCTGTAATCCCAGCACTTTGGGAGGCCAAGGCGGGTGGATCACGAGGTCAGGAGATCGAGACCATCCTGGCTAACATGGTAAAACCCCGTCTCTATTAAAAATACAAAAAAAAAAGTAACTGGGCGTGGTGGCAGGCACCTATAGTCCCAGCTACTCGGGAGGCTGAGGCAAGAGAATGGCGTGAACCCGGGAGGCGGAGCTTGCAGTGAGCTGAGATCACGCCACTGCACTCCAGCCTGGGCAACTCAGCAAGACTCCATCTCAAAAAAAAAAAAATTAAATAAATAAAAAATAAAATTCTTTGAACTGAATGACAGTAGTGACGGAACCTACCAAAACCTCTGGAATACAGCAAAGGTGGTGCTGAGAGGAAAGTTCATAGCCCTCAACACCTACATCAGAAAGTCTGAACGAGCACAAACAGACAATCTAAGGTCACACCTCAACAAACTAAAGAAACAAGAACAAACCAAACCCAAACCCAGCACAATAAAAGAAATAACAAAGATGAGAGCAGAACTAAATGAAACTTAAACAAAAAAACACAAAAGATAAGTGAAACAAAAAGCTAGTTCTTTGATAAGGTAAATAAAATTTATAGGCCATTAGCAAGTTTAACCAAGAAAAAAAGGGAGAAAATCCAAAGAAGCTCTATTAGAAATGAAATGGGATATATTACAATTGACACCACAGAAATACAAAAGATTTCTCAAGGCTACTGTGAACACCTTTACCCATGTAAGCTAGAAAACCTAGAGGAGATGGATAAATTCCTGGAACGATACAACCCTCCTAGCTTAAATCAGGGAGAATTAGGTACCCTGAACAGACCAATAACAAGCAGTGAGATTGAAATGGTAATAAAAAAATTACCAACCAAAAAAGTCCAGGACCAGATGGATTCACAGTAGAGTTCTATCAGACATTCAAAGAGAATTGGTACCAATCCTATTGACACTATTCCACAAGATAGACAAAGAGGGAATTCTCCCTAAATCATTCTATGAAGCCAGTATCACCCTAATGTCAAAACCATGAAAGGACATAACCAAAAAAGAAAACTACAAACCAATATCCCTGATGAACATAGGTGTAGAAATCCTCAACAAAATACTAGCTAACAGAATACAACAGTATATCAAAAAGATAATTCACCGTGATCACGTGGGTTTCATACCAGGGATCAGGGATGGTTTAACGTACTCAAGTCAATAAATGTGATACACCACATAAACAAAGACAAAAATCACATGATTATCTCAATAGATGTGGAAAAAGCCTTTGACAAAATTCAGCATCCTTTATGATTAAAACCCTCAGCAAAATCGGCATACACAAGACATACCTCAGTGTAATAAAAGTCATTTATGACAAACCCACAGTCAACATAATACAGAATGGGGAAAAGTTGAAAGCATTCCCTTTGAGAACTGGAACAAGACAAGGATGCTCACTCTCACCACTCCTCTTCAACGTAGTAATGGAAGTCCTAACCAGAGCAATCAGACAAGAGAAAGAAAGCAAGGTCATCCAAATCGGGAAAGAGGAAGTCAGACTGTCGCTGTTTGTTTGCTGATGATATGATTGTTTACATAGAAAACCCTAAAGACTCCTCCAGAAAGCTCCTAGAACTGATAAAAGAATTCAGCAAAGTTTCCAGATACAAAAGTAATGTACACAAATCAGTAGCTCTTTTATAAAATACTAACAGTGACCAAGCTGAGGAGGAAATCAAGAACTCAACCCCCTTCACAATAGCTGCAAAACAAACAAACAAAAAACAGAAAACCAAAAAACTTAGGAATATACCTAACCAAGGAGGTGAAAGACGTCTACAAGGAAAACTACAAAACACTGCTGTAAGAAATCATAGGTGACACAAACAAATGGAAACACATCCCATGCTCATGGGTGGGTAGAATCAATATTGTGAAAATGACCATACTGCCAAAAACAGTCTACAAATTCAATGCAGTTCCCATCAAAATACCACCCTCATTCCTCTCAAATTTGGAAGCATCACATTACCCATCCTCAAACTATAGTATAAGGCCATAGTCACCAAAACAGCATGGTACGGGTACAAAAATAGGCACATAGGCCAATGACAGAATAGAGAACCCAGAAATAAACCCAAATACAGCAAACAAGAAGATAAAAGTGAAGAAAGGACACCCTATTCAACAAATGGTGTCGGGATAATTGGCAAGCCACATGTAGGAGAATGAAACTGAATTCTCATCTCTTATTAAAAATCAACTCAAGATGGATCAAGGACTTATCTAAGACCTGAAACTATAAAAATTCTAGAAGATAACATTGGAAAAACCCTTGTAGACATTGACTTAGGCAAGGACTTCATGACCAAGAACCAAAAGCAAATGCAACAACAACAAAAAAGATAAATAGCTGGGACTTAATTAAACCAATGAACTTTTGCACAGCAAAAGAAACAGTTGGCAGAGTAAACAGACAACCCACAAAGTGGGAGAAAATCTTCACAATCTACACATCTGAGAAAGGACTAATATCCAGAATCCACAATGAACTCAAACAAATTAGCAAGAAAAAAATCCCATCAAAAAGTGGGCTAAGGACATGAATAGACAGTTCTCAAAAGAAGATGTACAAATGGCCAACAAACATGGAAAAATGCTCAACATCATTAATGATTAGGGAAATGCAAATCAAAGCTACAATGTGATACCACCTTACTCCTGCAAGAATGACTGTAATAAAAAAATTAAAAAATAATAGATATTGGCATGGATGTGGTGAACAGGGAACAGTTCTACACTGCTGGTGGGCATGTAAACTAGTACAACCAGTATGGGAAACGATGTGGAGATTTCTTAAAGAACTAAAAGTAAAACTACCATTTGATCCAGTAATTTCACTAGTTGGTGTCTACCAAGAGGAAAATAAGTCATATGAAACGGAGACTTGCACATGCATGTTTACAGCAGCACAATTTGCAATTGCAAAAATGTGAACCAACCCAAATGCCCATCAATCAACCAGGGGATAAAGAAACTGTGATATATATATGATGGACTACTACTCAGCCATAAAATGGAATGAATTAATGGCATTCACAGTGACCTTGGTGAGATTGGGACTATTCTAAGTGAAGTAATTCAGGAATGGAAAACCGAACATCGTATGTTCTCACTCATAAGTGGGAGCTAAGCTGTGAGGATGCAAAGGCATGAGAATGACACAGTGGACTTTGGGGACTCAGGAGGAAAGGGTGGGAAGGGGTGAGAGATAAAAGACTACAAATTGTGTGCAGCATACGCTGCTTGGGTGATGGGTGCACGAAAATCTCATAAATCACCACTAAAGAACTTACTCATGTAACCAAACACCATCTGTTCCCCAATAACCTATGGAAATAAAATTTTTTTTTAAAAAAAGTACCTTATCTCCTGGCCTAATTTTGGGTTGCTGGTTAGTTGCCAGTGTGGGGAGCCTTTGAGTTTCAAACTTTTTTTTTTTTTTTTTTAGTTTCAAACTTTTGTAAAGCCTGCCGAAATGGTCCCAGGTTAACTAGGTATTTCACTAAAGTGGCTGTTTCTAGATCAGTATTTAGATCATTAGTTAAAAATGGCCTCCTGTATAACATTTCATATGGGCTCATATTAATTTTTGCTCTGGGGAAATTATGGACCCTTACGAGAGCTGTGGACAGCAAGTTGACCCAAGTTTCTGATGTTTCCTGATATAGCATAGCTAACACCCATTTTAGAGTTTGATTAGCTCTTTCCACTTTTCTAGAGGATTGAGGCCTCCATACTGAATGTAAATAGTATTTGATTCTGAGAGCCTTAGCAACCCCTTGAATTATTTGAGAGATAAAGAACGAGTCATTATCACTTTGGAGGCTTTGAGGTAACCCAAACTGGGGAAATATTTCTTTGAAAAACCTTCACAACTTCATTGGCCTTCTGTGTTTTGGTGTAAGGTAAGCTTCAATCCAGCCAGTAAAGGTATCTGTAACCTGCACACGGACCTTGGGGGACTGAACAAAGCATGACGAACACGGGAATAAAGATAAAGACAAAGAGTATATTTGGAAGAAGGGGTCGGGGGCTCCTTGCTTCTAGTGAACAAGGGCCCTGAGCTTTACACACCCCTCTGTATTTATTAGGCAAAAGAGATAGCGAAAAGAAGAGGGGGTGGTTGTCAGCAGGCAGTTTGATTCACAGCAGGCTTGCAAGACCACATTCTTTGAACAATAGGCTCTAGATGTCCCAGTAGGTAACTGCAATGAGCACGGCGCCAGGGAGTGATTGCCCTCAGCAAACCTCCTGGTGGCAGGCACAGTCGTGAGTTTGTCCACATCCTGCTTTCATGATAAACAGTTTGCTGTTTGATCATATAGCCTCCAGTGGAATACTGAGTTGGTCATGTCTCTCAGGCCTTCAGCTCCCTACAGGTATCTGTTAGTACTAACAAATCTTGTATGCTCTACAGACTGGCATTGTCCTATGGCCCTTTGGGTTTCCTTTGAGTGCTCTTTGGGCAGTGATGGCTGTCATAATTTTTGCTTGCCATTTTTCTTTACTCTGTTCCCCTTTTCCTTCCTTCGTGTTGTTATACATCATGAAAGCAATATCAAGAAGCTGATTTTGATTAGTTTGTGGGCCCATCTGTAGCTTTTGGAGCTTACATCTAATGTCTGGGGCAGATTGGATTAGTATATTTTTTAAAGGCTTCCTCCAGCCTGCCATGAAACATGGCTGGATTTTCCTTCTTGCCCAGTGTAACCTCCTTTACCTTATCATAATTTACTGCCTTATTCTCTTTCTCTTCCTCCAAGGAGAGCCTCAAGAAACTTAGCCTGGTGGTTCATTCCCTCAGGTGTGTTATAGTCCCAATTAGGATCAGTAATGGAGACTGTGTCTGGGCCTAAGTGATTGCCCTGAGAGTTTCAAGGAAATAAGTCATCTGCTTCCTGGTGGGTGGCCTCAAAGATTTGTTTCTTTTCCAAGGGGCTGCAATAGGTTGCTAGAATGAATTGAACATCTCCCCTGAGAGATCAAAGGCTAAGGTCAAAGTTTGGGACCCATATCCAAATTCCTAGGGTTCTCAGAATAGCTTCCTAGCTTTTTTGTATGTTGTTTTATATCAGTTATAGAAAAGGGGGACTGCACTAGGACTGGCCCCTCAGCTCCTGCTACTTCCCTAAGGGGTAGCAGGGCTGGAGGGGGAGTTGAATAGATTGTTCCTCTCCAAATGTGAGGAGGACTTAGCTGGACCCCCGAATTTTGCTCTTGGATTTGAGCCTCAGGAGCACTTGGCAAGGAGTTATACAGGGGTGGTTGCACTTCCCTCTGAGAGACAGGTGGCCTTTGTAAAAGGGGATCATCTACAATATCTAGTTCTGCCTTAAGACGTTCCTTTTCAGGGCAGGTTCCAGGACTTTTGCAGATTGTTGGGTTTTGGTATAGGGCTATGAAGACCTGTACGTGTGGGATTTCTGACAATTTACCCTGCCTTTTGCAAAACAGGTCTAATTGCAGGATGGTGTTGTAATTAAGACTTCCAATGACCACCAATTATTCCTGGCTGTCCGGCTGATATTGGGGCTATACAGTATTATAGTAGAAAATCCGATGTTTTCTCCTTAGATTGTCAGGGTTCAATTGATTCCAGTGGTTGAGGATGCAGCCAAGCAGGGAATCAGATGGAATGGATGGAGAGTTGCCCACAGTGGTCTGGAAGAGAGAAGAGGACTTTAAAAAGTGGAGGTCCTACTAGGTGACCCAGATTTTACCTGGGGTGGCCATCTGGAAAAACTCTGCATCTTGTCTGGGGTTCCCAAGGGCATCCCCACCTCTGGGGCCCCGTCTTAGTTTGTCAGATATGTCTGACCTCAGATGGGTGCCAGCACCACTTTGGAACGGTTCCCTCCACAATCAGTGGCCCACTATGAGTTTCCTCTTGTCCCTGGCTGAAGGCCCTGACTTCTAGCATCCGTATAATTTGATAAGGCCAAGCTTTTCCTTTTAACTTCAGCCAATATGTTCATACACAGAATCTCTTTTACAATTAATTTTCATAAGCCTACAACTTGTTCAAACCTTTGGATTTTTCCTATATCACTTGAAACAATCCTTTAGCCCTCTAAACTTAGGCAACAAAAATTATACAACATTTCTTGCATAATTTCACTTTCACAAATCTTTTTCACAACTTACCCAGATCATCTACTACTTGCTTGGACTTTGTGACTTGTCCTAAACATCCGTCTTTTGTTTCTTTACTTTTATTATTATTATCATATTCCAGGCTGGAGTGCAGTGATGCGATCTTGGCTCACTGCAACCTCCTCCTTCCAGGTTCAAGCAGTTCTCCTGCCTCAGCCTCCCAAGTAACTGGGACAACAGGCGTGCATCACTGCACTTGGCTAATTTTTTATATTTTTAGTAGAGACAGGGTTTCACCATATTGGCCAGGCTGGTCTCGAACTCCTGACCTCATGATCCACCTGCCTCGTCCTCCCAGAGTGCTGGGATTACAGGTGTGAGCCACTGCACCCAGTAATATCCCTCTTTTTTTTTTTTTTTGAGAAGGAGTCTTGCTCTTTCACCCAGGCTGGAGTGCAGTGGCACGATCTCGGCTCACTGCAGGCTCCGCCCCCCGGGGTTCACGCCATTCTCCTGCCTCAGCCTCCCACGTAGCTGGGACTACAGGCGCCCGCCACCTCGCCTGGCTAATTTTTTGTATTTTTAGTAGAGACGGGGTTTCACCCTTGTTAGCCAGGATGGTCTCGATCTCCTGACCTTGTGATCCACCCGCCTCGGCCTCCCAAAGTGCCGGGATTACAGGCGTGAGCCACTGCGCCCGGCCAATATCCCTCTTTTAAAACAACAGTCATTTTACTTTAGGACAAGAATTTACCATACAAGATGCCTTTTTATATAATACAAAATCTCTTTTATTTATAACCTTCTTTGCATAGCTAGGGGGCTAAGTGGGTTTCTTTTGTCCTTAGCCAGTTGAATAGATCAAGTAAGAGAAGGGAGGTCAAAATGCTTAAGAGACATTACGTTTTGTCTTTACTAGCTAACTCTACAGGAGAATTTAGCATAAGAAAAGAGGGTTTAAGTTCCCTGAAACGTGTGAATTCCTCCTTGACAAGCTGCCACTGCCAATTGTGTCACACTTAGGGATCAGGGAGTATAACCAGGAAAAACAGAAAAGAGTCCTTCCCCCTTCCAGGCAGGGCAGCTATCCCTATCATTCCTTGGCCTTCAGGTAACACTGGAGAGTGGCCCCAGTTGCCCTCAGTTACTGGGGAGCTACTAGGAAATGACTGCTGAAAGACCGAAAAAAAAAGGAAAAGGACTCAGGTTCCTCATGTGAACCAGGCAGTGGTGGTCAGGTGCTTCCACATGGATACCTTTCAGTCTCTCCATAGAGTGGCCCCAGCCAGAGAGCTGCAGTTGCCTCCGTGCTTAGGTGCTCTCTGTCAAGTGTCCTGAGTTGGAAAGAGAGATAGAAAATGCTTCCCCTGTATGGAACAGAGAGGAAAAGGGAAAATAAGAAGAAAAATAACTCCCAAACTTTGGGCTTGCCTCCTGGCTGGCTCATCAAAATATGTTACCAGGGGAGGGTCTTGACTATGAGTCATCCAGGTTCTTGGCATTTTGAACAAAGAATTGGACAAAATGCACAAAACAACAAAAGAATGAGGCAATGAAAGCACAGACTTATTGAAAGTATGCTCCACAGAGTGGGAGTGGGCTCAAGCAAGTTGCTCAAGAGTGTTAGTTACAGAATTTTCTGGGGTTTAAATACCCTCTAGAGGTTTCCCATTGGTTACTTGGTTACACTCTATGTAAATGAAGACTGGACCTGCTACCAGTCTGATTGGTTGCAGGAGGTGACCAATCAAAGGCTGAAGTGAAGTTATAAAGTTAAACCCTATGCTAATGAAGACTTGGCCCATGACCAGCCTGATTGGTTGTGGGAGGTGACCAATCAGAGGTACTTTCCAGTTTTTCGTCTGTGACACAGTGGAAGGGGGGTGGGCCGCAAATTGAGTAGCCGCTGTTCTTTTGTTACTTGGGTGTGGAGTGGTGTTTTCCTTTTGATTCAGTTCTAGGAAGTCAGCACAAATTGGCCTTAGGGTCCCTGCCTCCAGAACCTATTCTGCCTCAATAGTACTATAATTTTTGCTTCATCTGTCAAACATAATTTAGAAAACTCAAAAGGAGAAAGAAATCCAGTTACCTATATTTTTACACTTTCCATTTTTCTTCCTTCCTTCCTAATAGTGATTCAATTTTTACTTATTTCCTTTCTGTTTAGAGAACTTTCATTATTCATTTTTTCTTAGGAGAGTTCTGCTGGTGACAAATTCTCCTGGTTTCCCTAGTTTTTCATTTGAGAAAGTCTTGATTTCCCAAAGGATATTCTTGGTGGGTATAGGTGTCTGGGTTGACAGTTCTTTTCTTTCAGCACCTGAAAAATATTATGCCACTTCCTTCTGGCCTCCATGGTTTCTGATGAGAAACCATTTGAATTGTTTTCCCCGTATAGGTAAGGTATCATTTTTTTCTGCTGCATTCAAGATTTTTTCTTTGTCTTTAGTTTTCAGAAGTGTGGCTATAATGTGTTTGTCTGGGGTTTGCTGAGCTTCTTAAAGCTGTATGTTTGTGTCTCTTGCTAAAGTTGAGAAGTTTTCAGCATTCTTTTTTTTTTTTTTTTTTTTTTTTGAGACAGAGTTTCGCTCTGTCACCCAGGCTGGAGTGCAGTGGCACAATCTCGGCTCACTGCAAACTCTGCCTCCCAGGCTCAAGTGATTTTCCTGCCTCAGGCTGCGGAGTAGCTGGGATTACAGGCATGCACCACCATGCCTGGCTAACGTTTGTATTTTTAGTAGAGACAGGGTTTCGCCATGTTGGCCAGGCCGGTCTCGCACTCCTGACCTCAGGTGATCTGCCTGCCTCGGCCTCCTGAAGTGCTGGGATTACAGGTGTGAGCCACCACGCCTGGCCGTATTTCTTTAAATACTGTCAGTTTTGTCCTTTTTCACCTGTCTTTGATGCTCTGATGACACGAATATTAGATCATTTGTTATAGTCCCATGGGTTTTTGAGGTTCACTTTTCTCTGCTTATCAGAATGGATAATTCTATTGTTCTTTATTTTCTTACTGTTCACGGATTCCTTCCACATCCCCTCCATTCTCTTGTTATGCATTTTCATTGAGATTTTTGATTTTTTTTTTTAGCTCTAAATTTTCCCTTTGGTTCTGTAATCCAAAAAGTTATCAGAGACAAGTCTCAATCAATTCAGAATTTTATTTTGGCAAGGTTAAGGACATGCCCAGAATAAAAAAACAACACCTTTGTAGAAAGGTATTTGGTGTGTGTGTGTTGTGTGTTGTGTCTGGTGTGCGTGGTGTGCATGTGTGTGTGTCTGGTGTGTGTGTGTCTGGTTGTGTGGTGTATGTGGTGTGTGTAGTGTGTGTGGTGTATGTGGTATGTGTAGTATGTGTGGTGTATGTGGTGTGTGCCTGTATCTGGTGCATGTGGTATGTGTAGTATGTGTGGTGTATGTGGTGTGTGCCTGTATCTGGTGCATGTGGTATGTGTGTGGTGTGTGTGTGGTGTGTGCACTTGTGTCTAGTGTGTGTATGTGGTGTATTTGTGTCTATTATGTGTGGTGTGTGTGGTGTGCATGTGTTTGTGGTGTGTCTGTGGTGTGTCTGTGGTGTGTTTGTGTCTGGTCTGTGGCATGCATGTGTGTGGTGTGTGTCTGGTGTGTGTCTGGTGTTTGGTGTGTGTATGTGTGTTGTGTGTGTGGTGTATACATGTGTGTGGTGTGTGTGTGGATGTGAAGTATGTGTGTAGTGTGTGTGGTGTGTGTGTGGTGTGTTTGGTGTGTGCATGTGTGTGGTGGCTGTGTGTCCAGTGTGTGTGTGTGGTGTATCTGTGTCTGATGTGTGTGGTGTGTGCACATCTGGCATGTGTGGTGTGTGTGTGGGTGTGGGTGTGTGGTGTGTGGTGCAGGTGTGTGTCTGGTGTGTGCACTTGCATGTCCTTTGTGTGTGGTGTGTGTCTGGTGTGTGTGGTGTACATATGGTGTGCGTGTAGTGTGTGTGTTTGGTGTTTGTGGTGTGTGCGCTTGTGTGACCAGTGTGTGTATGGTGTATGTGTGTCTGGTATGTGTGGTGTGTGTGTGTGTGGTGTATGTATGCATGTGTGTGGTGTGTGGTGCGTGTGTCTCGTGTGTGCACTTGTGTGTCCTGTGTGTGTGGTGTATGTGTGTCTGGTGTGTGTGGTGTATGTATAGTGTGTGTGTAGTGTGTGTGTGTTTGGTGTTGGTGTGTGTGGCGTGCATGTGTGTGGGTGTGCACTTGTGTGTCCAGTGTGTGTGTATGGTGTATGTGTGTCTGGTATGTGTGGTGTGAGTGTGTGTGGTGTATGTATGCATGTGTGTGGTGTGTGTGGTGTGTGGTGCGTGTGTGTGTCTGGTGTGTGTGCTTGCGTGTCCTTTGTGTGTGGTGTGTGTGGTATATAGTGTGCGTGTAGGTGTGTAGTGTGTGTGTTTGGTGTTGGTGTGTGTGTGCGTGTGTGTGGTGTGTGCACTTGTGTGTCCAGTGTTTGTGTATGGTGTATGTGTGTCTGGTATGTGTGGTGTGCGTGTGTGTGTGTGGTGTATGCATGTGTGTGTCGTGTGTGGTGCATGTGTGTGGTGTGTGTGTGTGTGTGTGTAGAGGGAGATTTATCATGAGGAACTGGCTCATGTGATCACAGAGGCTGGCACGTCCACATCTGTGGTTCTGCCTGGCGGGCTTGGGTGCTGTCCGCACATGGAGAGCTGATGGTGCAGTTCCCGATGGCGGTGGCCGGCAGAGGTGAAATCCAGAGGCACCTGCTGGAGACTTTTCCCTTACCCAGGGGAGGGTTGGTCTTGAATGTGGGTTGAATGAGGTCCACCTACATTACAGAGAGCAGTGGTCTTCACTCTGGATTAAAGTGATAATCTTATCTCAGAGCACCTTTGTAGAAGTATCTGCAAGGTACCATCAAGTGTACTTGACCAAGTATCTGAGTATCCCGTGGCCCAGCTAAGTTGACACAACATTAACCATCACAGCATCTAAGAAATTTGTGCTCTTCCTGGTTCTTAGTATGTCGAGTGAGTTTCTGTTGAAAACTGGCCATTTTTGGCCTTTCGGCATGGGACCTTGGATCTCAGTTAAGCATTCTGCGTTGGCTCTCAGGGAAGGAGGAGGGCTGCTGTCTTGTTGCTGGTGAGTGCAGAAGTCTACGTTCCCCACTTGGCCTCTGTTGACATATGGTAGCGTGTTCTCCTTACTGCTGGGCTGGGGTGGCAGGTCTGGCTTCCCACCATGCCTCAAGGGAACTTTCCTGGCTGGGAGGGTTAGAAGTGCCTTGTTCTTGTTCTCCACGTGGTTTCTGCACACTGTGTGTGGGTGGGCGGCTTCATGACTGCTGGATGGGGGTAAAAGTCCCGACTCCACAAGGCCCTTCTGACAGCTCCCTAGCAGCAGGGGGTGCCCCTACTGCCTGTGTAAATGGACGTCAAGGTGTCCCCTGTGGTCTTCACTAGTACCGCAGAGGTGGGCTGGGGCTGGGGGGCCATGATAACCCCTGCTGAGGAGGAACGTTCCATCTCCTTGGCTTTCTCTGACAGCACCCCATGGAGGGTGAGGGGATTTGGATGCCTCATTGCAGTCTAGGTGCTCCTCTGGGTCTTTGCTGGAAGGGAGGGATGGAGATGGAGCCAGCATTTTCTGTGGGTTGTCTGAGAGCTCCCTGTCCTGCTAGGCTGCCTTGGTTAGGGAGAGCTGGCTTTTGCTGGTGCTTTTTTTTTGTCGTCTGTGCCCCTTGGGCATTTCCAAGTTTTAGGCTTCATCAGCTCCAAATGTGGGATATAGGAGGCAAGAAGAAAACCCCGGAAACGCACCTTATATCCTGGGGTCCTAGCTAGTCTGTCCTATTTTCTCCACCTTTTAGAGTCATTCTATGTTTGCTTTGTGAATAATTTTCAGTATGTTAATTCCACTTAGTGGGAACAATATGGCAGAGTGTGTCTGCTCCATCTTCCCAGAAGTGGAAGTCCTGTTTTTTAAGATGAGAGGAATTAGAGCCAGTTGGCTACTGATGGGAACACTCCATTGGGGAGGGAAATTGCAGGAGCCAGTACTTGAGCAGGTGAGAGGGGCTGAGGCTACAGCAGCGATATCTCTTTTTTCTCAAGAAGGGAGGGCAGGTTTGAGCGTGTGCTTGCGGGAAGTTGGTGGCTTTGGTGGCCGCCCAGTCCACAGATCTGAGTTGCATGTGAGTCTGGACAGAGGTGTGGTCTAGGAACATGAACTGCAGCTGGAGCTGAGATTCTGAATGTCACTTCTGGTTTCAGATCCAGGAATCTCAGGGGCCAGCCTGGAATCAGTGTCTGAGGGTCGGGAACCACGAGCTTCAGTCCATGCAGGGGTGGAGGCTGTAAATCCACCAGGCTGGCAGACACTGGAGGGTAGGAATGCCAACAGCAGCACCTGGAGATCAGCGCCCACTGCAGGGCAGCGCCCCGACTGTCCTCCTGCCTCTGTCTTGGTGGAGCCCGTCCCATGTCTTGTGAACGGCCTCTGAAGACAAGCGTCCAGGAACGGGACTAGGGGCTGCCTCCCTTGGCACCCACCACCCTCCTGGTTTCTCTCCAGCACCAGACTCGCAGGGAGAAAGAGGTTCTCTACACCCCTTAGCCACATCCCCTGGGAATGCATAAAAACGAAACAACTATGGAATCAGACTGGGTTCAAAGGAGCGCACCCTTTTGTGGGCTGTGCTATAAAAAGCAAAAGATCTGGGAAAGAAGGTCCCTCTTTGCTTTCAGCTATTCAGATCACGCCTGAGTGCTGGGCGCTGTCTCAGGCCAGGCATGTGGTAAAACTGAAAATGCAGATGGGCCCACTGTTGCCTCTCAGCTGTGGGAGCTGCTGCATGTGGACTTGGGTCTGATGTGGACTTGGGCCTGTGGGCCGCCTTCAGGAGGACATGGCTTTGGAGCTGCCCAGGATGTCTGGTAGCCAGGGAGGTGTCTGGCAGAGGTTGGGGGCTCATGCCACCTCGGGGCATCCACACAGCCGTGGCTCCCTGGGCCTACCGCTTGGCTTTTGAGTGTTGCCAGGCAGTGGCTGGCAGCACTGAGTGTCCCTGGTCCTCTGGGAGCTGCAGTCCAGAGAGAACTCTGCCAGCAAGGGCACGTCTGCCTGTGGGTGCTGCCTGAACTCCAGCCCCATGCTTGGACCTCCCCTTGACTGGCCTCCCCACTGCCTGGACCCTACCAGGTGTGTGCTTCTGAGAAGGAGGCCTGTTGGGGGCTGGGGGTGCTTCTGTGGCCGGGACTGTGTGTTTTGTCTCTGTCCTTCCTCATCTCCCTCTCCTTGCTTCCAGACAAACGATGCGGCCGGCAACACCTGGAACTGGCTCTACTTCATCCCTCTCATCATCATCGGCTCCTTCTTCATGCTCAACCTGGTGCTGGGCGTGCTCTCGGGGTGAGAGACCATGTGGGGGATGTGCAGGTGCCCCTCTGTGTTCTCAGCTGAGGGGTCAACAGGGGCACGTGTGAGACTTGGGGTGGGGGGCCTGGCCCATGGGTGCCCTTTGTGGTGGTTGCCCCTGGTGTTCTGGGTTCTGGTAGCCCTTCCTTTGTGCCACCATCCTGACCTGTCCTTGATCAGCCCCTTGGCCCCTTATCTCTATCATACCCTTGGCCTTTCCTTGGTCTCTGCCATGGGAGAGCAGCTGCCGCTACTCATCTGGGTAGACAGGAGGTGTCGTCTGTGATGGGAGGTGTGGTCGTAATGGGAGGTGTGGTCTGTAATGGGAGGTTGGTCTGGGGGGATCGGAGGTGTGGTCTGTGATGGGAAGTGTGGTCTTGGTAGATGGAGGTATGGTCTGGGACGGTTTCTGAGTAGCCTCTGTGGCCACAGAGAGCCCCTCTGTTACCGTGGTGAGAAATAACTGGGAGCACCCTGATCTCTGCAGAAGTCACCACTGGGCTCGCCACCCTGGCCCTGACCGCTGGTGTGTACTTCCTCTCAGGTCACCTCTTTGTGCCAAGCTACTCCAGGGGAGGGTGAGAGAGAGGGCTCAGGGCTGGGGGTCCATCGTGGAGAAGGTGGAGAAAGAGTCCTCTCTGGGAGTGGGATGTGGTAGGCGGGCATGGCCAGGTGGGCCTGTGGGCACACAGCCCCTCCTGTCCCACCCTGGGGCTGAGAGCTGAAGAGATGCCATGTATGGGGCCTGACTGGGGTTGGTATTTGGGGCTCCTGCCCTACCACAGGGCAAGGAGTTGTGCTAGGAAGGAGGTGGAAGGCATCAGGCCTGCCTGGCTTCCTCCTCCCACCTTGGCCTCAGCTCCCCTGTGAGGCTGGAGGAGTACATCTCCCCGCTGTGCTCCCTATGATCCCTGCTCAGGCCCACGGCTCCGAGCCGGGCTAGGGATAGAGCCTGGTGAACCTGGGAGTTCTGCCACGCTGAGCAAGACAGGAGCAGCCAGAGTGGGGATGGCTGGAGCCAAAGCCTCTGGGCTCCAGCAGGAGATCGTGCCTTTGGTTTTGGCCCTGTCCTGTAAGGGGTGTGATTGTCACTAGCAGGCCTTTCCAAGAGCCTCCATGGGAACCAGCAAGCGACCGGCTCAGGGGATGGAAATAGAACTCCTAGCCTGGCCCGGTAGCCGGCGGAGGCTTAGGGCTCGGAGGAGGCACGGGGGGAGGGACATCTCAGCTGAGACCCAACTGGGGTCCTAGGAATGAGCCAGGCTAAGGAAGGAGGAGGGTCTTCCAGGCAGAGAACAGCTGGGGTGGAGGCACAGTGGACAGAGGGTTGTGGCCTGTGTGTTGCAGAGATGCTTGGAGCTGGAGTCAGAGGGTGTTGTGGGGAGAGGGCACAGGGGCTGGCAGGGGGCTGGCAGCAGCCAGGCTTGTGAGGTGCCTGGGCTGTGCTGAGGATGCTGCCTGGTGCCAAGGGCGCTGAGAACGCTGCCTGGTGGGAAGCCTGGCAGGAGCATAGGTGGGTTCAAGGGGAGGTAGGAGGGCAGCCTGCTCAGGGCTTCCTTCTCCGTCCCTCTAGGGAATGTGCAGAACAGCCTGAGGGGCTGGAGGGGAGGCCCAAGGCAGGGCCTGCTTGCTATTTCCCGCTCCTTCCCCACTGTGAGGATCCCGGCCTCTGGGGAGAATGGGATATGTGATGGTTCTCCCATCAGCCCAGCTGAACCCTCCCTCTGGCCCACAGGCCCAGCAGAGGGCCCCCAAGCCAGGGGCCAGCACCCCCTATGTGGGTCCTGCATCCCGGGGTGGCAGTGGTAAGAGGCCGCCTTCCCAGCGTTGCTCTGTGGGAAAAGCCACGGCTCTGCCATGTCTGGGCGAGAGCTGCAGGAGGGGCCAGCTTGGGGCTAATTCGGCCTCTCTCTCTCCATTCCCAGAGCTCCCATCCTCACAGCATCCCAGAGAAGCGGAATAGGTGGCCCCTGTCCTGCCCCTTCTCGCCCAGCGAGGACAGAAGCTCAGGGAGGGCTGGCCCTGCTGCCGGCCACTGCGTGAGAAGCAGCTACTCTGTGGAGCGGGCCAGACTGCTGGGGGGAGTTGCTGCTGGTAGCTCTCAGATCAATTCAAGCAGTGATGTCTTTGCCCTTCCCCTGTCCCCCAGGCCCTCTCATTCTCAGGGCATGGCCACAGGGATTGGCCTGGGTGGGGAGGCCCCAGTGGACCCTGCCTTCCTGTAGATTTGGGACTTGGGATGCCCAGATGGGAGGGTGCACCTGGGCAGGTCTGGTCACCTTGCACTGCCTGGGCTGTAGCAGTTCAGTGCCTGGCAGACACTGGTCTTGCGCCCAGGGTCAGTCGTGGTCAGAGCCAGGGACTGTTGCACCGGGGCTATGTGTGCTGGGAGTCATGCCTGCCACACCCACTCCAGCAAGCCCAGAAGCTCGTGTGTATGTGTGTGTGTGTGTGTGTGTGAGAGAGAGAGAGAGAGAATGGCTTGCTTCTGGCACTGTGAACCTTAAAGCTTGGCCAGGAGGCTGGGGCTGGCGTAAGGGTGCTAAGCTGGAAGGGCAAGTGTTCTCTGCTGGTCACCATGACAGCTGTGAAGGCTCAGACAGGGCTGGGGCGAGATGTCAGGGGCCAATGATAGAAGGTCTCCTCTCCTGCTCACTGTGAGCCTCAGAGTCTTGGTTGAGGAGGCTACATGGACTCTGCAGTATTTTCCTTCTGCCTCTGGCCTGCCCTGACCCAGTCCCTTCTGCCCTGTCCCTCCTCCTTCCCACAGAGGCTTTGCATCTGAACCAACAGAGGAAGCAAAGTGAACCTTCTCCTCTGGAGATTGTTGCCAGGAGCTCTCTGGAGGACAGCAGATAACAGAGCCTGGCACGAGGGGAGGGAGGAGGCGCATGCCTAGGTTGCTGGAGGCAGGGGCTGTGAAATTGTCCCTGCTCTCTAGAACTGCCCCTCTGGGGACCAAGACACTGTCCCTAAGTGCCACAGGAGTCTGAGGACGGAGGGCCACCTGGGCTGCTCACGGAGGCCCTCTGGGTGCCCAGGGAGCTGCCTGGTGCTCTGGAGTGCTCATCTGGAGTGCTCAGGTTAGAAGAGGCTGGGGTGGCAGGGGCCTGCCTGAAGCGGCCGCCTGCAGCCTGCGTCTCCTGTCCCAGGCTTTCCCTGGTCCTTTTTGTCTCTGGGGCTGCACACCTGTGGGGCTTGCACTCACCTGATCTTGCTTTTCCGGCCCCTGCATGGTAGGGAGTTTGCCAAGGAGCGAGAGAGGGTGGAGAACCGCCGCGCCTTCCTGAAGCTGCGCCGGCAGCAGCAGATCGAGCGAGAGCTCAACGGCTACCTGGAGTGGATCTTCAAGGCGGGTGAGGGCCCGTGGGAGCCACTGCACTCCTGGCCGGCCACTGTTAGTTCTCTGTCCCCAATTCTGCTCTGCTGCCAGCTGGGGTGCCCTGGCTGCTGGGTAGAGCCTGAAGGGACTTTGTAGTGAGCAGAGTGAGAAGGGATTTCTCTCTAGCTCACCCAGGGGCCTGGCACCAGGCAGCCATATGGCTCTGAGGACAGTGGCCTTTTAAATGGAGGACTCTGCCATGGCCCAGCCCAAAGCTGGTCTTTCCCCGTTAGTCTCAGCCAAGTCCCTTCTGTGCCCTGACTCTGGGTTTTGTCAAGCCTGGACTCCCTCCCCTCGCCCCAGGCCAGCGCTCTTGCCTCCACATGGGCCATGCACTCCCACCTCCTAAGGTTTCCCAAGTGCCTCCTCAGAGATGAACTCGCCTGTGGCACAGCTGTTCTCAGGGAGGCGACGTGTGTGTAGGGACGGGCAGACACAAGGCGGCTGAGTCCTCTTCACAGGGCACCGTCTGTCCCAGTAGAAAAAGCTCAGCTGTGGGCCCTGCTGGCTTCTGGAAGTCTAACAGCCGATAAGGCGGCAAGGTGCGGTGGCTCACGCCTATAATCCCAGCACTTTGGGAGGCCGAGGCGGGCGGATCACCTGAGGTCAGGAGTTCGAGACCATCTTGGCCAACATGGTGAAACCCCGTCTCTACTAAAAATACAAAAATTAGCCGGGCGTGGTGGCACATCCCTGTAATCCCAGTGGGGAGGCTGAGGCAGGAGAATCACTTGAACCCGGAAGGTGGAGGCTGCAGTGAGCCAAGATTGCGCCACTGCACCCCAGCCTGGGCGACAGAGCGAGACTCCATCTCAAAAAAAAAAAAAGAGCTGAGAAGGCAGGGCCTTCCAGACAGAGGTGTGCCTCTGTCCTGGGGCATTCCTGGGGTCAGGAGGGCTCTGACCTGAGGCTGTGTTCCCCTCGCAGAGGAAGTCATGCTGGCCGAGGAGGACAGGAATGCAGAGGAGAAGTCCCCTTTGGACGGTAGGTGGCACTCGCTGGTACTCCTGTGTGGCGGAGAGCTCTGGTGGCCACGTGGGTGGTGACACGTGCCCGCTTGCATGTTTCACACGCGAGGTGCTCTCGGCAGTGCCAGGCACCTGCACAGCCATCACGTGAACACAGACTAGGGCCATGGTGTCTGACCCTGGCACCTGACACAGGCCCACATTGCAAGTTTAAACCGAGCTGTGTCTATCCCCAGGGCTTGGGGTGCTGCTGCTCCCAGAGACCATGGGAAGGCTCATGGCACAACCTGGGGCCACGAGAGGGAGCTCGGGCCCCATTGCTGTGGTTGCTGGCACTGGTTACCAGCACAGCTGCAGCAGCAGGAAGGTTCCCCTCTCTGCACACCCACTGCTCAGGTCAGGGTCGGACAGCATGGGCACATCTGTAGCCATCTCAGCCGGCCCCATGCCTGTGGCTCTGAGCAGGTCTATGCTGTCCCCACTGTAGTCCTGGCCTTGCCCCAGATGGATGTTGCCTGGTTTGCCTGGTGGCCAGGCCTCCCCACTGGCCTCATTTTGGAAGGAAGGGAAAGCGGGGACCCCTCACCCTCAAAATTCCTTGTCCCTTCAGCTCTGGGGACTGGGAGGGACCCAAGGGGGCCCACAATCTTCCAGCCTCAGCCTAAGCCCCAGTTCAGGACAGGAGCTCAGGAGAGGTCACCGATCCTAAGGGGAGTGTGATCCCATGCCCCGCTGAGGCAGGTGGCCTGAGGGCTGCAGCTCAGGCAGTCTCTCCCATCCTTTGTTTAAAGCAGTGCTGAAGAGAGCGGCCACCAAGAAGAGCAGAAATGACCTGATCCATGCAGAGGAGGGAGAGGACCGGTTTGCAGATCTCTGTGCTGTTGGTGAGTCTCAGGGTGTCCCTCCAGCTCTGCCAGGCTTGAGCTGGACATGGAGTGCATGCTCCGCTTCCCCTGCTACCCAGCCACTGTTGGACTCCCCTTCTTGCCTAAACGCCTGCAGGCTCCTTTCAGACAGTTTCCTGCTCCTGGCTTTGTGACCCCCATGTGGACATAGGGCCCTTAGCCATATCCCAAGGCTGGAGGACTCTGTAGGGCCACCTCTCTCTTCAGCCCCTGTCTGTTTTTCACTTTCTGGACCTGCTGCCTCTGAGGCCCTTGTGTCATCCCCTACCTCTCAAATAATACAAGGAACATTCTGGTTAATTTATCCAACAGAGCTGTGTCGGTTCCCTTCCTCTCTATCTGGTACCAGATTCTGGTTCCAGAAGTGCCTGGGCCTTGCTTCATTTTGAGACACCAAGTCAGATCCAATCTGGACTTCCTTGCTGTACAGCAGTCTGTGAGTGGACCAGATTTAGAAGATGTCTACCATTATATTGTTACATGTATGAGACAGAACTCTTTAATAAAACAGGAAACACACACACACTCATGCGTACACACACATACACTTAAACTGGACCTTTTCTGTTCTCACTCAGCACTAGGAAACTCCTGTTAACAACTTCGAATGTACCCTTCTCTATTTCTCCATGCTCACCTTAGATAACACACACAAACATTCAGACATTCACACACAAATATGCATGTAGAGTTTTGGAGTCTTCTCCTGTTACAAAAATGATTTCATACAAACTTGTCTCATCAGTCCCTTTCCTAAACAGTTCCTAATCAATTTGTCTGATTCTGGTCCCCTTTGTCGGGTGCAACCTGGCGTTGCTGATGCGGAGTCACTGGAGTTGTTCAGTTGCTCATCTGCTTTTATCTCACTATGAAAAATACTGCCCCCAAGTCTTTGTGAATGGCTGTCCTTCCTCACTAGTGCTTTTCTCTGTGGGGCAGATTCCCAGGAGCAGGTGCCGAGGGTGAGGGTGTGGTACTGTTCAGAGTTCTGTGCGACCCCACATTCCATCCACAGTACAGGCCGACCTTCGCCCTCATCCAGTGCTATGTGACGGCTCTTTTTGATTTTTCCCAGTTTGAGGCCAATTTGATGAGTGTAGAGTAATATTTCTTTGGCACTACAATTTTCCTTTCTCCTACTGTCCGTGATGCTGGCCCTCTTTCTAAATGTTTGTTCCGTGTCTGGACTTGGCCTTTGGTGACTCTTCCCATATGCTATACAGTTTTCTATTGAGTTTATTTGTAAATTATTTTGTATTTATTTTGACAATAATGATATACCAATGTATATCATAGATCTGAATGTTTTATCATCTTAAAATTCTATTTTATTTAATTAATTTTTTTTGAGACAAAAATTTTGCTCTTGTTGCCCAGGCTGGAGTGCAACGGTGTGATCTCGGCTCACTGCAACCTCCGTCTCCCAGGTTCTAGTGATTCTCCTGCCTCAGCATCCTGAGTAGCTGGGATTACAGGCATGCACCAACTGCCCAGCTAATTTTTTGTATTTTTAGGAAAGACAGGGTTTCACCATGTTGGCTTGGCTGTTCTCGAACTCCTGACCTCAGGTGATCTACCCACCTTGGCCTCCCAAAGTGCTGAGATTACAGGTGTGAGCCACCACGCCTGGTCCATCTTATAATTTTAAACAATTTATTATATGATTGTGGTAGCTAAATAGTTTCCTTCTATTGCTGTTTTATCTAGAGTTTTTATTCTGATTTTGTAAAATGAATTGAAGAGTTAAAATGTCTTTATCTATGGTTTGGAATCATTTAAATAATGCTGGAATTATCTTTTTTTTTTGAGACGGAGTCTCGCTCTGTCGCCCAGGCTGGAGTGCAGTGGCGCAATCTCGGCTCACTGCAAGCTCCACCTCCCGGGTTCACGCCATTCTCCTGCCTCAGCCTCTCCGAGTAGCTGGGACTACAGGCGCCCGCCACCACGCCTGGCTAATTTTTTGTATTTTTAGTAGAGACGGGGTTTCACCGTGGTCTCGATCTCCTGACCTCGTGATCCGCCCGCCTCGGCCTCCCAAAGTGCTGGGATTACAAGCGTGAGCCACCGCGCCTGGCCATTATCTTTTTTATAGATGAGATAAAACTGTGAATCTACATAATCCCAAAAAGAAAAAAAAAAAGGATTTGGACCAGTGTTGTGACTTAGGCTTTGTTAGGAAATCACCTCGTTCTCTGGGTGTTCGGATCCCTTTCTGTGGCGCTGTGCACCGGCTCTCTGGCGATTCTCTTAACCTTGCCTGTGTCCAGTGCTTGTGCCTCACTCAGCAGATGTCTATCCAGTGCCCGCCACGTGCCAGCAACGGAGGCATGGGGGCCACCACACTGGAGAAACCCATAATAAAGGCCCTTCATCGTTGGAGTTTCCGTCCAGCGGGGGCATCAAACAACAAATAAGATAGTAAGGAAAATATGCCGCATGCCAGAGCCCCTGTCCAGAGGAGGAAGAGGTCAGGAAGGCAGGAGTGGAAGCGTGTGGAGGGGGGCGGTGCCAGAAATCCATGGCCATAGAAGGCCTGAGGAAAAAGACTGCCTTTGAGTAAGAGTTGCAGGAAGTGAGGAGGTCGGCCTGAGGGACGCCGGGGGGAGGTCGGCCTGAGGGAAGCCAGGGGAGGGGAGGTCAGCCTGAGGAACGACTCTCAGGCTGACCCGGAGAGAGAGGGGAGGTTGGCCTGAGGGACACGGAGGTGGGGAGTCGGGCGGGGAGGGAAGGTTGGCCTGAGTCGGGGGAGGGGGAGGGGAGGTCGGCCTGAGGGATGCCCAGAGGAGAGGGGGGAGGTCAGGGGAGAGGTGAGGTCGGTCTGAGGGACCTCTGGGAAAGGACATTCCAGGCAACGAGTGCCAAGACCCTGAGGCAAGACTGCTTGGCACCCAGGTGTGGGGAACGTCTTGAAGGCCAGTGCGGCTGGAGTGAGGTGCCATGGGCTGTCAGGAGCGGTCGAGGAAACCTGAGAGTCAGACAGGCTCAGTTCCAGCCAGGACCCCAGGCCGCCCTGGTGGTTTGCAGACGGGTGACACCCTCTGGCTTCTGTGGTATAAGGGTCTCTCTGGAGACTGTGTAAAGTGTTTCTTTTTCTCCACAACCTCTCCAGCATGGTTTTTTGGTTTTTTTTTTTTTACTTTTTAATAATAGCCATTCTGATTGGGGTGAGATGATATCTCATATTGGTTTTGATTTGTGTTTCTCTAATAATCAGTGATGTTGAGCTTTTTTTCGTGTTTGTTGGCCACACGTATGTCTTCTTTTGAGAAGTGTCCGTTCATGTCCTTTGCCTACTTTTTAATGGGGTTGTTTGTTCTCCCAGCACCATTTATTAAGTAGGGTATTCTATTTAATAATATGGAATACATCTTAGCTTTATTCCTAGGTATTTTATTTTTATTTTTTTGTGGCGATTGCAAATGGGAGTTCATGCATGATTTGGCTCTCCGCTTGCCTGTTGTTGGTGTATAAGAATGCTGGCGATTTTTGAACATTGATTTTGTATCCTGAGACTTTGCTGAAGTTACTTATCAGCTTGAGAAGATTTTGGGCTCAGATGATGGCATCTGCAAACAAAGATAGTTTGACTTTTTCCCTTTCTATGTAAATACCCTTTATTTCTTTATCTTGCCAGATTGCTCTGGCCAGAACTTCCAATACTATGTTGGATAGGAGTGGTGACAGACATCCTTGTCTTGTGCAGGTTTTCAAGGGGAATGCTTCTAGCTTTTGCCCATTCATGATGATATTGGGTATGGCTTTGTCATATATGTCTCTTATTATTCTGCCATATGTCCCTTTAATATCTAGTTTAATAAGAGTTTTTAACATGAAGGGATGTTGAATTTTATTGAAGGTCTTTTCTGCGTCTATTGAGATAATCATGTGGTTTTTATCTTTAGATCTGTTTATGTGATGAATCACATTTATTGATTTGGGTATGTTGAACCAACGTTGCATCCCAGGGATGAAGCCTACTTGATTGTGGTGGATAAGCTTTTTGATGTGTTGCTGGATTTGGTTTGCCAGTATTTTGTTGGGGATTTTTGCATCAATGTTCATCTAGGATATCAGTCTGAAGTTTTCTTTTTTTGTTGTATCTGTCAGGTTTTGGTATGAGGATGATGCTGGTCTCATAGAATGAGTTAGGGAGGAGTCCTTCCTTTACCATTGTTTAGAATAGTTTCAGTAGAATTGGTACTAGCTCGTCTTTGTACCTCTGGGAGAATTGAGCTGTGAGTCCATCTGGACCTGGGCTTTTTTTGATTGGTAGCCTATTTATTACTGCCTCAATTTTAGACCTCATTATTGGTCTTTTCAGGGATTCAATTTATTCCTGGTTCAATCTTAGGAAGGTGTATGTGTCCAGGAATTTATTCATTTCTTCTAGATTTTCTAGTTTATGTGCATAGAGGTGTTTATAGTATTCTCTGATGGTTGTCTGTATTTCTGTGGGGTCAGTGCTGGTATCTCCTTTATCATTTCTGATTGTGTTTATTTGAATCTTCTCCTCTTTTTTTTAGTCTAGCTAGTGGTCTATTTTATTAATTTTTTTTTCAACAAACTAGCTCCTGTTTTCATTGATTTTTTTAATGGATTTTTCATTTCTCTATCTCCTTCAGTTCAGCTCTGATCTTAGTTATTTCTTGTTTTCTGCTAGCTTTGGGGTTTGTTTGCTCTTGGTTCTCTAGTTCTTTTAATTGTGATGTTAGGTTGTTAACTTGAGATCTTTCTTTTTGGTATGGGCATTTAGTGCTATAAATTTCCCTCTTAACACTGCTTTAGCTGTGTCCCAGAGATTCTGGTATGTTATGTCTTTGTTCTCATTAGTTTCAAAGAACTTTTTGATTTCTGCATTAATTTCATTATTTACCCAAAATTCATTCAGGAGCAGGTTGTTCATTTTGCATGTAGTTGTGTGGTTTTGAGTGAATTTCTTAATCTTGAGTTCTAATTTGATTGTACCGTGGTCTTAGAGACTGTTGTTATTTCAGTTCTTTTGCATTTGCCGAGGAGTGTTTTATTTCCAATTACGTGATCAATTTTAGAGTAAGTGTCGTGTGGCAATGAGAAGAATGTATATTACATTGTCTTTGGGTGGAGAGTTCTGTATATATCTATCAGGTCCACTTGATCCAGAGCTGAGTTCAACTCCTGAATGTCTTTGTTGATTTTCTGTCTTGACGATCTGTCTAATATTGTTGGTAGGTTGTTAAAGTCTCCCACTATTATTGTGTGAGAGTCTAAGTCTCTGAAGTCTCGAAGAACTTGCTTTGTGAATCTAGGTACTCCTGTATTGGGTACATGTATATTTAGGACACTTAGCTCTTCTTGTTGAATTGAACCCTTTACCACTATGTAATACCCTTCACCACCATGTAATACCCTTCATCATCTTTTTTGATCTTTGTTGATTTAAAGTCTGTTTTGTCAGAAACTAGGATTGCAACCCCTACTCTTAGAAAAACTGTTTTCCATTTGCTTGGTAAATTTTCCTCCATCCCTTTATTTTGAGCCCATGTGTGTCTTTGCATGTGAGGTGGGTCTTTTGAAGACAACATACTGATGGGTCTTGGTTCTTTATCCTGCTTGCCACTCTGCATCTTTTAACTGGTGCATTTAGCCTATTTACATTTAAAGTTATTATTATTATTATTATTTGAGACAGTCTCACTCTGTCGCCCAGGCTGGAGTGCAGTGGCGTGATCTCAGCTCACTGCAACCTCCGCCTCCCAAGTTCAAGTGATTCTCCTGCCTCAGCCTTCCAAGTATCTCTGGGACTACAGGCGTGTGCCACCACACCTGGCTAAGTTTTTTGTATTTTTAGTAGAGATGAGGTTTCACCATGTTGGCCAGACTGGTTGAACTCCAGACCTCAAATGATCTGCCTGCCTCGGCCTCCCAAGGTGCTGGGATTACAGTCGTGAGCCACCACGGCCCGCCTAAAGTTGGTATTGTTATGTGTGAATTTGATCCTGTCATCATGATGCTAGCTGGTTATTTTGCAGACTTTTTATGTGGTTTCTTCATAGTGTCACTGGTCTGTTTACTTCAGTTTGTTTTTGCAGTGGCTAGTAATGGTTTTTCCTTTCCATATTTAGTGCTTCCATCAGGACCCCTTGTAGGGCAGGTCTGGTAATAACGAATTCCCTCAGCATTTGCTTGCCTGAAAAGGATCTTATTTCTCCTTCACTTATGAAGCTTGATTTGGCCAGATATGAAATTCTGGATTTGAAGTTCTTTTCTTTAAGAATGTTGAATATCGGCCTCCAATCTCTCCTAGCTTGTAGGGTTTCCACTGAGAGGTCCACTGTTAGTCTGATGGGATTCCATTTGCAGGTGACCTGGCCTTTCTCTGTGGCTGCCCTTAACATTCTTTCCTTCACTTCAACCTTGGAGAGTCTGATGATTATGTGTCTTGGGGATGGTCTTCTCATGGAGTATTTTACTGGGGTTCTCTGCATTTCCTGAATTTGAATGTTGGCCAGTCTTGCTAGGTTGAGCCTGTCACCTAGGCTGAAATGCATGGATGATATCCTGAAGTACATTTTCCAACTTGTTCCAATCTCCCTGTCTCTTTAAGGTATCCTAATCAGTCATAGATTCAGTCTCTTTACATAATCCCATATTTCTCAGAGGTTTTGTTCATTTCTTTTCACTCTTTTTTCTCTATTTTTGTCTGCCTGTCTTATTTCAGAAAAATAGTCTTCCAGCTCTGAGATTCTTTCCTCTGCTTGATCTATTCTGCTATTAATACTTGTGATTGCATCGTGAAGTTCTTGTAGTGTGTTTTTCAGCTCTAGCAGGTTGGTTATATTCCTCTCTAAACTGGCTATATTGGCTGTCAGTTCCTGTATTGTTTTATCATGATTCTTAGCTTCTTTGCATTGGGTTACCACATGCTCTTATAGCTTCATAAGTGAAGTTCATTATTATCCACCTTCTGAAGCCTACTTCTGTCATTTCAACAATCTCAGTTTCAGCCCAGTTCTGAGCCCTTGCTGGAGAGGTGTTGCAGTCATTTGGAAGAAAAGGGGCACTCTGACTTTTTGAGTTTTAAGCATTTTTGTGTTGATTATTTCTCATCTTTGTGGGCTTATCCACCTTTGATCTGTGAGGTTGCTGACCTTTGGATGGGGTTTTTGTGTTTTGTTGTTGTTGTTTTCTGTTTGTTTGCTTTCCTTTTAGCAGTCTGGCCTCTCTTCCCTAGGGCTGCTGCAGTTTTCTGTGGGTCCACTCCAGAGCCTAGTTGCCTTGGTTTTCCCCATACTTGGTGGTATCACCAGTGAAGGTCATGAAACAGCAAAGATGGCATCCTGCCCCATCCTCTATAAGCTCTGTCCCGGGGAGTGCTGACCTATTGCTGGCCTGAATGTGCCTGTAGGAGGTGGCTGGAGACCCAGTTGGGAGGTCTTACCCAGTCAGGAGGAATGGGATCAAGGACCCACTTAAAGAAGCGGCCTGGCTGCTTTTTGATAGAGCAGCTGTGCTGTTTTGGAGATGCCTTCGTCCCCTGATCAGTTTGTGCTTTCCAAGTCCCACAGGCTGGAATGGCTGAGAAGCCTGAATGACCAAGGTGGTGGCCTGCCGTGCCCCTCCTGTGTCCTGTGTTTAAAAGATATTGGATTATAGGTATATTTATTAAAATCAAGTGTATTGGCCGGGTGCGGTGGCTCATGCCTGTAATCCCAGTAGTTTGAGAGGCTGAGGCCAGAGGATTGCTTGAGGCCAGGAGTTCGAGACAAGCCTGGATAACATAGTGAGATCCCACCACTACAAAGAAATTAAAAACTTAGCTGAGCATGGTGGTGCATGCCTGTGGTCCTACTTCATTTTATTTATTTATTTATTTATTTATTTATTTATTTATTTAAGACAGAGTCTAACCCTGTCGCCTAGGCTGGAATGCAATGGTGCGATCTTGGCTCATTGCAACCTCCGCCTCCTGGGTTCAAACGATTCTCCTCCCTCAGAGGGATTACAGGCGCCCACCACCACACCCAGCTAATTTTTGTATTTTTAGTAGAGACAGGGTTTCACCAGGTTGGCCAGGCTGGTCTTGAACTCTGACCTCATGATCCGCCCACCTTGGCCTCCCAAAGTGTGGGGATTACAGGCGTGAGCCACCGTGCCCAGCTCATTTTGTTTTTTATGAAGTTCCTCTTGTATTTCTAGTGACTTTTGTTTATATATTTAGTGACTATATAGTTTGGGCAATATAAAGTTTATGATTCTTACATCTTCTTCCTAAATTATGCTTTACTTCATCACACAATACCTTCTTAATCTGTGCAGTTCCTCTGCTGGACAGTTGCACCTTGTCGACATCAAATGTCATTGGTTCTACTTTTTGTTGCTATCACTGGTTTTGGTTTTTAACTTGCATTTGCCTGGCACCTTTCTTTTCCTTTCATTTCCAGCTCTTCTTTATCATTTTAAGTGTTCTTGTAAATTGTATTTATCTGGGTTCTGCCTTTTAAATTTTTTTTTTTTTTTTTTTTGAGACAGAGTTTTGCTCTGTCGCCCAGGCTGGAGTGCAGTGGCTTGATCTCGGCTCACTGCAAGCTCTGCCTACCGGGTTCATGCCATTCTCCTGCCTCAGCCTCCTGAGTAGCTGGGACTACAGGCGCCCGCCACCAGGCCCAGCTAATTTTTTGCATTTTGTTTAGTAGAGACCGGGTTTTACTGTGTTAGCCAGGATGGTCTCGATCTGCTGACCTCGTGATCCGCCTGCCTCGGCCTCTGAAAGTGCTGGGGTTACAGGCGTGAGCCACTGTGCCTGGCCAAAATTTTTTTTAATTTTTTTTTTTTTTTTTTTTTTTTTATGAGATGGAGTCTTGCTCTGTCACCCAGGCTGGAGTGCAGTGGCGCGATCTCGGCTCACTGCAACCTCCGCCTCCCGGGTTCAAGCCATTCCCCTGCCTCAGCCTCCCAAGTAGCTGGGACTACAGGCACGTGCCACCACGCCCAGCTAATTTTTTGTATTTTTAGTAGAGAAGGGGTTTCACCATGTTAGCCAGGACGGTCTCGATCTCCTGATCTCGTGATCTGCCTGCCTTGGCCTCCCAAAGTGCTGGGATTACAGGCGTGAGCCACCGCACCCAGCGAATTTTTTTAAATTTTATTTATTTATTTAAGAGACAGAGTTATGTTGCCCAGGATGATCCTCGTGTCTCAGCCTCCTGAGTAGCTGGGACTATAGGTGTGCACCACCATGCCTGGCTTGGTGGTTTTGCTTTTTTTTAAAAAAAAAAAACAAAAAACAAAAAACAGTTGTATGGTCTCTGTTTCTAATAGTAATGGGTAAATCCAGTCTCCCTCTATTTAGTATAATGTTTGACTCTATTCTTCATCCCAAGTTTTGTTGCTTTAATCAAGTTGCTATTTATTGCTCCTCTCCTCCCTTGCTTATTTTTACTCTCTAATTCTTCCGTTCCACAAAAGGTTACCTTCCCTTCCCTGCTCTCATAATTGTCAACGTACCTCTTTACTGTTTTGTTTCTTTAGCATCTTTACTACCAAGATGTACTAGTTCCATCACTAAATTGCCCTATTTCCCTTTATTCTGCCTCCACCCATACCCAGTAAGTCACAGCCTTTCCAGTACTTGCCCCGCCTGCGCATCCTGGTTTGACGGTGTTCACTTTTCATTCTTGAGTGTCGCCAGTCCCTTCAGGCTGCCCTCACAGGCTCCTCTATGCCCAGGGGCCCTCAGCTATCATTCTCGTTGCCCACTCTCAGAGCCCTACCCTCACTCACCTAGGTTTACCTTAGCATCTTCTCTTCTTTTCAGTCCTTGCTCACTGCAGGACTGTCTCCTCCGTTTTAACTCTGTCCTGTGACTCGGCTGCTCTCCCCTGAAATGAATGGGGGTGTGGGTGGTGGCTGACTCTTTGAGTTCCTGTGTACACTCAGGTGCCCTTCCTTGTTCCCCACTGAGGAGCGAGATCCAGGCTGCTGTGCCTGCTGCAAACGTCTCTCTCTCTCTCTCATTTCCTGTTGCAGATGAGGCATCGGACACTTGGATGCTTTTCCTTTGTCAGTGACTTGCTCTCTGTCTGCCCCTCAAAGTGCAGGCTCAGGGCCCCTCTGGCGTGGAGTGCTTCCCTCTGTTTGTCTCATTATTCTGTCTCCTTTTCTTGATCTCCTGCATCTGGAGCCCCTCCTGTTTCATGTGGCATCACTTGCTCTGCTCCTGTCAGTCTATGCCCTCTTCCTTGAGCTCGCGTTCACCTCCACGTTGGAGATGCTGCTTGTGCTTGACTGAACTCCCCTTTTTTTCGTCTGCTGAATGGTTTCAGAAGAGAATTTTATTTCTTCTCTAAAAGTTTTTTTCTCTCTCTTTTAGTTTTGTTTTATTTTGAGTTGTTTGTTGCTATATTTGGATCTCTGAGCCTTTGTTGACTTTTCCTTCTGGGTACCCAGCAGACACCAAGGATTCACTTGCATTCAGGACCCACTGGCCTCCGCTGTTGGTTCAGGGTGGGCTTGGGGCCTGGGGCCTGGTGGGGAGGAGACGAAACCGTGCTTGAATCTCCACATTCTCAGCACTGCTTGGTGCCCTTGACTGCCCTCTGCCTGAGGACTGGCTGTGTCACCAGCCCAGGCTTGCCCATAACCCGTGTCACCCTGTCTGCCCTGACGCCTGTCAGCTGGTTGAGCCCCGCTGAGCTTGGCCCTGTGCTGTCTCATTGAATCCCACACCACCTTGTGAGGTACAGGTGACTGCTCTGTTTTCAGTTGAGGAATCTCCAGGCTGCGTGATGTGCACAAGGGCTGGGGGTGACAGCCATTAGGGCCTCCATCAGCTTGTGCTTTAGCCTCACGTCACTTTTGTTGCCCCGTGTGGCAAATACAGCAGCTGCACTGGAAGGAAACACACTTTCCTGTCTGTCTCCCCACTGGCCTCTAGAAGGGTTATTGAGAACAGGGACGGATCTTGGTCATTTTGTGTTTTCTGTGCTTTGGTCAGGGCCTGGCACAATTTGTACACATTTTTTGAACAAATGGGGGTTACCCAGGACTAGCAAAGACTCTGCCTTAGGGCACAAGAGAAAGAAATCTAAGTATTTGCAGCAGTCAGGCCATATTCTCAGCAGTACTTCACTGTGTCATCATTCATAGGTTAATGTAATATGGAATTTCTCCCTAGCTTGAAGATGTCATATCATTTTTCTTGAAATAAGCTTTTTCGTTATAAAGAATATATGCTAATTAAGTGAACCCTGGAAAATGCAGGAAGCTGAAAAGAAGCCCAATCTCTCTTGGTTTTCCCAAAGCTGTGATTCCAGAGATGTTTCTGCGTTTCCTGTAGACTCTCTGCTTTTACTGGAGCAGACTGGAGCCCACAGTGGCTGCTTGCTGTCCTTAGGGACCTGTGCCCCATCCCCAGGGAACAAACACATCTGTCTTGGGTGCTGCTGGGGTTGCTGAGCTGGGATGTGAGGGGCTGCACCCAGCTCTCTCCCCCAGGGCCTCTGGAGCAGGAGTCCCTCTGTTAGGTCTTGCTCAGTCCCCTGGCTCTGGTGCCTTTGGCTTCTCTAAAGTGGATGTTTACAGCAAGGAACTGGTGGACTTTAAGGGCAATGTCTGGGGAGTGTGGTTCTGTGCAAATATGGCTGTTGGCATGACTATGGTTGTGCCTGTGACAGGCGAGGATGTGTGTGGTTGTCTTGTGTTGTGTGGCACAGGAAGATGTGTGTGTAGGGGGGCTGTGGCCCATTGTGAAAGGGCAGCATTTCTATGAGGCCGTTCTCACAGCAGAGGCTGACTGGTTCTTACTGGCTGGTGGGGATGGCCACAGAGTCCCCTTTGGAGAATTTGTTGCTTGTCTTCCTGGCCACGTGTGTGTGCAGACACAGTGGTTTACATGAGTCACGTGTTCTCTTTCCCTCCTTCCCAGAGTGGCCCTGTTTGTGTTCACAGGTGTGTGTCTCATGTGCGCTGAGGAGTGCGTCTGTGTGAGCATCTCACTGGATCTTCAAAAGTGAGCGCAGTCAGGCTGGATGTGGGCTGTGAAGCATGTGTGTGTGTGACTCCTGTGCTCCTGCGCAACTGTGTGTGGGTGCATGGCGGGTTCAGAGTGGGCTCGTTCTGTGCACAGCTCTGCCCGTGTGTGTGCCCCTCCTTATCTGCACTGCACACCTGCCTCCCTTCTGCCCTACTGCTGCCTCTGTGGGGAGTGGTCATCCCTGGCCTTCAGCAGGGCCGGCCACATGCCACTGAGTGAGCCTGGGTGTGCACACGTACACACGTGTACAAACACACAGAAAGTGCACATAGCACACAAGCCCACACACCCCCCTCTCCCGTGCCACTGAAAGCCTCGGTGTGCACACATATGCATGTGTGTACAAACACACAGTGCTCATAGTAAGCATGCTCACACACTTCCTCTCTTGCGTGCCACTGAGAGCCCGGGTGTGCACACAAACGCACGTGTGTACAAACAGAAAATGTGCATAGCACACATGCCCACACCGCCCCTGCTCTTTTGTGCCCCTGAGAACCTGGGTGTGCACACATATTCATGTGTGTACAAACACACAGAAAGTACACGTAGCATACACTGCTCCCCACATCCTCACACAGGGACCCCATTCTCAAACCCAGGTATTCAAAGCCCACTGAGAGACCCATGGCTGGGGCATAGCTGTCTGCTCTCTGAGAACACTGAGAGGCACACACATGGCCAGGCTTAGTGCACAAACTAAGAAGCCCTTACACAGGCAGATGTGCTCTCCTGCAGAGACACACAGCCAGCTCCTGTACAGACACACACCTGAATCCTCATAGAGACCCTTCCCTCAGTTTTTAAGCATTGATCAAGCCCCTCTCAGTGTGAGGGGCTCAGTGGTGAAAAAGACAATGTGGCCCTGTCCTCATGGAGCCTACAGTCTTGTCTGGGAGTTGGGCATGGAACAGGTCAACAATAAAACACAGTGACAGGTGGTGATGTGGTCAGGGCCACGGTTGGAGTTGAGCTGAGGGCCCTGTTCTAAACGGTGTGCCCAGAGCAGGTGTCTGTGCAGGTGACGTTAATGCTGAGACCTGAAGGTGTGTGGGAAGGAGTCCAGTGAGGGACGCATTTCACACTTGGGATACTGTGTGAAGGGCCAGGACACAGCAGGAGTGGTGTGCGTGGACATGGGAAAAGGCTGCTGGGTTGGGTGGTGAGCAGGGTAGAGAAGCAGTCAGGCTGGAGCAGGTGGACAAAGTTTCCAACAGTAAGTGTTGTGGACATTGAACAGCCATGGACCATGCGTAAACCGATGAGCTTGGCTGTGTTCCAGGAAAACTACTTAGAAAATAGGCAGCCCATGGGTGCTGACCCCTGAGTCCGTGAGGGAGAGAGAGTGAGGGCCAGATGCTGCAGGGCTCTGTGGGCTATGCTGAAGAGATGGAATCTGGGGAGGGACTAACTCAGATTTATGTCTTCAGGGGAAAAAGCTTGGGGTGCTCATGGAGAGTTGCCTGGAGGCATCAGGGCTGTGCTCCTAGAAGGTGGCCGGGGATGCTGGGGACCAGAGAAGTGAGTGCTCTCATATCTGGCACCCAGTAACCATGGAGATCATCAGGGCCTTGGTTCCCTCAGCTGTGAAGTGGAGGTCACAGGGGTCACTGGCACAATTGTCTGTGACCGGCTGGGGCTGGGGGCAGGTGTCCTCCAGGGTGCATCTGTGGGGGTCCACAGGTGGGGTAGGCGGGTGCCCAGTGGTCCCCACATCCTCAGTAACCCCCCATCCCCTCAGGATCCCCCTTCGCCCGCGCCAGCCTCAAGAGCGGGAAGACAGAGAGCTCGTCATACTTCCGGAGGAAGGAGAAGATGTTCCGCTTTTTTATCCGGCGCATGGTGAAGGCTCAGAGCTTCTACTGGGTGGTGCTGTGCGTGGTGGCCCTGAACACACTGTGTGTGGCCATGGTGCATTACAACCAGCCGCGGCGGCTCACCACGGCGCTGTGTACGTATCCCCGTCTGTCCCTCAGGTGCTTCCTGAGCATCTCTGCTCTCAGCCTGGAAACCCTGGTCCATGCCCTGGGGCCACCCTGAGTGGGACGGGACCCACCCCCATGTTGCCCAAAGTATCCCATAGCCCTAGTCTGCCCCCAAGGGCCTCTGTGGGGGCCTGGGGTGTGTCCAGAGCTGGAAGGTGGCCTCTCCAGCCCCCGGGTTCCAGAAAGCACAGCTGGATCTGCTAGACCCCTGTCCCTCAGCGTAGTGTGAGACTGGTTGAGGGGGTCCGAGGCACCCAGGGCAGCATATATGTGGGACGACCAGGGGCGAGTCAGGCCAGGCAAATGGGTGTCCTCCCCCGAGAGGGCTTCAGACCCACAGACAGGGGACTTAGCCCCACGCTCCTTTCCACCACGTGGCTGCTGATTCTGCCCCGGATTCCTGAGGGGAGAGTCCTGGCTTCTTACCCTCCCTGGGTTCCCCTTGTTACCTTCATTTTTCTTTACAATTGGGTGAGTCTGGATGCATTCATGCCCTTCCGTGGAGTGAACTATCTGCAGTTCTGTTCCACAAACCTCAGCACAGGGGCCAGGATGGGCTCCTCCAGAGCTGGTCCTTCACAGCCTCAGGACCGGGGCCAGGATGGGCCTCTCCAGGCCTGGTCTTTCACAGCCTTGGACTCTCTGTCCCGTGTGGAATACAGTGTTGCTCTGTGGTCTTACTTCACAAAGAGGATCAAAACCAAAGAGTCCACCCATGTTTTATGTCCTGTCAGGTAGTGCTTCAGCCCTCCCGACCCCAGGGGTCAGCTGCACTCACCCTGCTGGGCGTCTACAGCTGATCTGGAGACAGGGCCTGTT
Organism: Nomascus leucogenys; assembly: GCF_006542625.1. Taxonomy (NCBI): domain Eukaryota; kingdom Metazoa; phylum Chordata; class Mammalia; order Primates; family Hylobatidae; genus Nomascus; species Nomascus leucogenys. Next base: position 113,748,386 of record NC_044388.1, read on the forward strand.
TGGGGCTCCCTGGAGGGCCTCAGTCTCCCCTTGAGGGCCGTGTTTGCCTGAAGCTGCCGAGGCACCCAGGAAAGCCTTTTCCGACTCCAGAGAAGAACTGTCCCAGCTCCCAGTTCCAGCCTGGCTGTCACTGTGTCCCGCTGTGATGGTGGCCTCACCAGGGCCCTAGCTGGCCGGCTGAGCCCTGCTCTGTAGACCAGAGGGCCTCAGCTGCTCTTCCCAGGAGTGTGAGGGTTCCCTGAGCTGCAGGATCTGACAGCTCCACAGTGGGAGAGATGGGGCTGCAGGTCACCTGGAAGCATGGGTGGGAGAGTGGCTGTGTTGGGGTGGAACTCTGGGCTACAGTTTCCCAAACTTGACATTGAAATCTACGATTTGCGAACAGGGAGATGGTGCGGGCATCAGAAGCAAAAGGAGCCAAGGGAGCTCCGGCTCAGGCTCCCTGGGCGGCTGCAGGTCCAGAAGCAGCTTGTGTACATGGAACTGCCTGTCCCAGCTCCTGATTGACATGTCCTGGGGCCCACAGGGTGGTACCTCGGGACTTTTCTTGGGCCTGAGTTCAGTGTCTCTCTTGAGTCCTCCAGCTAAGGTTTTCCCACCCTTGGGGGTCAGGTGGGGGCCAAGGACTTCCTCCTGACCCAGTGACTAGGCCTGTTCTTCCCCGTGAGAGGCTGTTGGCAGGCAGTGGGGTAGGGGTGGGGCTGCACAGCCCAGTCGCGTGTCTGCTGTGCGGGAGCGCAGGGCTGGGAGTGTCTAGGCGTTGGTGAGGCTACAGGCATCCCTGACCATAGACCGCTGCTGTATCTTCTCTGCGGTTTCCTGGAGTTCCTGGCTTCATTGTGTCACTGAGGGAAAAACGGCTGGAGGGAAATGTGGGCAGTGTCCCTGACAGCCGGGCTGGGCCTGAGGGAGGCTTGCTCAGTGGGTAGGACAGGCTTGCCAGAGGCAAGGAGGTGTGGCCGCCCAGCCTAGAGCAGCTTCGCAGGGGCTCATCGTGGGTTCTGTGCACCTCGGCTGTCCATTCTTCAAGGACCTGCCCTCAATACATTGCCAGAACCTTCAAAACTGAGGCTTGAGTGGTTAAGAGGGGCACCGTCAGGCCTTGCCATCCTGTGAGCCCCTGGGGGGCCTTATGCAGCTCACCAGACTTGCTCTCCCTCCCTCTGCTCCCATAGCACACTATCCTCTTAGAAGACAAAACCTGGTTTTAGCGATCTGTCTGTTTCCCCCTCAGCTTGTGAACTCCTGGGGAAAAGGGTGAACTCTGTCCCCATGCTGGCTCAAAACAGCACCAGTGCCTGCTGGTAGGATGCATGATACAAGAGTATACGAATGAATGCCCTTTCTGGGCCTCAGAGTGGAGGCTGAGTATGTGAGGCTGAGTATGTGAGGCTGAGGGCGTCCGTTCCTAGGGAGAGTGAGAGGGCAGACAGGATGTTGGAGGATTTCAGATCTCTTTCTCTGAAAGTTTTACCATTTGCATTTCTTGTACTTGTTCCTTGCAAAGTGCTCTCACTTTGGTCTCCTGGGGAGCAAGGTGTGTGCCTGGGTAGCCTCCCCTCCCAGATCTAGGGTGTGGGTGCCAGCAGTCCCATCTCTGGGGCCTCCTCCCTGGGCCCGAGCCCCTCATGTGGGGAGCCTGAGACCTTTGTGACCCATGCAGAGGGGCTCTGGGACTTTGTGGCCAGGTGTGTTGGGACTTTCCAAGCTGCTTGTATATTCCCCTGGGCTTGCTGGGGTGCTCTGCGCTGGACTGCAGGGGGCACAGCTTTCCTGCCACATCTCACACCTGGTGGTCTGCACAGCCAGGCCCAGGTCAGAGCTGTAGGGTCCAGTGGTCTCAGTTGAGGGTGGATCCTTCCATTCCCGAGCAGCCCTGCCTGAGGGTCGCTGGGCATCCATGCCTCTCACAGGGGACTCTCGGCTTCTCCAGGGACACTGCTTGGCCTTGTTATCATCCCATGCTTAGCTTGAGTGCCTAGTGATTTTCTGGCTGGTGTCAGAGGCCAGGCTTGCTGCAGGTGACTTGCTCCAAGGAACTGGTTGTCCGTGTGCTCAGGCCATACAAAGCGGGGTGTCCCCTCCCTGAGACTCCTGTCTGTTTGCACGGTGCCTGAGTGGTCTGTGAAGTTGTCATCTCTGCTTGTCCCAGGTCTGGGCTGCTGCAGACTTGCCCCCGACCGAGGCTGTCTGGACCTGTGCAGCATAGCCCTTGGTGGAGGAGATTTTAGGAGCATAGGAGTGGGAAGAGTGTGTGGCCCCCTCTTCCAGTGTCTGCTTTATCAGGAGTTGTGTCTGCTGAAGGTCCCGTGTCCCAACAGAGACTGTAGAGGGGGATTCAGAAGCCCTGGGAAGGCTGAGCTGGACTCTGCCCAGTTGTGGACTCTCAGGGGCCTGCCCTTCATGCCCTCCCAGGACCTTGTTCTCCATGTGGGCTCTGCCACCTCCTTAGCCCCTGCTGCCCCGGCAGAGCCATGGTGCCTTTGGCCTGACCAGCACTGTGAGAAGTTTAAGAGCCAATCCCTGCCCAACCCTTTGGGAGGAGAGTCAGAGACAGTGGCCTCACCCTGATGCCTAGGACTCCTGGCTCAGCCAGTGGCTGGGCCTCGCTGGGCCTCCTGCTGCCTGTGGCTTCACCGAGCTATGGAGCCATGGCGTTCTTTTGTGCTGCCTCCCTCTTTCTGCTTGGGCTGGGTGAGCAGAGTCTGTGTACCTTGAATTCCCAGCACAGCCCTCTAGCCCCAGCATAGCCTCCCTCAGTCCTGAGGCCTGGAAGGGTCAGCAGGACTCCTGGGCCCAAGACAGCTCCCCTCCACTGCTGCTGTGCCTGCAGGAACCTCTGTGTGACTCGGTGACAGTGCAAGAGGACAGTGCCTCTTGGCAGCCTTGTGCTGGAGAGGAGTGCGGTGATGGAGGAGGTCTCCCCTCAGGGCAGCAAACGTGAACAGAATACAAGTCAGCCACAGTGCCGTGGCCATCTTGGGAAGAGGCGTCTTTCCACTGGGAAGTCCCAGTGGAAAGATGGGAGATTCTGACAAGGAGGTTGAGGGACCCCACCTTCGGTCAGAGATTAGGGTGAGGCCAGAGGCGGAAGGACCAGCTGGAAGCTGTAGCTGGGCCTCTCCTTGGGGTAAATGGGGCCCTTTGCCTCATAGCCCCAGGCCCTCCTCTGGTAAGGAGGGGGCACCCCCATGACCCCAGAACTCACACCTGGGCTGATCTCGGGAGCTTGCCTCCTGCTGAGCCCGTACTTCTCTGGGTCTCAGAGGCACTAGGGACTCACCACCTTTCAGACCGGAACAGGTACCTCTCCGTGTCCCTCTGAATCCATCGTTCCTTTCCTGGGCTGAGACTTCAGAGCATGGGACCATAGGCCAGGCCTGGAAGGCTCAGCCCTGGGAAGGCCCAGAGGTCTGGTGTCCTCCAGTGTGGGCTGGAGCCAGAGTGGGAGGAGGCCTCGAGCTAATCCCCCTCTTCTCCGGCTTCTCCTAGATTTTGCAGAGTTTGTTTTCCTGGGTCTCTTCCTCACAGAGATGTCCCTGAAGATGTATGGCCTGGGGCCCAGAAGCTACTTCCGGTCCTCCTTCAACTGCTTCGACTTTGGGGTGAGTGAGAGGCCTGATCAGGGGCCCACAGGGGCCCAGGCTGTATCTTTTCCTTCCGGCGCACACGGCCCCTTCCCATAGGCCATGCCCCGTGTGGGCTGGGGTCTGCGACCCTACATGGGTCAGAAAGGCTGCTTGAAGACAGTGAGGAGCAGGGAGCTGGCAGAGGGAGGCCTGTCCTGGCTGGGCCTGACTGATGGGAGTGTCAGCCTCAGTCGCTGTCTGTTGGCGGGATGTCACCCTTCCCTCTTCTGATCCTGTCCATAGACTTTCACAATCAGCTGAAGGCTCTGCAGCTACCTCCATGCTTGGGATCTCACAAACCTATGGAGGGCTCAGTCTCTCCCCAGTGGAGCTCAGGGGGGCTCTAGCCCTGGGCAGGCTTGGGTACATTCACCAGCACTTCTGGGGGTTAGGGCATGATAGGCCATGATGGTCCTGCCCTCTCTGTGGGGCTGGGGGAGGTGGTGGCCCTGGCCTGGGACTCTTTACCAATTTCTGTAGGTGGGAGAAGCCTTGGAGGCAGTGTGTTTCACAGCTTACCATGACACTCGAGCACAGAGGGCAGGGCAGGGCAGTCCGAGAATCTCCTCACTGGAACCCGGCAGGGAGCACAGGACACTTCCTAGGACCTGAACCCAGAGCCTAGGGATGTGGCACTGTCGGCACCTGCCCAGAGGCTGAGTTCTGAGTCTTCCTGCTGGAGGCTAAGAATGATGGGTGGGCAAGCTGCCCCCTGCGGGAGGAGGGAGGAGTGGGAGTAAGTACCCCCTCCAAGTCTTTGTACCAGAGCATTTCAAACCCTCCAGTAAGGAGTGACAAGTGGGAGTGACAAGGAGTGATGAGTGGGAGCACTACCCCCGCCAGGAAGGAGTGAAGGGTGGGAGCATTGCCCCCCTCAGGGTGGAGTGAAAGTTGGGAGCAGAGTCCCTCAGGAAGGAGTAACAATGCTTCCAGCACTACCCCCGCAGGAAGGAGTGACAGGTGGGAGCACTACCCCCCCAGGAAGGAGTGAAGGGTGAGAGTACTACCCTCCCCCCGAGGAAGGAGTGACAGGTGGGAGCACTGCCCCCCCAGGAAGGAGTGAAGGGTGGGAGCACTACCCTCCCCCCAGGAAGGAGTGACAGGTGGGAGCACTGCCCTCTCCCCAGGAAGGAGTGACAGGTGGGAGCATTGCCCCCCCAGGAAGGAGTAACAGGATCACTGCCCCCCCCAGGAAGGAGTGATGGGAGCACTACCCTCCCCCCCAGGAAGGAGTGACAGGTGGGAGCACTGCCCCCCCAGGAAGGAGTGACGGGAGCACTGCCGCCCCCAGGAAGGAGTGAAGGGTGGGAGCACTACCCTCCCCCCCAGGAAGGAGTGACAGGTGGGAGCACTGCCCCCTCCCCAGGAAGGAGTGACAGGTGGGAGCACTGCCCCCTCCCCAGGAAGGAGTGACAGGTGGGAGCACTGCCCCCCCAGGAAGGAGTGACGGGTGCACTGTCCCCCCCCCCCCCAGGAAGGAGTGAAGGGTGGGAGCACTGCCCCCCCTCAGGAAGGAGTGAAGGGTGGGAGCACTACCCCTTCCATGAAGGAGTGCCCTCCCCTGAAGGAGTGACAGGTGGGAGCACTGCCTCCTCAGGAAGGAGTGGGGAGTAGGAGTGCCGCCCCCCCAAGGGAGGGTTTGGAGCTCTGCAGAGTTTACAGGAGCCAGAGAGGGGCCTGGACCGTGGTAGTAAAGCTTCCGTTAGAAAATTCACCTTAATCAGACTTTTTCTCTCATGAGCACTGTACTTCTACAGGTGGTAGACATTTGTGTCTGTGATTTTGTTGAATCCTCACAAGGACTCTCATTTTACTGATGATAATGGCAGACATTGTGTGACTGGCCCCAGGCTGCCCATCGGTTTGAGAGGAGTCAGTGGGTGAGCCTGGCTTTCTGGCCTCAGGGGTAGTGGTTCTGCATCATGCTATGCTTCTGATCTCTGAGGAAGGGAAGGCGGTGGCCATCCAGGGTGCTCTCTGAGACATGGAGACCTGTGATTTCGATAGATGGTGGGAAGACAACAACCCTTCTTACCCTTTGACTTCGTGGTCACAAAGAAGCTCTGAGTGCATCGGCCAAGGGAGCTGAAGAGATGGAGATGTCAGAGATGCAGGGATCTTTTTCATATCTTCTAATCTTCTGATCAGAACTGACTGGATCTCAGGACATGGGGATAATTTGCACATAAGATAACACATTCTTCTAACACTTAACAGCTTTAAACTACAAAAATCTGTCTCACATTTCTATGGGTTAGGAATTCAGGTGTGGCACTGGGTATCTCTGGCGCACTGTCCCCTATGAGGCTTCAGCCCAGCTGAAGGCCAAGGGTATGGTCATTCCATGGCTTGACTGGGACTGGAGAATCTGGTGTCAAGCTCATGCATTTGGTTGCTGGAAGGCCGGGTTCCTGGTCATGTGGCCTCTCCATAGGCTGCTGGAATGTCCTCAGCTGTGGTCTGAGGGGGAGAACTGAGAGTATGTACATAAGACAGAAGCTATAGAAACTCTGTCTTGAAAGAAAGATCCCATCAGTTTTGCCATAGTCTTTAGTTAGGAGTGCGTCACTGGGCCCAGTGACTGGGCTGGGGAGAGGAATATATGGGAGCAGGTATTACACAAGGATGTGAACACCAGACAGTGACGACCACTGGGGCCACGGAAGAGGCTGCTTGCCACAGCCTGCCCTCTGGCTGTCGGTGGCTCATATCCTTCCCAGTGTAAAACACCTTCACCCCTGCCAACGCCCCAAAATCTTATCCATTATAGCATCAGCTCAAAGTCCAGAATCTCATCCTCAGTTAGGTCCAGGTGTGGGTGAGGCTCCTTGAATGTAGTTCCCTAAGTGCAGTGGCCGCGGTGCCTCTTAATCTGTTGACCTGTGGAACTAGAGAGTTATCTACACTCAACATTCAGTGTGCAGTCGTAGGATGGGCATAGGGTAACTGCAGTAGATATTCCTGCTCAGCAAGGGGACAGCAGAAAGCTGAGCCACTGGTCCATAGGGATTCTGAAATCCAGCTGGGCACATGCTGGAAAGTCTGGGATTCATTGTTACAGCCAGGAAGCCCCCTGGGCTCTTGGTTCTGTCCTCTCACTCCCTTTGCTTTTCCATGAAAGGTAGTTCAGGTTTGCAGCTGAATGATTTTCTCAGCCTACTTCCCACTGGCAGAATTTTGGGAATCTGAAGACCTATTTTCGTTTTGTATTGTCTTGATTCTTTCAGTCCAAGTTGGTGATGTCTCTGCATATATGTCCTCTAAGAACTTTATGGATATGTTGTGAAGCTTGGGGTTCACTTTATTAGAAAAAAGTTCTACCCACACCTATTAGGCCTTAGACCTTTTCTGTCTGTGTTCCTGTTGAGATGCTAAGGGTCAGCACCTCCAGTGTCTTAGAGAAGTTCCTGCTTCATTGACCGGATGTGTGAGGCACCCTCAATCTCTTTGAAGAGCCTGAAAGTGTGGGTGAGTAGTGCTCTGAGGCACCACCTTTGATCCTTTCGGGATCTCAAATAAAAGTCACAGTCTTGCCCTTGGCTTCATCTTTAGACCATGCCACCTTTCTCTCTTTTTAAAATTTCAGGTTTTATTTAGATTCAGGGATTACATGTGCAGGTTTGTTACATGGGTATATTGTGTGATGCTGAGGTTTGGGATACACACGATCCCATCACCCAGGTAGTGAGCATAGTACCCGGAAGATAGTTTGTCAACCCCTTCCCCCTCCCTCCTCCCTCTAGTACTCCCCAGTGTCTATTGTTCCCTTCTTTGTGTCCATGTGTATCCTTGTTTAGCTCCCACTTGTGAGAATGTGTGGTATTTGGTGTTTGTTTCTGCGTTAATTCACTTAGGATAATGGCCTCTGGCCGCATCCATATTACTGCAAAATACATGTTATTTTTTTTAATAGCTGTGCAGACTTCCATGGTGTATATATACCGCATTTTCTTGACCCAATCCACTGTTAACTGGCACCTAAGTTGATTTGTGTCCCTGCTGTTGTGAATAGTGCTGTGGTGAACAAATGCATGTGTCTTTTTGGTAGAATGAGTTATAGTCCCTTGGGTATATAACCAGTAGTGGGATTGCTGGATCAAATGGTAGTTCTATTTTAGTTCTTTGAGAAATCCGCAAACAGTTTTCCACAGTGACTGGACTAATTTACATTCCCACCAACATCCCCTTTTCTCCGTAGCTTCGCCAACATCTGTTGTTTTTTGACTTTTTAGTAATAGCCATTCTGACTGGTGTTAGATGGTATCTCACTGTGGTTTTGATTTGCACGTCTCTGATTAGTGGTGTTGAGCATTTTTTTCCATATCTTTGTTGAGACCTTGTCATTATTAATGTTGAGATCTGGAGAGGCTAAGCATATTCAAAACCAGCAAGTCCTGGCTTCCTTTTATTTAATGCACTTTCCTTGGTTTAGCTCTCTCCTCTCACATTTGACTATAAGCGGCAAGAAGACATCAGGTGGCACCTTCAGCACTTGGCTCTGAGATCTCTTGAGGTTGATCCCCTGGTTTATTAAGCATGTTTTCTACTTTTTTTTTTTTTTTTTTGAGACAGAGTCTTGCTCTGTTGCCCAGGTTGGAGTGCAGTGGCATGATCTCGGCTCACTGCAACCTCTGCCTCCTGGGTTCAAGCAATTTTCCTGCCTCAGCCTCCTGAGTAGCTAACAGGCACCCACCAACACGTCCAGCTATTTTTATTGTATTTTTAGTAGAGATGGGGTTTCACCATGTTGGTCAGGCTGGTCTCAAACTCCTGACCTCAAGTGATCTGCCTGCCTCAGCCTCCCAAAGTGTTGGGATTACAGGCATGAGCCACTGCGCCTTGCCTGTTTTCTGCTTTTTACATAGCTGCATGCAACAGTGTGGCTAAATTTTCTGCCAGCACACAACAGGACCCCTTCCTCTAGCTTCCTATGAAGTTCTCCTCGCTTTCCTGCAGACCCTGATGTGCAGCATGCTTAATGTCCAAAATTCTATGAATTGTGTGTTAAGTGCGCTTTAGCCCTTCATTAATGTGCTGCTCAGTGTCCATCCTCTGGTTCCAAAACCACTCCCACATTTTAGGTTTTTATCACAGCATCACCCCACTTCTGATTCCAAAATCTGTATTGACTTTTCCTGCTGGAGAACAAATTACCCAAAAGCTTAGTGGCATAAGAAAACAAATATTTATTATTTCACTGTTTCTGTGAGTCAGGAATCAGGGTGGCTTAACTGGGTGCACCTGGCTTGCAGTCTCTAGTGAGGCTGCAGTCTTCTCAGGCTCATTTGGGGCTGGGGAATTCACTTCCAGCCTCATGCTCATTGTGGCTGTCAATGGACCTCAAAAAATCTGCTTCCAGGCTTACTGGTGTGGCTGCTGGCAGGCCTCTGTTCCTGGTCACATGGGCCTCTCCCAGCTGCCGGAGTGTCCTTATGACACGATATCTGGTGTTCAGAGAAAGAGTCAAGAGTTCCCAAGACAGAAACCAGTCCTTTTGTAATCTGATCTCAGAGGTGACATCCCATCACTTTTGCTGTATTCTGTTTACTAAGAGTGAGTCACTAGGTCCAACTTATCCTTAAGGGGATAGCATTATACAAGGGAGTGAATACTGGGTGGTAGGGATTACTGAGGCCATCTTAGAGGCTGCCTACTACATGAACCAGTGAGGACAAATTTTGATAATTAGTGGAAAACAGGAGAGATGCTGGAAGACTGGCAATGTGAAGAAAGTATGTTTAGAAAACTGCAATCTTCAACCCTAGGCAAACATCTGGATGATTTGCTAGTGCAGAGAAAAGTTGGTGGTGATGATCAAGGGCCACATGTGATCACCAAGAACAGATGGCACTCTTGGCAAGACTGGGGTGGCAAGCTCACCCAGTTTGTTGTATTGATAGGGTTATCACAGGTGCTGTGGATATTGGTGTACCTGGTTGTTGACAGAACGTTAGATATTCTCTGAATGGCGATCTGTGGACAAGGTAGAGAAATGTGCAGCAGATGACTGTGCATTTGAGTTGATCCATAAATGGTGCACAGCCATTCCCAGACATGCTGGTTAACAGATTAGTGTCAACCTGTAGGGAAGTCTCTAGAGATGTACCTTAGGGCTCTGTCTTAGCATATTCATCGTTCTCTCAGTGACTTCCTGAGAGCATTGACGTTAAGCTCATCAGCTTTGCAGTTGATGTGAAATTGGTGGAAATGACTGAAACTTTGGAAAATATATGTCCCAAATACAATATAATTGAGTTTGAGAGGCTCAACATTTGAATTCTCCACACCAGTTGCAGAAGTGTGGCTTAGAGGAAATGAGAATTAAACACACATGAAGAAGACATGGGTGCTCCTGCTGACTGTGAGCCCAGATTGTGCCCCTTGAGGTAGTGGCCTGGGAGAGAATTCAGTTTGGGGCCCCTTGCTTGTCCTGTCCAGAGGGAAGGTGGTAAAGGGTCTGCTGTGTTCCAGCCCCACTGGTCTGTCCTTTCTGAGTCCCTCACACCAGGCCCTGACCAGGACAGCCCTCCTCACAGTCTATCTGAGGAACGGCTGGAAGGAAGGATGTGTACCTTGCTCACAAATTCCAGCTCATCAACATCAACAGTGCATGAAACAAACAGGCAGGCTTGCCATAATCTGTTCTTGGTGGCATGTGCTGTTTCCTGGTCATTGGGAGAAGAAAAGACTCAAGATGCAATTTATGAATCTGAGTATCTTGGAGTAGTGGCAGAACCAGGGAGGGGAAGTTACAGGGAGATAGATTTTGCTAGTCTGTGAGAGAACAGTCTAAGAGTCAGGGCTGTCTGAGAGTTTGCCCAGCTCCAGAGGTGTTGAAGAAGACACCAGTGTCACCAGGCTGTGGTCAAGCACAGAGGAGGTATTAGACCAGGTGGTTGTAAGATCTGCCAGGAAGCCAGCAGGCCTAACGTGGTCTATATCCTGTGTCCTCCTGGTGTGTCTGTGGTGGGGGGTGGGGGGTGGGAGGGAGGGCGGGTACCAGGACTGGTGGGACTCTACAGCCTTCCCCAAAGGTTCCAGGAGCTCAGTGTGAGGTGTGTGCCTTGTGTTACCCTGTCTGGCTTGATTGTCAGACAAGGAAGCAGGATGGTTCCTTATGGAGAGGTGCAGCCACGCAGAGTGCGCACACACATCCATCTGCATGCACAGGTGCAGATGCGGTGCACCCAAGGCTAATGCCATCCCGTTGCAGGTCATCGTGGGGAGCGTCTTTGAAGTGGTCTGGGCGGCCATCAAGCCGGGAAGCTCCTTTGGGATCAGCGTGCTGCGGGCCCTCCGCCTGCTGAGGATCTTCAAAGTCACGAAGTACGTCCCCCGCACTCCCAGGCGAGGGCAGGTGTAGGGTGGAGAAGACGTGGGATCAGCCACACAGGGTGCTTGTCCCCAGGAGTTCACAGCACCCAGAAGCTCTCTCTGTGGCTTACAGTTGGTTTAAATACAAAAGGTGGCTCCAAAACAGCCTTGTGGGGCCACATCTGCCCTCAGGGCCATCCCAGACTGGCCTCCGTGCTGCCGACACACCCTTTAGCTTTCTTGTTCACTTGCTTTCCACGATTTCCCGTCGTCTCCTGTCTTGAAACCACCACCCCGTCTTCCCAGCCTTCAAAGGTGACTTTGCTTTGTAGTTAATGAGGAAGACAGAAGTCATCAGATGGAAGCTTTTCCATCGTCCAGCCCCCAAGTCTGCCAACCTCCCCTGCAGCTCCACCTCTGGAGAGCCTGTGTGCACCCTGCCATGGCCCTGAGCTTCTCACTGAGCCAGCCTGGCACCTGCCAGACCCCCATGCCCAGGCCTGCTTTCTCCACCCTGCACCTTGCTGACGATGGCAGTGACAAGACCATGTTTACAGTTATGTCCCACTTGACTCTGGCAGTGAGTTGCTGCAGTTTGCCTACAAAGAGACTGAAGCCCAGGAAGTGACAGATGCAGGTAGTGAGAGGAGGACCAGGGTGAAAACCCTTCCCCTCACTGCCAGAGTTGTAGTGGGGAAGAGAGAGAGACCCTCCTCACAGCAGTCTCATCAGCAGCAAAGGCTGCACTGTGGAGGCTCCTGAGCAGCTGGACCCTACCAGATGCACACGTGGGTCAGCATGGACCTTGGTGTGTGTCCTTGGCAGCTGCAGGGCCCAAGGAGCAGAACTGTTGACACTGAGCCCATGCAGGGCCAGGTCAAGGTCACACCTCTAGTGACCAAGACGACCTCTCAGAAGCCCACTGACCTCCCCAGGGCAACTGAAATCCCAGGTCTTTTCCAATCCATTTTAAATCAAAACCTAAGACCATAGGAGGATATGAAGCTATACAGGCAGAAGAGTTTTGGGCAGAGTTGAGTCCCGCTGGGCCCATGAATCCTCACTGGCGCTCTGTGCTGTGTGTCCTCAGACTTCTGTTGCCTTCCCAGAACTTGTTGGTGTGAGGCTTCAGGAAGTGTCCACAGGGCTGCCTTTACCCCACCTCCAGGTCTGGCATCTTGGGCTCCATTTTCTCCCAGGAAGTAGGTGACCCTGTCCTGAGGCAGGCTGGCCTAGACTCCTGCTAGTCCCAGGAGAAGGCTCCATTCCTTTCCCAGAGTCTTCCAGCTCATCTGCCATTAGCCCTCAGGTACTTTGTAAGAGAATCCATGGAGGATAGCAGGGCCTCTGATGTGGGCACCAGGGAGAAGGACACGGTTTGGGAGCCCAGGGGTGCCCAGGGATAGAGTGAGCACAGAAGGAGACCGGTGTCTCTCCTGCAGTCCCTCCATTCCAGGGAGATGGGACAGCACGTGCAGAGGCACAGGGACATGAGGGACCGGCCCCTCAGTTGCCGTCAGCAGCCTCGGTGGTGCCTGTGTGCCATGGGGACCCGTGCATGAGCAGGGCATGGTCACTGACCTCTGGGATGGGGAGCGTTGAGGGATACCACAGAGAGTCTGTGTGGTGCCACCCTACAAGCTCTCCACGCCGCGTGTCCCTGGTCCCTGGTGAGGGGGCACTGGAGCCAGGGTCTCTGCCACCGGCCACAGCGCTTGCAGAAGATCTGCTCTAGGTTCTGGTGTAGCTCCTCCTCCCGCTGTGGGCTGATGACAACAGTTGTGGGACTTGCTTCACATGGCACTGGTCTGAGACACTTGGTGGCTGACTGGGTGTTGAGGAGTGAGGGGCCGGGAGGGGCCGAGGATGAAGTCTGGGATTGGGCCTGGCCACCTGGATGGTGGCCTCATCCTCCTGAACCTAGGGACAGGGAGCAGTTTGGAAGGATGAGATGAGTCCTGCACTGGGTGTGTTTTTCTCTGCCTTCCCATGGGGCCCTCGGGGAGAGAAGTCCAGGGTAGTGGGCCTGAAACTCCAGAGAAAAGCTCTAACTTCACACCTAGGTGTGCAGCCCTCAGGGTTTAGAAAGTCACTGGAGCCTTAAGTGTGGCTGCAGAGAGCCATGAGTGTGAAGTCAGCGTCTGGAGCTGGCTCAGACCCCCTGCCTGGCCCCGCAGGTACTGGAGCTCCCTGCGGAACCTGGTGGTGTCCCTGCTGAACTCCATGAAGTCCATCATCAGCCTGCTCTTCTTGCTCTTCCTGTTCATTGTGGTCTTCGCCCTGCTGGGGATGCAGCTGTTTGGGGGACAGTAAGTGGGCCTGGGAGGGAGAGCTCAAGGCTGGGGGCTTGCAGGGAAGCAGAGCTCAGAGCAGACAGTGCTGCCCCGGCTGCCTCCACCCACCTTCCCATCAGGAAGGTCCTCAGAGGGGCTGGTGTGTGGCCATCTGCAGCCTGAAGCAAGCAGGTTGAGGCCACGCTGGAGCCTGCAGGCGCTGCCTCGCTGCTGACGGGACTGCCGCTGCCCAAGCCTTCCTGTTTTCCTCAGGTTCAACTTCCAGGATGAGACTCCCACAACCAACTTTGACACCTTCCCTGCCGCCATCCTCACTGTCTTCCAGGTAAGTCCCCTGCTCTGCACATTTGCAGCCTGCCCGGCTCCCGTCTCCCCTGGGTGCTGGGAAGGCGGACTCCTGTCGTTCCCTCCCTTGTTCCTCCACACGGCCCAGATCGCCGACCTTTCAGACACAGTGTTCCTCAAACGAGGGAAGCATAGGCAGTCGGCAACATGCAGATCTCCAGGTCCGGGGACCCCAGCCCCTACGGTGAAGGAAGCTGGATTCTGTGGCAGCACCGTAGGGAGCAAGTGTAGTTCCCGGGGGGCCCAGCTGGCCTTCAAGCCACCAGTTTATCTTTTAGCTCCTGAGACTTGCATGCACTTCTGTTTTTTATCCTCTGAGAACAAAAACAAAGCACTTCCTAAACTTCTCCCCCTACTATCTCAGATCCCAGTGACCCCCCCAGTTCTCATCTGTATCTGGAAAACTATCCCCCTCAGCTCCTTGGGAAGTGGGGGCTGGGGGCCCACTTCTCTACGATGGAGACCTTGTTGGCTCTTGCAGTCTCTGCCCTCTTGGAGGGTTCCCTACGCAGCCTCTGCCGTCTCAGAGGGTTCCCTTTCAAGGACTTTCTTGGTTGGGTACTCTCCCCTTCCATAGGCTGTGGCCCCACAGTCCTGCCCATGACTGGCCTTACTGATGAGAGAATGCCTTGCATTCCTGTCCCATGAAACATACTTGGATGCCATGTCTGAGACTGAACAGGATGGCGGCTGTTGTCTTGCCTGTGGTGCCTCTTAGGGAGGCCCAACAGGCTTCGTTTGCCGTAGGCCAGGGGCTCGGCTTGGCTCCCTGGCTCCTGGGGCTGCTGATCCTACCCTTGGTCAGGGCTGGAACCTACAACCTGTGTGAAGAGAGGGGTCCTTTCGGTCTCACTCTCTCAAAGGGAGGAAGTCTTACCAGCAGACCCTTCAGACCAAATTAGACGATTGGCTGAAAGAGGAGTTCTGTCCTAATTTGCACCACAGTCCTCCACGACTGTCCACTTTCTCGCATCCTCCCACTCACCCCCACCCTGCTGGGCTGGAGCCTATGGCCCGTCAGCTCCTAGTCGCTGCCAGGCAGAGCCAGCTCTTCTCCCAGAGGTGCATCTGCTCCAGGCCTGTCAGGGCCTTGCTGTTGTCATCCCTTCTTCCTCTCTGGTCTCATGTTTGAGTTGCTGCCTCTTCTCCTCTCCTCTTATTCTTCGAGTCGGGGGCACTTGTCAGCCTCCGACTGTCCTCCCTCTCTCTGACTTGACAGCCTTGGCTGCTCACAGGCCAGTGACTTCCCAGACTTTGGTCTCCCAAATGTTTTTGAGCTCTTAGTGGGTGACAAGACCTATGTCAGCTTCTGGGACAGAGGTGGGTGGTCTCCCAGCTGCACGACAGGGAGGTCACAGGCCTGGGGCAGCCCGTAGGGTCCTGAATGTCAGGCAAGGGAAACTGGGAGGAGCGCATTCCCAGCAAAGCAGCAAAAACGTGAGGAGTGTCTGGGGTGGCGATGAGGTGGCAGGTGTGGGACGGGAAACTCCAGGTGTGGGCGGGCCAGGCTGAGGCTTTGCCCTGTAGAAGCTGTTGCAGGGAGGGGCTCCATGCCAGTGGGGTGGCGCGGTCCATGACCACAGGCACGCTTTGCCGTGTGTGTTGCAAGACAAGACCTGAGTGGGGTGAGGGAGAGAAGTCGAAGTTGGGAGGAAAGTGGGCTTTTGTGATCAGATGATGCTCTGATTCAGACATTACATGCCCCCTGCTCTGAACACAGCAATAGGATAAAAAAAATACATTTAGAAATTAAAAGGACCTAGACAAGTAAAAACAAAATCTCTGAGGAATAGAAATGGAACAGAACATACAATGGTGAGAGACACCAGAGACCCAGGCACCGGGACACGGCCTGAGAACGGCAGATGGGCTTGGGAGTCTGAGTCCCATGGCAGCAGAAGTGTGCAGGTGTGGCTGAGCCCCCTCTGAGCACTGGGGGAGGTACCTGGGCCCTTCGGAGGAGGCTGAGGAGGGGTGAAGGCTTGTTCAGCTGGAGAGACCAGGAAGGCTGAAGGGCAGGGCTGACTGGGAGCTAGGCCTGTAATTCCCACAGGTGAATCTGAACCAGGGTCCTGAGATCCCAGGATGGGAGCCCCGGCTTCTGAATGGGGTTGGGAGTGGGGTAGGGAGGGCATGTGAGGAGGAAGAAAGCAGCTTCAGCTGTGCTCATGGTGGATCTGCAAACTGAGGGCTGGGAACAGCCAGCATCCCAGACAGTGCCAACAGCATCTATAGTCAGAAGGCGTAATCATTCCCAAAGAAAAGGAAATAACAGAACCAACACAGATGACTTTAAACCGAATATGCCTAACATCCTCCAAGGGGTAAAGGGAGAACCAGTTAAAAAAACACAAAATTATGAAAAAAGGCACGTAAGAACAAAGCAAAGACCTAAATCAAATCCTAGAAATGAAATATATAGCTATTTACATTTTAGAAGTAGAGTGAACCGTACACCGGACATGATCAGAGAAAGCATGGGTGAGCTGGAGGATGCGGTGGGGCTGAGCCAGCTGGGCATGGAGATGAGGTCGTGAGGCTTCCTGGAGAGAAGGAAGTGAGGGTGGGCTGGAGTGGAGGCTCCCATGTGAGGTGCAAAAGAGAGGGTGGCCAGTGCCCCTCCCGAGTGAGTCCCGGAGGACATGTGCTCAGATGGTCAAGCAGGATAAACAAATAATTCCAGACCTAGACAAATTGTGATCTCAAGAAAATCTTAAATGCTGCCCTAGAAAAATAGATTTCCTATAAAATAATGACAGATAGTCTGATGGCCAACATCTTACGAGCACAGATGCCAGAGGGTCATGGAGAAGTAACGGAAACATTGGGGTACAATCACTATTTACCAAGAATTCTGAATCCAGACAGCTGTGGTTTAAGCGTGAGGGCAGAGCTAAAGACACTTTCAGACACAAACAGGAGTGAGTTACCACCACCCACCCAGATCATTTGAAAGCACGACAAAAGCTTATACGTTTAGTAAAGTGGATGATTTAGAATAAAAAATACTAATGTATTTTTACCCAAGAAGAAATTAACTGAAGAAAAAACAGGAAACGGAACCATTTCAGAAACTGAATAATTAGATCAGAATCGGATTGAGATGGCAGATAGGAGGAAGGACTAGCTTGCAGCTTCTGCTCGGACAGACAGAGCAGCGTCTGGAGACTCACATCATGAACTTTTGCTCCAAGAACTACGACAGGAAGTTCTTGGAACTACCACAGGCAAGTTCTCAGCCCTGGGCACTGGCTGCCTGGAAATAGACTCGGTGCTGTTGGGGGTGGGCACGGTAGGAGTGAGACCAGCCTTTTGGACTGCGGGCTGCGTGGGAGTGGGGTGAGGCCTGTGACTGCTGGCTTTCTCCCACTTTCCTGGCGGACCTGTATGACTAATGGCCGTAATCCTCCTGGGAAGGTAACTCCATTGGACTGAGAACCACACCCCCATCCCCCACAGCAGCCACAGCAAGCCCCGCCCAAGGAGAGTCTGAGCTCAGACACCCTATTCCTGCCCCCACCTGGTGGTCTTTCTCTACCCACCCTGATGGCCGAAGACAAAGGTTATAATCTCCTGGGGGGCTCTGTGGTCCTGCCCACCCCTGAGAAACCTGAATACTTAACTAGGCTACCTTAGGGCAAGTTTGCATCCTCTCTACAGGACCTCGGCTGATGCTCTCTTGAAAGTGCCACCTCCTGGCTGGAGGCCAGCCAATATAAAACCAGCACACTCAACAAACATACAGCCAAGGACCCTCACAGAGTCCATTTCACTCCCCTGCTACCCTCACCAGAGCAGGTGCTGTTATCTGCACCTGAAAGACCTGAAGATGGATCACATCACAGGACTCTTGACAGACACTCCCCAGTACCAGCCTGAAGCCCGGTAGCTCCACTGGGTGGGTAGACCCACAAGAGCAAAAACAGTCATTGCAGTTTGGCTCTCAGGAAGCCCCATTCCTAAGGGCAGGGGAGAACACCACATCTAGGGAGCACCCCCAAGATAAGAGAACAGCAGCCCTTGAGTCCCAGATCTTCCCTCTGGTTCCAAATGAGAAGGAACCAGGAAAACAATTCTGGTAATATGACAAAACAAGGTTCTTAAACACACCCAGAAGATCACACCAGCTCACTAGCAATGGATCCAAACCAAGACAAAATCTCTGAATTGCCAGAAAAGGAATTCTGAAGGTAAATTATTAAGCTAATCAAGGAGGTACCAGAGAAAGGTGAAATTCAACTTAAAGAAATAAAAAACATGATACAGGTTATGAAAGGAAAATTCTTCAGTGAAATAGCATAAAAAAATCACTGTTTCTGGAAATCAAGGACACACTTAGAGAAATGCAAAATGCACTGGAAAATCTCAGCAACAGAATCGAACAAGCTGAAGAAAGAACTTCAGAGCTCAAAGAAAAACCTTTTGAATTAACCCTATCCATCAAAGACAGAAGAATTTCAAAAAACGAAGCCTCCAAGGAGTATGGGACTAAGTTAAGTGTCCAAACCTAAGAATAATTGGTGTTCCCAAGGAGGAAGAGAAATCTAAAAGTTAGGAAAACGTAATTGAGGGAATAATTGAGGAAAACTTCCCTAGCCTTGCTAGAGATCTAGACATCCAAATACAAGAACTCAAAACACACCTGGGAAATTCATTGCAGAAATTCATTGCAGAATAATTCATCGCCTAGGCACACAGTCATCAGATTATCTAAAGTCAAGATGAAGGAAAAATCTTAAGAGCTATGAGGCAAAAATATCAGGTAACCTATGAAGGAAAACCTATCAGATCAACAGAAGATTTCTCAACAGAAACCCTACAAGCCAGAAGAGATTGATTAGGGTCCTATCTTTAGTCTCCTTAAACAAAACAATTATCAGCCAAGAATTTTGTGTCCAATGAAACTAAGCCTCATAAATGAAGGAATGATACAGATCTTTTACAGACAAACAAATGCTGAGAGAATTTGCCACTACCAAGCCAGCACTATAAGAACTGCTAAAAGGAGCTCTAAGTCTTGAAAAACATCTTTGAAATACACCAAAATAGAACCTCCTTAAGGCATAAATCCAACAGGACCTCTATAACAATAACAATGAAAAAACAGCATGGTATTCAGGCAACAAATAGCACAATGAATAGGATAGTATCTCACATCTCAATATTAATGTTGAATGTAAATGACCTAAATGCTCCACCTAAAAGATACAGAATGGCAGAATGGATAAGAATTCACGAACTATGTTTCTGCTGTCTTCAGGAGACTCACCTAACACATAAGGACTTACATAAACTTAAAGGGGTGGAAAAATATTTCATGTGCAAATGGAGACTAAAAGCGAGCAGGAATAGCCATTCTTTTATCAGACAAAACAGACTTTAAAGCAACAGCACTTAAAAAAGACAAAGAGGGACACTATATAATGATAAAAAGCCTTGTCCAACAGGAAAATATCATAATCCTAAATATATATGCACCTAACACTGAAGCTCTAAAATTTATAAAATAATTGCTACTAGACCTAAGAAATGATATCGACGGCAACACAGTAATAGCGGGGGACTTTGATACTCCACTGACAGCCCTAGACAGGTCATCAAGACAGAAAGTCAACAACGAAGGAATGAACTTAAACTGTACCCTACGACAAATGGACTTAACGGGTATTTACAGAGCATTCTACCCAACAACTGCAGAATATACATTCTATTCATCAGCACATGGAACATTCTCCAAGATGGACCATATGATAGGCCACAAAACAAGTCTTAGGAAATTTTAAAAAATCTAAATTTGGAGCTTTTAGTGAGCTGAGATCCGGCCACTGCACTCCAGCCTGGGCGACAGAGCGAGACTCTGTCTCAAAAAAAAAAAAAAAATCTAAATTATATCAAGTACTCTCTCAGACCATAGTGGAATAAAATTGGAAATCAACTCCAAAAGCACCCACAAAACCATGCAAATACATGGAAATTAAACAACCTGCTCCTGAATGATTGTTGGGTCAACAATGAAATCAAGATGGAAATTTAAAAAAATCTTTGAACTGAACGATAATAGTGACACAACCTATCAAAACCTCTGAGATACAGCAAAGGCAGTGCTAAGAGGAAAGGTCATAGCCTTAAATGCCTACATCAGAAAGACTGAAAGAGCACAAATAGACAACCTAAAGTCGCATCTCACACAACTGAAGAAACAAGAACAATCCAAACCCAAACCCACCAGAAGAAGAGAAGTAACGAAAATCAGAGCAGAACTAAATGAAATTGAAACAAAAAAAATTACAAAAGATAAATTGAACAAAAAGCTGGTTCTTTTTAGATAAATAAAAAGATTTATTTAGACAAATAAAATTTTTATTTTATTTATTCAGATAAATAAAATTTTTATTTTACTTAGACATAAAATTTTTATTTTACTTAGACAAAATTTTTGTTTTATTTAGACAAATAAAATTTTTGTTTTATTTAGACAAATAAAATTTTTGTTTTATTTAGACAAATAAATTTTTTTTATTTATTTAGATAAATAAAATTGATAGACCATTAGTGAGATTAACCAATAAAATGAGGGAGAAGATCCAAATATAAACTCAATTGGAAATGAAATGGGAGATATTACTACTGATACCACAGAAATACAAAAGATTATTTGAAGCTACTGTGAACACCTTTATGCACATAAACTGGAAAACCTAGAGGAGATGGATAAATTCCTGAAAAGATACAACCATCCTAGCTTAAGTCAGGGAGAATTAGATACCCTGAACAGACCAATAATGAGTAGTGAGATTGAAATGGTAATAAAAAAATTACAAACAAAATAAAGTCCAGGACCAGATGGATTCACAGCAGAATTCTATCAGACATTCAAAGAAGAATTAGTACCAATCATATCGACACTATTCCACAAGGTAGAGAAAGAGGGAATCCTCCCTAAATCATTCTATAAGCCAATATCACCCTAATACCAAAACCAGGGAGGGGCATAACCAAAAAAGAAAACTACAGACCAATATCCCTGATGAACATAGATGCAGAAATCCTCAACAAAATACTAGCTAACTGAATCCAACAGCAAATTAAAAAGATAATCCACCATGATAAAGTGGGTTTCATACCAGCGATGGAGGGATGGTTTAACATATGCAAGTCAATAAATGTGATAACACCACATAAACAGAATTAAAAACCAAAATCACACGATCATCTCAATAGATGTAGAAAAAGCATTCAACAGAATCCAGCATCGCTTTATGATTAAGCCCTCAGCAAAATCAGCATACACGAGACATACCTTAATGTAATAAAAGCCACCTGTGACAAACCCACAGCCAACATAATACTGAACCAGGAAAAGTTTGAAAGTATTCCCCCAAAAACTGGAATAAGACAAGGATGCCCACTCTCACCACTCCTCTTCAGCATAGTACTGGAAGTCCTAGCCAGAGCTATCAGACAAGAGAAAGAAAGAAAGGGCATCCAAATCGGTAAAGAGGAAGTCAAACTGTCGCTGTTTGTTTGCCGATGATATGATTATTTATGTTGAAAACCCCAAAGACTTCCAAAAAGCTCCTAGAACTGATAAAAGAATTCAGCAAGGTTTCAGGATACAAAATTAATGTACACAAATCAGTAGCTCTTTTGCTCTTTTATACATTAACAGCGATCAAGCTGAGAATCAAATAAAGAACTCAACCCCTTTTATAGTAGCTGCAAAAAATAAAATACTTAGGTACCTAACCAAGGAGGTGAAAGAGCTCTACAAGGAAAACGACGAAACACTGCTGAAAGAAATCATAGACAACACAAACAAATGGAAACACATCCCATGCTCATGTATGGGTAGAATCAATATTGTGAAAATGACCATACTGCCAAAAGCAATCTACAAATTCAATGCAATTCCCATCAAAATACCACCATCATTCTTCACAGAACTAGAAAAAACAATCCTAAAATTCAGATGGAACCAACAAAGAGCCTGCATAGCCAAAGCAAGACTAAGCAAAAAAGGCCAGGTGCAGTGGCTCATGCCTGTAATCCCAGCACTTTGGGAGGCCAAGGCGGGCAGATTACCTGAGGTCAGGAGTTTGAGACCAGCCTGACCAACATGGTGAAACCCCATCCCTACTTAAAAAAATACACAAATTAGCCAGGTGTGGTGGCTTGCGCCTGTAATCCCAGCTACTTGGGAGGCTGAGGCAGAAGAATCACTTAAACTCAGAAGGTGAAATTTGCTCTGAGCCAAGTTTGCGCCATCCATTACACTCCAGGCTGGGTGACAAGAGTGAGACTCCATCTCAAAAAAAAAAAAAAAAAAAAAAAAAAGCAAGATCGGCAAAAAGAACAAAGCTAGAGGCATCACATTACCCAGCTTCAAACTATGATATAAGGTCATAGTCACCAAAACACCATGGTACTGGTATATGAATAGGTACATAGACCAATGAACAGAATAGCGAACCCAGAAATCAACCCAAATACTTATAGCCAACTGATCTTTGACAAAGCAAACAAAAACATAAAGTGGGGAAAGGACACCCTATTCAACAAATGGTGTTGGGATAATTGGCAAGCCACATGTAGGAGAATGAAACTGGATCCTCGTCTCTCACCTTATGCAAAAATCAACTCAAGATGGGTCAAAGACTTAATCTAAGAGCTGAAACCATAAGAGTTATAAAGATAACATCAGAAAAAATCCTTCTAGACATTGGCTAGGCAAAGACTTCTTGACCAAGAACCCAAAAGCAAATGCAACAAAAACAAAGATAAATGTATGAGACTTAATTAAACTAAAAAGCTTCTGCACAGCAAAAGAAATAATCAATAAACAGACATCCCACAAAGTGGGAGAAAATTTTCACAATCAGTACATCTGACAAAGGACTAATATCCAGGATCTACAAAGAACTCAAATCAGCAAGAAAAAAAACTCATTAAAAAGAGGGCTAAGGACATGAATAGACAATTCTCAAAAAAAAAGGATACTTGCACATGCATGTTTATAGCAGCACAATTTGGAATTGCAAAAAATACGGAACCAACCCAGATGCCTATTGGTCAATGAGTGGATGAAGAAAATATAGTGTATACCAGTATACTATAGAATACTACTCAGCCCTAAAAAGAGTGAAATAATGGCATTTGCAACAACCTGGATGGAATCGGAGACTACTATTGTAAGTGAAGTAAGTCAGGAATGGAAACCCAAACGTTGTGTGTTCTCGTAAGTGGGAGCTGAGTTATGAGGCTGCAAAGGCATAAGAATGATACAATGGACTTTAGGGACTCTGGGGAAAGGGTGGGAGGGGGACGAGGAATAAAAAAACTACAGTGTACGCTGCTTGCATGATGGGTGCACCAAAATCTCAGAGATAATCACTAAAGAACTTAGTCATATAACCAAACACCACCTGTTCTCCCAAAATCTATTGAAATAAAAAATAAATTTTAAAAAATTTAATAATTAAAAATCTCCTGCTCAAGTTACCAAGTTCAGATAGTATGATGCGTGAATTCTGCTATTTAAGAAGTTATTCCAATTTTATACAGACTCCTCCGCAGAATATAAAAAAGGATAGCTCGCCACTCATTGTATGAAACTAGAGTAGCCTTGATAATGAAAAAAACTAAACAAGGACACTATCAGAAAAGAAAAATACAGATCACTTCTGCAAATACAGATCACTTCTGCAAACACAGAAGGAAAACATCCGGGGGAAACCATCACTAATCAAATCTAGATATTCTTAAAAATTATTTTTATAGTTGACTAGAACTTTTCCTAGAAATGCAAGACAATTCAACATTAGAAAACTTATGAATGTAATTTGTCATACTAACAGATTAAGGTGGATACAAACCCTGTATGATCAGAGAAAGCATTGGAATTCTAGCACAAGCACAGTCAGCTAGAGGTGAGAGGAGTGGAGATAAGATTGCAGAGTTGCTGATGGCTGAAACTGGGTGATGGGCATGTAAGGCTCATTGTACTACACTCTATGTATGCTTCAAATACCTGTGATAATTTTTTTTTTTTTTAAGTAAGACCTAACACTCCTTCCAAATAAAAATGCTTAGCAGATTACATTAGTATCAGGGGTCTTAGCACAGTAGAACAAGAAAAAATGAAATAAAAATTGCAGGATTGACAAGAAAGAAAACTGTCATTATTTACAGATGAAATATTTATACAGAGAAAACTCAAGTGCTGTCATTGCAGATAGTATTTATATAGAAAAACATGAAATTGGATTCCCACCTTGTACCAAGTGTGAAAATCAATTCTAGATAGATTAAAAGACAAACGATGTAGTGTGAAAGGACAAAGGATAAAAACAAGTAACTCGCAGGAGAAGAAACCCTGATCAATTTTACTGCAGTCAGGGAAATGCAAATTAAACCCTCAATGAAACAACCGTTTCCACCTGTCAGTTTAGCCAAAATTAAGAGATCTAACAAGATTTAGAGAAGAAGTGGAGAAATTAGTGTTTCTTTATGCTGTTGGTGGGTTGGTAGAACCACTCTGAGGAGTAATTCATTATATCCCCTCCACTGGAATTGGCATGAGCAGTTCCTGCCAGGTATATGCCCTGGAAAGTTTTTTGCCCAAGTGCACAAGAAACATGTAAAGCCATCCTAGCAGCATTATTTGTAATAACAAAAAACTGAAAATCACCTGCATGTTCACTATCAGGGAAATGGATAAGAGAAGTGTGATCTGTTTGTGCAGAAGGGAAAATGAGTGCCTTAGAACTAAATGTATTTATAGCGTATGCTACTATTTAAGGATGAACAATGTGCAAAACAATATCATATGCTATTTATGATATGGATGTAGTAAATGTATAAAAGCTTGCACAGGAATGATGAGCACCAAATTCAGGACAGTTTTCCTGGTGGTGGGGTGGGGGTTGCTGGGAGGTGGGGAGAGGAAGAGGAATGAGACTGGGGAGTTCTGGCCACATTCTGATGTTTTATTTCTTAAGCTGGGCAGTGGGTACACAGAGGTTTGTTAAATTACTCATTGCATCTTTCGGAGTATTTAACATATTGTGTAATTGAAAAATAAAGGGATGCGAAAAGATGAACTAACTAAACATTGACCAAAAGAAAGCCGGTGTAGGCCGGGCGCGGTGGCTCATGCCTGTAATCCCAGCACTTTGGGAGGCCGAGGTGGGCAGATCACTTGAGGTCAGGTGTTCGAGACCAGCTGGCCTACATGGTGAAACCCCGTCTTTACTAAAAATACGTAAAATTAGCTGGGTATGGTGGTGCTGAGGTGGGAGAATCTCCTGAACCTGGGAGGCAGAGGTTGCAGTGAGCTGAAATCACGCCACTGCACTCCAGCCTGGTCGACAGAGCGAGACTCCCTCTCAAAAAACAAAACAAAACAAAAGAAAGCTGATGTATTAATGTCAGCCAAAATAGAGGTGAAGGTAAAAAGAGGATGGATGAGAATAAAGAGGCATATTACATGATGAAAAGAGGACGCCTCCAGAAGGAACACACTGCAGGGCATGAACTTGCAGGACCCAACAACCTGGCCTCAGAACATTGACCAAAAACAGGCAGAATTACAAGGAGAAATAAAAACTTTACCATCTTATAAGAGATTTATAACATGTCTCTGTCAAACTGAAGGATGAAACTGACAAAAGATTAGAAAGGATCTAAAAACGTGAACCAGTTGTCACATATAGAACTGTACCCAACAAATAGCGAAGAGAATATCATTATTTGGGGTACATGGAACATTTGCAGACTTTGACCATTTATTAGGTCACTCAGGAAGCTTCAACAAGTATTAATTACTGTCCAGCTGGGCGCAGTGCCTCACGCCTGTAATCCCAGCACTTTGGGATGCTGAAGTGGGCAGATCACCTGAGGTCAGGAATTCAAGACCAGCTTGGCGTGGTGAAATCAAAATGGTGAGACCCCATATCTACTAAAAATACAAAATTTAGCCAGGTGTGGTGGTGGGTGCCTGTAATCCCAGCTACTCTGGAGGCTGAGCCAGGAGAATCACTTGAACCTGGGAGGTGGAGGTTGCAGTGAGCAAAGATCATGCTACTGTACTCCAGCTTGGGTGACAGAGAGAGACTCCAACTAAAAAAAAAAAAAAAAAATTGCTGTCCTACAGAGCACAACTTTGATATTATTTAGATCAGCAGGCACCGTTAATAAAAACTCATTTAATATCTTTCCCATATTTGTAAGTTGAAGGATTTGGGAGTAAAGAGGAAATGAGAAATCACAATGGCCATTACAGAATATTTAGAACTGAACAGTATCAAAACTTGTAAGAGGAACCTGAAACAACACTTAAAGGAAAACTTACAATCTTAATGCAGTTATCAGAAAAAAAAGGATAAAAAATAAACAAGTACTCTTAAAGTGTCTTGCTCTGTCACCCAGGCTGGAGTGCATTCGTGTAATCATGGCTCACTGCAGCCTCGAACTGGGTTCAAGTGGTCCTCCCACCTCAGTCTCCCAAGTAGCTGGGACCATAGGCACACACCACCATGCCCAGCTAATTCTTTCTATTTTTTGTAGAGACGTGGTCTCACAATGTTGCCCAGGCCGGTCTCAAACTCAGTGGACTCAAGTGATCCTCCCACCTCAGCCTCCCAAAGTGCTGGTAATGCAGGCATGAGCCACAGAGCCTGGCTTAACAAGTACTTATATGAAAAATCTAGAAGAAGAAATAATAAACCAAAGAAAAATTGAAAGCAGATGATGCTAAGAGTAGACATTTGTCATACAGATCACTGAAACACCAAGATAACAAGCATGTTCGTGAAGTAGATAATTGTGCAGCGACTGATCAAGGAAAAAAAGCACAAATAAAAAATGTAACCCAAAAGGGAGTCGTAACTATAGGAAAATGATATTTTTTAATTCCAAAAGAATATTTTGGCAACTTTATGCCGTGAGATTGGAAAGCGTAGATGAAACATGCCTTTTTTTTTTTTTTTTTTGAGATGGAGTCTCGCTGTGTCGCCCAGGCTGGAGTGCAGTGGTGCGATCTCGGCTCACTGCAAGCTCCGCCCCCCGGGTTCATGCCATTCTCCTGCCTCAGCCTCCCGAGTGGCTGGGACTACAGGCGCCCGCCACCACACCCGGCTAATTTTTTGTATTTTTAGTAGAGACAGAGTTTCACCGTGTTAACCAGGATGGTCTTGATCTCCTGATCAGCCTGCCTTGGCCTCCCAAAGTGCTTGGATTACAGGCATGAGCCATTGCGCCTGGCCAAAACATGCATTTTTATAGGAAGGCATTAAGTGGATTAAATTAGCTCAAGAAGAAATTTTGAAAACCTGGACATTTCATAACTACAAAATAAATTTAACTGATAGTCAAAGTTCTCTTCTTATCTTTCCGCCTCCTGCCTGGGGCCCAGTCATTATAAGGCGAGTTTCACCAAGCCTTTCAAGAAGAAATAATAACTATTTGACTCAAACAATTTCAGAGAAGGGATGAAATCATTTCATGAGGCTAGTACAACCTTGACACCAAAGCCATGCAAGGACAATTTAAGACAAAATGCAGACCAGAACGCAAGCTCCATGGGGCAGGGTCTTTGTTTTATCCACTGACCATCCTAAGCACCTGAATATCGCCCAACATGGCAGGCACGCTAATGTCTCCCCAGTGAAAACAGATTCATTCAAATCTCATGACATAAAGCTGCCATAATATTCTTCTGTAATTAAAAAAATCTCTTTTTCCTATGTTATGACCCCCCTTTTGTGTTACAATTTTTATTTGTGCTTTTTTTCCCTTGGTCAGTCTTGCTATACAATTATCTACTTCATGTGTCTCCTTAAAAATATGCTATTTACAGTCTTGTTATTTTGGTGTTTTTTTTATCTGCACCACAAATGTCTGCAAATAATCTAAAATCTATTAAAAAATCAAATCAGCTGCATATATTAAAAAAGAACCTCATAGCTAAACTGTGTTCATTCTAGTAATACAAGAAATACAAATAATACAAGAAATTGTCAGTATAATTCCTAATCTCTACAGGTTAAAAGAGAACATGTGTCATAGATGCAGAAAAGTGAAACATTGATAAAAATCAACTTTAATTCACGATAAAAAAAAGTCATACTGAGAATTGACAGGAGTTTAAAAAAATCTGGTAAAAAGTATTTACAAAAACCCTACAACCAGGATGGGTGATAGCTAATGGGTATGAGTTTCTTTTTTTGAAGGGATGAAAATGTTCTAAAATAGACTGTGATAGTGGTGACACATATTTGTGGATATACTGAAAACTATTGTATACCCTTTAAATGGGCGAATTATATCCCAATAATCCTGTTATTTAAAAGAGACCGTAGCAAGGATCATAGATAATAGTAAAAGATTAGAAGTATTGTTAAAAGAAAAATAAGGACGCCTACTATTCAATCAGTCGAAGCTAATGTAGTAAGAAAAAAGAAGTAAAAAGACAGGAAAGGAATAGAAAAAAACTATTATTATTTGCAAATGTGATTATTTACAATAGAAAATCCTAGATAATAGATATAATAAGAAAATTCATCAATATTGCTGAACATAGGATACATGTACAAAAATATAGCTTTTCTATATAATGACATTATTCAATTAGAAAATTCAATTTAAAAGAAAGGTCTCATTCACAGTAGTAACAAAACTTCCAGGTACCCAGAAATAAATCTAACTAAAATTATGCAAGACTTTTGTTGCAGTAATTACGAAATGTCATTCAAGGCCTTAAGGAGCTGAATGTGTGCGGAGAGATGTTTATAAGTGGGAAGCCTTAAAATGGTGAAGGTGTCAGTTCTCCCCAATTTAATTTATGAATCAGTGCAATCCTGATCCAAATTCCAATGGGACTGTTCTTGGAATTCAGCATATTGATTATATGGAAGAGTAAAAGTCCAAGAAAAGACAATTCAGGAAGAAGAAATTTGTCCTACCATATATCATGACTTTATAAAGCTGTGGTAATGAAAATAGTGTGGTATATGTAAAAATGGAATATCAAAAGAACAGGCCAGAGAACCCGGAAACATTCCAAACATATATAGAAAGTTGGTTATATGAGAAAGATGTCATTGGAAATCAATGGAGGAAGGATGGACTATTCAAAAATTTGGGTCTGGGAAAATTGGCTTTCCATATTAAAAAAAATTGGATCATCATCTCCATGCATACACAAAACTTCAGTGGATTAGAAACCTAAATGTAAAAAATCAAACTTGAAAATGATTTAAAGATGATTTAAAGAGTAAGAGGCCAGGCATGGTGGTTCATGTCTATAATCCCAGTGCTTTGGGAGGCTGAAGTGGGAGTATTGCTTGAGGCTTTTAAGTTCAAGATCAGCCTGGGCAACATAATGAGAGCCCATATTAAAAAAAAAAAAAATAGCTGATGGTGCACGCCTGCAGTCCCAGCTACGTGGGAGACTGAGACAGGAGAATTACTTGAGGCCAGGAGTTTGAGGTTATAATGAGCTAGGATCGTGCCACTGCAGCCTGGGCAACAGAGCAAGACCCAGTCTTTAGAAGAAAAGAAAGAAAAAAATATATATTATGAAAATATCTTTATGATCTTGGACGGAGAGGAATTTCTTTTCTTTTCTATTCTTTTTTGAAACGGAATCTAGCTCTGTTGCCCAGGCTGGAGTGCAGTGGTGCGATCTTGGTTCACTGTAACCTCTGCCTCCCAGGTTCAAGTGATTTTCCTGCCCCAGCCTCCCGAATAGCTGGGATTACAGGCACCTGCCACCATGCCCAGCTAATTTTTGTATTTTTAGTAGACAGGGTTTCACTGTGTTGGCCAGGCTGGTCTTGAACTCCTGACCTTGTGATCCGTCCACCTTGGCCTCCCAAAGTGCTGGGATTACAAACGTGAGCCACTGCACCTGGCCCACATTTCTTTTTTTTAATGGAGATGGGGTCTTGCGATTGTGCCACTGCACTCCAGCCTTGGCAATAGAGCAACACCCCATCTCCAAATTTCTTTTTTTTTTAAATGGAGATGGGGTCTTGCTCTATTGCCAAGGCTGGAGTACAGTGGCATGATCATAGCTCACACAGCTGGCTCAAGTGGTCCTCCCGCCTCAGCCTTCTGAGTAGCTGGGACTACAGGTGTGCACTACCACACCTAGCTCATTAAAAAAATTTTTTTGTAGACAGGGTCTCTCTATGTTGCCCAGGCTGGTCTCTATCTCCAAAGTGTTGGGATTACAGGTGTGAGCCACCACTCCTGGCCGTGTGTGTGTGTAGTGAAAACATCTTTATGACCTTGGATGCAGAGGAATTTCTTAAGATGCAAAAAGCAGAAAACATAAAGGAACAGACTGATAAGACTGATATTTAATTACATTAAACTTTTTAAATACAAAAATAAAAGCAAACAGGAGACTAAAGATATTTACAATAGATAATGCAAATAGAGTATTAGTATCTACAAGAATACATAAGCAAGTCTCAGAAGTCAGTAAGAAAAAGATGAGTCATCAGAAACAGGAGCCGGGGGGGTTGAAAGGCAGGGCACAGAAGAGATCTAAGGGCCCCTGGGCAGGAGAAATGTTCAAACTCACTGGCTTGCCTTTTTTTTTTTTTGTAGAAATGGGGTCCCACTATGTCGCCCAGGCTGGTGTTGAACTCCCGGGGTCAAGTGATCCTCCCACAGCGCTGGGACTACAGACGTGAGCCACCACGCCTGGCCAGTGCTTTTAAGCCCTTTCACCTTTATCAGATTGGGAACTATCAAAGGGCGTGACAGTGCCATGCGTGGTGTGAGGATGTGATACAGAACCATCCTCTGCTGCTGGCGGGAATATGATTTGGGATAACCATTTTGGAAACATCTAGTGAAGTCGGCGAAGGTGTGCATAGCCTACATATCTGGCAGCTTCAGTTCTAGAGAAACTTCACATGTGCACAAGGGGACACGGCAGCAAAAACCCGGAAGCCACTAAAAGTACCTGTGAGAAGGAAAATGGGTAAATGGAAGGAAAACCGTGTGATGGTTTACACGAATAAGTAGATTTATATGTATCAACATAGAGAGCCGGGTGCGGTGGCTCACACCTGTAATCTCAGCACTGCGGGAGGCTGAGGGGGGCTGATTGCTTGAGCCCAGGGGTTCAAGACCAGCCTGGGCAACATGGCAAAACCCCATCTCTACTAAAAAATACAAAAAATTAGCTGGGCATGGTGGCACCTGCCTGTGGACCCAGCTACTCGGGAGGCTGAGGTGTGAGGATTGATTGGGCCCAGAAGGCAGAGGTTGCAGTGAGCCAAGATCACACCACTGCACTCCAGCCTGGAGAACAAGACCCTGTCTCAGAAAAAAAAAAAAAAAAAAAGAATGGAGAAACCTCAAAGCTGTATTGTTGAATGAAAACAGCAAGTTGAAGAATGATGTGTAGTCTGGTACCTTCCTGTGCATGTTTAGCACATATGCAGTATTCTGTTTATACATACATGTATGTGTGTGATGTGTAGTGGAACCCTAAATACTTGGATCCATTCATCCAACAAGGGACTACTATCCACAACATACAAGGAACTCAAACAACTCAACAGCAAAAAAAACAAATAATCACACTTAAAAGTGGGCAAAGGCTCTGAATAGACATTTCTCAAAAGAAGACATACAAATGGTCAACAGATGTATGAAAAAATACTCAACATCACTAATCATCAGGCAAAGACAAATCCAAACCACAGTGAGGTATCATCTCACCCATTTGGGATGGCTATCATCAAAGACAAAATTAACAAATGCTGGCAAGGATATAGAGAGAAGGAAACTCTCCCACACTGTTGATGGGAATGTAAATTAGTCCAGCCACTCTGGGAAACAGTATGGAGGCTCCTCAAGAGGAGCCATACCACAAAAATCCCACTGCTGGCTGTTTATCCAAAGGAAAGGAAGTTGGAACATGGAAGTGGTGCCTGCCTCCTCATGCTCATGGCAGCACTATTCACAGTAGCAAAGATAAGGGATCAGCCTAAGTGCTTGTCAACAGATGAAAGGATACAGAAAATATGGTATATATATATAACAGAACACTATTCAGCCACAAAAAGAATGAAATCCTGTCATTTGCAGCAACATGGATGGAAGTGGATGTCATTAAGTTAAGTGAAATAAGCCAGGCACAGAAAGACAAACTTCACATGTTCTCACTCAGATCTGAGAGCAAAAAAGCTGATCTGGAGGTAGAGGTTAGAATGATGGCTACCAGAAGGTGGGAAGGCTGTGGGAAGAGGGGATGAAGAGAGGCTGGTTAAGGGGTACAAACACAGTTAGAAGGAGCGAGTCCTAGTGTTTGATAGCATGGTAGGGTGACTATAACTAACAATAATATATTGTCTATTTCAAAGTAATCAGAAGAAAAGGTTTGAGATGTTCCCAACACAATGCTAAATGTTTGAGGTGATGGATATGCTGAATACCCTATTTGATCATTACACATTGTATGCATGTGTCAAAATACCACAAGTACCCTAAAATATGTAGAAATACTATGTATCGATTAAAAAAATTAAAAAACGGCCCAGTGCAGTGGCTCACGCCTGTAATCCCAGCACTTTGGGAGGCCGAGGCGGGCGGATCACGAGGTCAGGAGATCGAGACCATCCTGGCTAACACGGTGAAATCCCGTCTCTACTAAAAATACAAAAAATTAGCCAGGCGAGGTGGCGGGTGCCTGTAGTCCCAGCTACTTGGGAGGCTGAGGGAGGAGAATGGCGTGAACCCGGGAGGCAGAGCTTGCAGTGAGCCAAGATCGCGCCACTGCACTCCAGCCTGGACGACAGAGTAAGACTTCATGTCAAAAAAAAAAAAAGGAAAATTTAAAAACACCCGCAAATAAATAGAAAGTGAAAAAAGAAAAAAGACTTGGATCTTGGATCTGTGTCAGATCCCTGGTTGGAGTTGGTCTTGGGGAGGGGGACCTTTGCACATGGGGCAAAATTTCCATTTTGGGTGGGGGACACATGAGTGTTTATTATTTTATTTTCTTGTATGTTTCCAAAAATAAAAGTAGAAAAGAGACATGGCTACTAGGACAAGGGTTGCATTTAGCCGGGCAATGAGGCTGGACCCACCAAGTGGAGTGGCAAGAACTGAGAGCATAAGGCTCTGCTTCTGCTGGGTGGCCATGTGCAGCTCAGTCCCCTGTGAACCTCGGCTTCCTTAACTGCAGTGACGTGGATGGCGCTGCTTAGTCTCTCTATGCCTGAGCTCACTGCTGCCCTCCTCGGCTCTGCCCACCTTCTTCTCCTGTTGGGAGCTCCCTTTTCATTTCTGGCTGAAAACCTAGAGCATGTTAGTCTTCTAAGACCCAGTTCTGCAGCCATGTCCTTCTGGAAGCTTTTCTGGAGGACCCTGGGATGCCCAGACCTTCGGAGACAGCATCATCTAAAGACCTGGATGTGCGTGGACGTGGCGGTGCACATGCACTCGTGGGTGGGGGTGCGTGTGTGTGGGGAAGGCAGCCACGGGGGCTTGCCCTGTGTTCTCTCCATCCTGGCAGATCCTGACGGGAGAGGACTGGAATGCAGTGATGTATCACGGGATCGAATCGCAAGGCGGCGTCAGCAAAGGCATGTTTTCATCCTTTTACTTCATTGTCCTGACGCTGTTCGGAAACTGTATCCTTCTGTGGGGCTGGGGCAGAGGGTGGTCAGTGCTTGGCCCTCCTCTTCCCCATGGCCGCCACGTGGATCCCTCCAGGAGGACTGGGGGCCATGGATGTGAGAGGTGCATTCTCAGAGTTGAGTGCAGATGGAGAACATTCTGCAGGTGGCCGGAGCGCAGGGGTCTGGAGGCTTTGGGACTCAGCTTGAGGGAGCATGAGCTGCTGCGTGTGGGGGTATCCAGAGGTGGGGGTGGGTGTGGCCAGCAGCAGGCCCAGGATGGACTCTGAGCAGCAGTCGGGGAGCCTCACGCTCTGGGCGGGTGGGTTTTTGTTTTCACTTTGATTTAATTGCATACTTAGATTTTGGCACTGGGCTTTAAAAAGGAGCCCTTCCCCCTGCTGATACCAACCCTTTTGCAGAGAAATGTAAGGAAAGGTTTTCTGTGGAGGCTGTCAGTTGGGCTGTTTCAGGACCTTGAGTCAGAGGGTGAGTCTGTGGGGTCAGGGCGAGCCCAGCCGCCGGTGGTGAGCTCTGCCTCAGCCAGGGGCCATGATAGGGACAGGGCTGGGGCCAAGGAAGATCTGGAGGGAGAACTACAGTGTTTGTGGTAGAGGCGAGGGTGAGGGCTATGACAGGCAGTGTGAGTGTGGGTCCCCCCTGTAGCTGAGGTGGGAAGTTCAGGCCTGGGAGAAGTGTCTTTGGTTCTCAAACTCATCTGGGCATCACAGTCCCCTGAGGGATGGTAAGCCTGGATTCCAGCCCTAGCCCAGGGTGTCAGAGGCAGTGGGGCTGGGCTGGGGCCTGAGAATGTGCATTCTCACAGGCTGCAGTGGGAGCCCATGTTTCTGGTCTGGGGACCCCACTTTGAGAACTGCTGTGACAGAACACCCCACAGGGCCCCAAGGAGCTGGAGACAATGTCTCACAGTCGACCTCCTAGCTCTGCTTCTCCCCCGACCTTCTCACACATGACGGCCATTCCACCCCATCTGTCTGTCCTCGTGTCTGCCTCACTGGTGCCGGTGCCATCAGTGCCCTTGCGGACTTCACCTTCTTTCCTGCCTCCGTCTCCCTGGCTCCTCATTCCTTGCTCTGCCTCTCCTAGGCTGGCCCAGCAGGGGCTCCCTCTCTCAGCCTTGTTAGTCATGGGGTGGTCCTTAGGCTGCAGCTCAGGTCTTGGTCCCCAGAGTGGGGGATCCAGCCTTCCTAGAAAGCTGAGTGTGAGCCTAGGAGGGGCTCCAGAGAGCCTGAGGGAGCAGTGTCTGCTTTGGAGATGGGTGGCCCTGGGGCTGGCACCGGAGGCACCAAAGAAAGGCAGCCACCGTTGTCAGAGAGGGACAGAGGCCTCAGACAGGACAGCCGGTGTCCAGAAGGAGGTGCCTTTGCCTCAAGACAGAGCAGTGGCCAGTGGTTCGCCACAGCTGAGTCTGACCCTGACACTCAGGCCAGGCATGCTGGCCACGAGCATCCCCCTCCCTGTCCACTCAGCATCACTCCTGCTGGATCCCAAGGGGCATGGCCCTTGGTCCTGCTTTCTGGGCATGGAAAGGCCTCTGAGGGTGTCAGTGGCTGTGGCTGGTGCCTGGAGGTGTCAGCCTGGCCTCAGTGTCCTGCCCTGTGGGCTCTGCTGGAGCTCTGCGTGGACTCGCCTGTGAGGCTCTGGCCTGGGGTATGCGCTCCCTTGACCCCCAGGGAGGGGGCACCTGTCCAGCCAGAGAGGGACCTGACCTGCCACGGTCACTGCTGTTGGCCTCATACAGAGCCAGCTGCTACTCGGCCTGGCAGAGGCCAGTACCACAGGGAGAGTGGCTGTAGCCTGGGCAGGGGTGAGTCACAGGCCTGTGGTGAAACAGGCTCGATCACGTGGAGTGCAGGGTTCTAACGGAGGCAGCTTCCTCTCGCCACAGATGCTGTGGCGCATTTGGCAGCATCTGAGTCACTTTTGGTTGTCAGCACTGATGGGGAAGGGCTGATGGCCTCAAGTGGACAGAGACCAGGGGTGCTGCCTGCCATCCCATAGAGGATTGCCCAGCCCCAAATGCCAGCAGGGCCCGGGCTGAGAAACCTGGAGTGATAAAATGGCCAGGAGGGCACCTCCAATGGCCAGGGTCTGGAGGGGCAGATCCAAGTCACAGCCAGGGTCCTGACTATGTCAGGGTGGTTCTGGGAAACCGTGCAGGGGCAGGGAGGTGAGCGTTCAGGAAAAGGCAGCTTCCAGTGATGGGTGAAGAGTTCCTTTTGTAAAGAAAAACACCGTGACGGGACAAGGACCTCCAAGGAGGAGGCCGCACACCCCAGGTGGTGCCTGTGCCGGGACCTGTGGCAGGTGCTTCCCTCTGGGCCTTGGTTTCTTCATTTCTAAAAGGTGGGGCAGCACGTCACACTGGGCTCCTGGGAGGTCAGTTGAGGCAAGGTGCAGTCCCAGGAACCAGATCATGCCATCTCCCATCTCCATGGCCTGACGTGAGTCTTGCGATCTGGATGGGGGATGCCGCAAGGAAGAGGCCCCAGGACACCATGTGGGAAAAGGAAATGGAAAGGAGGGGAAGGTAGCACTAGGCGGCATCTGTGGGCCTAGAGCTTGGGGCCCAGCATGTGCTGGCCACAGGTGGGTTTGCAAGCTTGTGGTTTGTCTGAGGTGGTCTCTGCTCACAGGACCCAGAAGGCAGTGGAGCCCCACCTGGAGCCTGTGGAGTAGGAGCTGTTTGTGGGGAGGCTTCTTGTGCTGGCCGGGGCCTGGGGAGTTGGGAGCACAGCAGGCAGACCACGGGCCCTTGTTAGGACGCAGAGGCAGATGGCTGCAGCACAGCCTCTGAGCTTTGCGCCTGCACAGTCAGCCCTAAAGAGCTGGGTTGGGGGAAGAGGCTCAGGTGGGCATTAGGGGAGGCTGGGTGGTGGGAGGCTGAGCAAAGGAGGGATTGGCAGAGAGGCTGGAGGTGAGGAGGGAACAGGGGGCTGGAGGGCCTAGTGGCTGGGCTGGAGTGCGTCTGGGGATGGGGCCTGGGGGAGCTGGTAGGTGCCAAGGGAAGGAGGCTGGAGGCTGGTTGGGATCTGGGGAGATGGGGGAAGCTGCAGTGTGACTGTGGGGCCATGTGGGACAGAGGTTCCCTTCCTCAGCTGGACCCAACCAGACACTCTGCTGAATGTCTTTCTGGCCATCGCTGTGGACAACCTGGCCAACGCCCAAGAGCTGACCAAGGTAGGTGGGGACCGGGAGGGGCTGGTGTCAGCCCATGTCACTTGAATGTGGATGCGGCCAGGAGGAGTCTGGGTCCTGGGTGAGGGCCTCATGTCCAGGAGCGTTGCCTTGGGTCCTGGCAGGCAGAGGCTGGTCTGTCACTCAGGGGCTGGAGGCTGGAGCTGAGGATGCAGGGAGAGCCAGAACCCTGAAGGCAGATGGACAGGCAGGCTCTCAGAGAAGCCAGCACCGGGAAGAACGGCCTGAACGGCAGGGTGTGCTGGGAGCAGGAGGGGCCTGAGCAGGAGGAGCAGCTGGTGGCCCTGTCCCAGCACAGCTGTGCCACAGTGGGACAGCTGCTACTTCAGGCAGTGCTCAGCGGGTGCCATTTTAATATTCAGCTCATCCCTGAGCCTGGTGGGGGATGCGATTGTACATGTCTCCCTCTGTGATATCCCTCCGGATGACACAGCGCCCACCTGGTCATGCTTTCCTCAGCCCTGGACGCTTGTAGTGTGGCCACCTGCCATCTCAGTCGAAGGCTTGTGTGTTGACTCAAGCCCTAGCTCCTGGTAGAGGTGGTGCTGCCTTCTGGTTTGGTGTGAACCACGCTGCAAACGTCCCACGTGCATGCTCTGCATGTCAGCATGTACCTGCGTGTCACTGTGTATGTGTCACTGTGTGCCCTCTTCTGCCTGTGCACCATCCCTGGACAGGTGTCTGCATGCACCTGTGCATGTCTAGGGGTCTGACACAGTTCCGTCACTCCAGTCCAGTGTCTCTCCATGCCTTCCCTGTTCCGGGGCTAAGAGAGGCAGGTTCAGGATTTCTGTCCGTGGGCAGCAGAGATGCAGTTGTGCCACAGAGCTTCTCCAAGAGTGAGTGCTGTGCAGGTGCCCCTGCTACCCCCAACCCAGCTCTCCAGGAGGGGCGTGGTCCATGTGGTGTGCCAGCTGCAGCCTGAGCCTCCCTTTGCTTCTGCTTAGCCTTCTTACTCCCACGCCTCCAGACCTGGGCCATGGCCATGCCTGGGGGCCCGGATTCCTCCCTGGCATGCTGGTTTCTGGCTTCTGTCTGTTCCTGTCTTCAGCTGGGCCGCTTGGGTTGGGGGAGCTCAAGCCCCCACAGTGCTCTCCTTGGTGCCGGGGTTGCCTTGGAGCCCGGGGCCCTAGCTATCCTGGGTGGGCTGCACTGGAACGCTGGGGCCCCACTGTCTCTTTTAAGTTCTGTCATGAAGGAGGACGCATGGAGGAAGCCATGTCCTTGGGGCCCTGTGTCCACATATGTGTACCCTCATTGGTGGCCCCCTTTTGTGTAACTGGCCTAATTTAGGAATTTCTTCTCTGAGAATCGGGGCCACTGGGGGCCTGTCTGTGTCTGGCTGTGGGCATTTTTCTGGGCTGACCAAGAGCCC
Organism: Nomascus leucogenys; assembly: GCF_006542625.1. Classification (NCBI taxonomy): domain Eukaryota; kingdom Metazoa; phylum Chordata; class Mammalia; order Primates; family Hylobatidae; genus Nomascus; species Nomascus leucogenys. The sequence continues at coordinate 113,786,202 of NC_044388.1, forward strand.
CAAAGGTTATGACTCGACCATCCCCTTCCCTTATATTCCCATAATACTCCCACAAAAGTATTACAGCACTATGTACTTTTTGAAGCGAGGATAAACTTGAATTTGTTTTAGACCTTCCAGGGGACTTTAGAACACTCCCTGGAGTGACTGGCAAAGTCCCTGCCCCAGAGGGTGGGAAGCTGGATGGAGCTGGATCTGTGAGGAGGGACCTGGGTGTGGGTGTTTCACGCTGGGTCTGGCTTTGCCTCCTCTCTGGGCTTGAAGTTTGAAGGTCTCTTCTCTGTGGAGGGAAATTTGCGGGCAGCTAACAAGGGACTTAGTTTTTGCCAGTGTTGTGCCCCGAAAGCAGATTCAAGGACATTTTGGGAACATTGGGAATGCTAGCTCCCAGGGGAGCCAGGTGGGTCTGGGTTTCAGGATTTTGAGGAAACAGTGGTGGCCCCAGCAGTCCAGATGGATGACATAGAAGTCATAGCTTCCATTCTGAGGCCTGTGGTCTCAGCCCAGAACTATTGATCCGGAACCCAGGTGCCAAGCACGTTGGTCTTGTTTAGTGACTTAGGGTCAGGGCCAGAGGGGGCAGAGGAAACTGCACCTGCCTGCACATGGGCACATGCCCAGCCCTGAGGGCAGGAGCCATGTGAAGTTGAGGGCCAGGCACTGCAAGTGGTCACCCAGGAGTGGGGGAGACAGGGAGAGGCTTCTCACAGCCACAGCTGGGGACATGGGGACAGACATGGTCTGCTGGCTCCAAGTAGGAAAGCTCAAAGGTGGTGCGTGGCCCCACTGGACACCCTCCTGGTGGCAGTGCTCATGGGCAGTGCTGGGTCAGGACTTAGCCATGGGTGCAGAGCCTCTTGCCCTTGCTCTTGGCTTTGTTCAAGTGTGACAGATGCTCCTGGGGGGACAGGTGGGACAAAAGGAGGGACAGATTTGCATTTCAGTGGGCAAGTTTGCGGTGCCATGGTACAGACAAGCTGAAGGCCAGGCGTGGGAAGCTGAGGTGGGAGGATCACTTGAGCCTGGGAGTTCAAGAAAAATTAAATAAAAAAAAATTAGCCAGGCGCGATGACATGTGCTTGGAGTCCCAGCTGCGTGAGAGGCTGAGGTGAGAGGATCACTTAAGCCTGGGAGGTTGAGGCTGCAGTGAGCTGAGATTGCACCACTGCCCTCCAGCTTGGGTGACAGAGCAAGACTGTGTCCCCCCCAAAAAAAACAAATAACAAAAAACAAAACAAACAAATGGAAATATCCAGGCAGTGGCTGGGTACCTGGGTTAGAGCTCAGAGTAAGGTCAGGATAGCACAGAGGTGAGGCCGTCGCCTCCAGGGAGACGGCACAAGCAAGAGGGCACCGAGGAAGGAATCCCAGCGACCATTACCTTTGAGTCATAGACACAGAAGGGGAGGCCATGGAGAGCACCAGAGACAGCTCCTGTGGAACGGGTCGTTGGGGGCCACATTCACTCCGGGGTTGGCTGCCTGTCTCCACCGGATAGAGAGCAGCACTGTGTATTTTTTGAGGCCCTTGGAGGAAGAGCTGATGGTGTTAGAGTGGCTATAGCACTGTGAGGGGAACTGGACATTTCTCTTTGCTCAAACAGGATGAAGAGGAGATGGAAGAAGCAGCCAATCAGAAGCTTGCTCTGCAAAAGGCCAAAGAAGTGGCCGAAGTCAGCCCCATGTCTGCCGCGAACATCTCCATCGCTGCGTAAGGCTCCTGGGAGCGGATTGTGGGGTGGCAGTGGGGCTGCTGCAGGGTCCCATGGCTGGGCCCTCCCCAGGGCACCCCTTCCAGAGGCTTCCTCAGAGGGCCCCGGCCTTGGCCGGTGAGGACACAGCCCCTCCTCGGAACTGGGATGAGAGCACAGGGGCTCCAGGGCTTTTTCTCAGTATGAGCAGGGCCTTGTCTCTGCCATGATATTCACTCCCTGGATGGCCTCAAGGTGGCTCCAGGCCCCTCCCCAGGCAACTGTGTATCAGTTAGGGGAGGGAGTCAGTAAGTTAATTTTATGCACAGCTTTTCAGAAATTTATTTTATGAGCCAAGAGATTCTAGGTGATACCTGAGCAGTCCGAGAGACTTACTGCAGTTTCCAAAAATATCTCTGCAAGTGTTTGGTACTGGGATGGATGTTAGAGGAAGTTATTCTGGCGAAAACTGTGTATTCCACAGAAGCACATTTGGAGGTGTTAGGGGCTTTAGACTTTGGGCAAAGTGTCCAGCCCAGGGCCAAAGGCTGCACTGAGCCGAGCTGTGGGGAGGTCAGTCCCTGGGAGGGGAGGCAGGAAAGTCTGGCCCATGGCCTGGTCACAGGGTGGGCCACAAGAGTGCAGAGATGCCCCTACTGGGAGGTTGTTCTCTAGGCTCAGCTGAATTTAGCTCTGGAGCCGCCAGCTCCGTCTGGCTGCATGCCCACCCCCCACACCTCCCATTCCCCGTGCTGATGGGCAGGCCCCAGCTCTTCAGCCGGCCACCCGCCCTGCTGTGAACACGGAGCACAGGGCCGGGTGCACCCACAGGTACATCTGTAGTGACGTGTGTCTGCACTGCTGGGTAAGCACGCTGGCATGTGGACGAGTGTGCTAGGTATGTGTGTGTGATGTGTCTGCACTGCTGGGTAAGCACGCTGGCAAGTGGACGAGTGTGCTAGGTATGTGTGTGTGATGTGTCTGCACTGCTGGGTAAGCACGCTGGCAAGTGGACGAGTGTGCTAGGTATGTGTGTGTGATGTGTCTGCACTGCTGGGTAAGCATGCTGGCATGTGGACGAGTGTGCTAGGTATGTGTGTGTGACGTGTGTCTGCACTGCTGGGTAAGCAGCTGGCATGTGGACGAGTGTGCTAGGTGTGTGTGTGACGTGTGTCTGCACTGCTGGGTAAGCATGCTGGCATGTGGAGGATGAGTGTGCTAGGTGTGTGTGTGACGTGTGTCTGCACTGCTGGGTAAGCACGCTGGCATGTGGATGAGTGTGCTGGGTACGTGTGTGTGCACTTGAGAGTTGCACAGTGAGCATGTATGTGAGTGCATGTGCTGAGTGTGTGCACACCCATACCAGCCCTGATCCTGCCTGGAGAACACCAGAAAGATGGTGTTTGCGGAGGGCCTATCTCTAAGACTAGCAGAAAATGCTGGTCTTTGGGGCAGAAGCCACTAGAAGAGGCTGCAGCCCGCCGGGGACTCAGGCAGGGATGAGAGGGGCCTGCAGGGGAACTTGGCAGCTGTGGACACGGTGGCCATCACACAGAAGACTGCTGAGGGCTCAGTCCTCAGTTGTTTAACTTCGATCTTTCATTGTCTTGGCCAATTCGGTTATTTGGTCCGTTAGTTATTTAGTTATTTAGTCCACTTAGTTTGGTTACTTGGTCCGGGGGTTGCTGCCAGGGCTGTGTGAGCTCTGCAGGTGGGTGGTCTGCAGTAGAGGGGGCGAGTGGTGTGTTCAGCCCCTGGCCTTGCACAGGCCTCGTGTTGGTGTCCTGAGGACTTGCCTTCTCTGCTGTTCCTGGAGGCAAGCACTTGTCCCTTGACCCCTGCTGCCTGCTGGCCCTGCCTCCTCCTGGGGGTATGGGAGGGTGTCCACTCCCATCTGGCCTGAGACCTTGCAGAAGAGGCTGCCAGGTCCCTGGCAGTCATGGAGCTTGAGGCAGGCTGCCTGAAAAGGAGGCTGGACACTCTTCCTTATCTGCCGCCCTGTCCTGGTTTGGAGACACTGCTATGCAGAAACAAGGCAGTAGACTGGCATCCTTGGGCACAGGGTACATCGACACCACCTGTTGGCCTGAGCACCACCCTGATTCCTATGCGAGGAAAGAGCTTCTTTTCTCCCGGGGGACCCCTAGGTGTTCTGCCTCACGGTGGGTCTGGAGCCAGGTGTCAGCTCCGGTGCCAGCATCCTCAACTCAAGCAGGCTGCAGCCCTCACACGTGGCAAGGGGCGGCCGGCCCAAGCTAGCCCGAGGCGTCCAGGTGTCAGCCCCCATGGTCCCTGCCTGGGGTGCAGCTGTGGGCCCTCATCCTCTGTGGCATGTCCTCAGCCCACCGGTTGGACATGACAGCCAGTCTGATTTCCGCCACAAGAGACCCTGCAGGAGTCAACCTTGAGGGGTTTCCTTCCAGGAGGGCCCTGCACCTGGCGAGGCCTGGCCCTGCTGCTGCTGTTTGCATGCCTGTGTTGTGCTGAGACCTCCGAGGGCTGAAAGCTGTCTGTCATCTGTCCTCGTCTGCTTCTTGTTCTCCTGGTGGGACGAGCAGCACTGCCTCCTGCCCTGCTCTCATTTCCAGCACCTTGAGCTGCTGGGCTGGGCGAGAGCAGTGCCCTTGAGTACCCTTCACCCTGCTCCTGCCCCCCACAGCTGTGCTGCATGGTCTGCGGAGCGGGGCCAATGCCGGGCTTGGTGCCCTGGGTGCTGGGAGGACTTGGGTTTCCTTGGTGTTTGAGAGGCTCTCAGTGATGCTCTGTTTGGCTTGACACAGACGGTGCCAGAACCTGCCTCAGAAGGGCGCCCTAGTGTGTCGCATGCAGTGCTGTGCGTATCCTGGGCCTCAGGTGACAGCTGCTTGAAGGGACACTAAGGTGGGCCTCAGGTGACACTGCTTAAAGGGACATGTCTTCCTGGTTCTCTGCTGGGTCAACCTCATCCTCACATGGATTTCTGAACACTGGCAGCCTGCAGAGTAACACTGATACTCACACACACACACATACTCACAAATACATATAGGCAGGCACACGCACAGGCACACAGACTCACATACATACTTATACACAGGTACAGACACAGAGATACACAGTCACAGAAGCACACAAAGAATCATACACACAGACTCACACAGACACACAGACCCACCCTCACAACATTCACAATCTCACACATTCAGTTATAATCATCCCACACTCTCAATCACATACACACACAATCTCACACATTCACACATACAGTCTCACACACTCACACAGTGTCACACTCACACACCCTCACACACACATGCCTGTTTGCATCCAGAGCCTGTGGGCAAGTAAGCTGGTTTGACTGCCCACAAAGGCACAGAGACCTTGGCCTTGAGAAGGAGGGGCTGCAGCCCACCTGGCCCTCCCCTGGGAAGTTAATTGGAGGGAAATGGCTGTAAAGGGAGCTTTGGTTTCTTTCTGTTGGTTTTAGAAAAGCCTTTGAAAGTCACTTGGAAATGGCTGGAGCTGCACCTAAAAGGAAGGTGGGTTGGGTGGGGTGTAGCTTGATTTGCCCTGGAGGTGTCCTGGTGGCCCGGAAGCGCCTGGGTTGCAGCCTGCGGAGCCCTGGGGCTGGAACCAGAGTGGGGTCTAGGTGCTCACCGGGAAGGCAGGTGGGTTTGGCAGCAGGGCCCAGGCGGCATCTCCGGAAAGGGCACCCTCGCCTCCTTTGTTAGCCTATGCTGCTCCATCTTGAGGGCCAGGAGACAGTGTGGTCAACCTCCCGCCGCAGGGTGTAAGGGCACCCTCGCCTCTTTTGTTAGTCTACGCTGCCCCACCTCGAGGGCCGGGAGACAGTGCGGTCAGCCTCCCACTGCAGGGTGCGGGGGGCTGTTTGGAACTGCAGGAAAATCGGTGTTGGGTCTTCCCAGCCTTACTGCCTGTCCTGGATAGTGTGTGCTGAGTGATGGATGGGCCCCCGAGCTAATGGCTTCTGTCTTCCAGGCATTACAGGGTTTGCTGTCTCACTTCAGTCTCACTTTTCTGCATGTGTGGAATTGGTTCTCAACTTCTCTTTCACCCCGAGGTCTCGGCTGGTGCCCGTCTGACGGACGCGTCCACGGCCTCCTGTCCAGATGCACATGGCAGCCTGCGCCTACACTGGCGTGGCTCTCAGTGTCACTGGTTCTCTCAGAACTCTCTCTCTGGTTTTCTCACTTCTGTCTGTTCTGTTTTTTGCATGTGCAGTTTTGTAAAGCAAGCTCGAGGTACTGTATCTCGCAGCTCATCTGTCTCCAGCGTGAACTCACCGTGAGTCGCTCTGCTATGATATTCCATCCATGGCTTCATGATAACTACATGCAGACACCTTCCTTCCACTCCTAACTCTGCTATCTCACCGCAAGTCATTCACTTCATGGGGCAGCTCCAGGCCAGGCTTCCGTGGCCTGAGCGGGGAATGGTGGGCTTGCTCCCTGACGTCCCACGAGTCCTGCCACGGGGTCAGACCCTCTGTGCTCAGCCCCTCCTCCTTTCCCTCCTGGTCTCTGTCTTTTTGTCTGCTGACTGTTGTGTCCGCTCACTCCGGTGTCTCGAGTGTGTCTGCTTCTCCTGAGTGGACTGGGTGTCATGGGCTCAGGTCTCCTTGTGGTTCCCGTGAGGTCAGGGCCCTGTGAGCAGGCAGAGCAGAGAGTGCTCTTTAGGGGCTCACTGGGGATGTTTATGGGTCCTCCTAGGCCTCTTACTTGGGAGGGACTGTGTCTGTGATTCTCAGGAAGTCCTTGTTCTAGCAAGAGCAGAGAGCTGTTGTCCACTTGTGAAACTTACAGTAGACCACCCAGGGCGCGAGGCGGAGACACGGAAACTCCAGGGTGGCCCTCCAGGGAGTGACTGGCTGGCCTTCCCCTCGGGCAGCTTCTCATGGGGAAGTGCTCATGGATGGCTGGTCCGCAGGGGCTTCCCCTGGAGGGCAAGGCCAGGCCCCGCAGGTGAGGGGTCCCTGAAGTGGTCAGGCCACCTGGCACCTGATGGAAGTGGCCAGGTATCCTGTCTGTGTCCTGATGGTGATGAGGCCCCTGCTGCCCTTGCCCCCCCTGCCTGGTGCTTCCTTACTGGTAGCCAGCATGGAGCTGGGCTCAGTCTTTCCACGAGCACTGTTTGCTGCTGGCTGTCAGAGGCACTGATGTCTCCTGGGGCAAGAAAGCATGCTGGATCCTGAATCCATCCGCAGGGTGGAATAAAATGTAAGATGCAGATGGTGGCTGGGCGCGGTGGCTCACACCTGTAATCCAGCACTTTGGGAGGCTGAGGTGGGTGGATTCCCTGAGCTCAGGAGTTCAAGACCAGCCTGGGCAACACAGTGAAACCCTGTCTCTATTAAATACAAAAAATTAGCCGGGAGTGGTGGTGGGTGCCTGTAGTCCCAGCTACTCAGGAGGCTGAGGCAGGAGAATTGCTTGAACCTGGGAGGCAGAGGTTGCAGTGAGCCGTGATCGCGCCACCGCACTCCAGCCTAGGCAACAGAGCGAGACTCCATCTCCCAAAAAAAAAAAAAAAATGCAAATGTCAGGTATCCATGGTGTCACACCAGGGCTGCTTCATATAGTCAGCAGTTCCGGGTTGTCTGAGCCCAGGGACCTCAAAGCAGGGCCACAGAGCCCTTGAGGCCACTTCTGAATCCTGCAGTTCCCCACAGCACCCGGCTGAGCATGGCTGAGCCTTCCTCCCTGGAACAGCTGGGTTGTGCCTACCAGCTGAGGCCAGGACACAGGGGTGCCAGTCATCCATGTGACCTCCTTAAAGAACCCTTTTAAACCAGGACTTTCCTGGATTAGTCACCAGCCACACTTCACTCTAAGTTGGTGTGGATATGTGCCAGATAGAGCAAGGACAGAGACAGCGGCCAGGGGAGGTGCAGGCTGACTTAAGACACCATGCAGAGAGGCCTGGCACGCAGATTCAGAGACCTAGGGGATACCTCCAGAGAGGAACCTGGTGGTACTGGCCGAGTGAGGTCAGATGCAGACAGTCTCTGGTGATGTTAGGGCCGAGAGCAGCAGATAGGCGTGGAAGGAACAGGCCAGGTAGAGCCAGTGGGGCTGCAGTGGGGCGGGCAGGTGCCCCTAGCGTAGGCTGCTCAGCATCTTGCTCTGCCTGGGTAGTCGCCAGGGAGCCTGCCAGCCTGCCAGCGCCCTCAGTCCAGCAGACAGCCTGGCCTCTTCCTGCTCCAGGTGTTTCCTGGGCAAGAAGGAGCCACACCTGAATGCAAGGGTGACGGCAGAGATATGTGGTCTGGAGCCCACCCCACCTTCACACAGACCCTGTGCCTCTGCATGTTCCCCATGGTCCTCACTGCCTGTCTTTTTGGAACTGCGATGCTGGTCCCCAAGATTCACGGCTTCATCAGAGCGGGCCACCCTGCTGACCAAGTGGCTCAGAGCCCAGGCCCCTCTCGGGCACTGGAGTGGACTGGGGGGCTTGAGGCAGTGAACAGCCTCCGCCCTCACAGGGCTCCTGTGCCTGGTGCAAGCCCCCGGGGCTGCCCTCTGTTTTACACCACTCAGCACTGTTGGCAGTAGAGCCCTTTTGTCTTGGTCCCAGCTGGGGTTGGTGGGTCCTCTGTGGCTCAGTTGTAGGGCACCCCTGGGAGCAGGGGCAGCACAGTTTCAGTGCATCAGGGATACAGGTCAGGGCCTGGGGCTTCAACTGAGGCTGGGGTTCTGTAGATGGCCCCTACAGGTAGCCCTGCCTGCCCCCACCCCATCCAAGCTCCCAGGCAAGACACAGACACCACACTTCCGCTTTCATTCGTGCAAAGTGCTGCCCCTGGACGTTGCTCCCACTGCAGCCTGGACTTCTACAAAGGGGCAGGATTTATTGTTCACCTGCCTGGGGTGGGCCGGCTGCAGGGACTGGGCTTTCCCACATCTGGCTGCTCTGTCTTTGCAGGTCAGAGTGGTGCTCAGCAGCTGAGGGCCCCGGAGCTGGTGGCTGCCAGCCTGGGCCTCTGCAGGCCGTGGTTGTAGCCTGTGCTGTTAGTGCAGTTGGGGTCTGGCCAAGGACTCATGTCTTCTTTAGAAGTGTTTTTCCTTTTTGCCCTTGGCTGTGTCTGATCCTGACTCACTGTGGGACCCTGAGCAAGTAACATCCTCGCTCTAGGCTCAGTATCTTCATCTGTGAAATGGGGACAAGAGTAGCACCTGATTCTTGAGGTGGTTGTAAGGACTGGATGAAGTGGGCACTGCGCCCAGAGCACCACGTGGCAGTTGCAGGACACAGATGCCATGGCCCTCATTGTTGGTGTAGTGACTACTGCCGCCAAGGCCACCCAGCAGCCTTGGAGGCTCCAGGGCGGGCCTCTGGCCTCAGATGAGGTTTCTCCCTGGCGATGGTGGGGCTTAGTATTGGGATAATAAGACCTTATCCAAAGGTGGTCTTACTCAGCAGAAGGCCCAGAATGCAAAGGGCTTCCTGTGCACTCTGGGCTATGGAGCCCCATGTGCGATGTGTGAATAGAGGAGGTGCTTGGGCCCATGACATTGGAGTAGGGGTCAGGGCCTTCGGTAGCCCATGCAGTGAGGTCTGAGCCTGGACCACTGGCCATCCCTGGTGCTGGAGGGCTCTGAGGACCATGTTCTGGCTCTGCTCCCAGTAGAGGGAGGGGCTCTCCAAGAGAGGAGGGCATTGGTGGCCATAGGAGGGGGCATTTCCAGCTTCAGACCTGACTTCTGGGCTCCTGGTCACTGAGCCAGGGGGCAGCTGCGGGGCCGCGGCTGACCACCTCGGGGACTGGCAGAGACTCTGCGTTTGCTCCTGAGAGGGCCAGGTGCTCCCTTGGCTGCTGTCTGCTCTGCCCCAGCACCTGCCCCCTGGGTTCCCTGGCAAACAGCCTTTTCACCTGGCTGGTGGCCTGCCTCCTGGAGGTAGCGTTGGGGAAGTGCCTCTGGAGAAGGGGCTGCGTGTCCCGCCCTTCCTGTAGCAGCTGTGCTGGTGCTGGAGCAGGGGCCAGCTCCCAGGGAGGCTGCAGGGCCTCCCTGGCTCCTGTCTCCATCCGTCCTGCCCTTTGTAACATGCCCTTCCCTCCCGCGGTGGCCTTCCTGGCCAGCCGCCCACCCACCTGCTTGGCCTGTCTGGTGCATTCCCACTGTCCTGTACCCCTCGGCCTCCTTGAGCCCCCCAGGGTCCTCCTGACAGGCTGGTGCTGTCACCTTGCGGGTCCTGTGGGACACCGTGGGGAGGGCGGGGCTGAATTCGGTTCCCTTGGGCGTTCCACCACCTGATCCGCGTCCCCAGAGGGGTGTGGGGGCTCCCGCGGCCACGCCTCCCACCTCCCTGCGCCATTGCTCCATTGCTGTGTGTCCATTGTGGCCTCCCTGGAGAGCGGCGGGCGGGCGGCCGACGGGGCCGCGCTCACCGCCAGTCTCTCCGCAGCAGGCAGCAGAACTCGGCCAAGGCGCGCTCGGTGTGGGAGCAGCGGGCCAGCCAGCTACGGCTGCAGAACCTGCGGGCCAGCTGCGAGGCGCTGTACAGCGAAATGGACCCCGAGGAGCGGCTGCGCTTCGCCACTACGCGCCACCTGCGGCCCGACATGAAGACGCACCTGGACCGGCCGCTGGTGGTGGAGCTGGGCCGCGACGGCGCGCGGGGGCCTGTGGCAGGCAAGGCCCGGCCTGAGGCTGCGGAGGCCCCCGAGGGCGTCGACCCTCCGCGCAGGCACCACCGGCACCGCGACAAGGACAAGACCCCCGCGGCAGGGGACCAGGACCGAGCAGAGGCCCCGAAGGCGGAGAGCGGGGAGCCCGGTGCCCGGGAGGAGCGGCCGCGGCCGCACCGCAGCCACAGCAAAGAGGCTGCGGGGCCCCCGGAGGCGCGGAGCGAGCGCGGCCGAGGCCCAGGCCCCGAGGGCGGCCGGCGGCACCACCGGCGCGGCTCCCCGGAGGAAGCGGCCGAGCGGGAGCCCCGACGCCACCGCGCGCACCGGCACCAGGATCCGAGCAAGGAGTGCGCCGGGACCAAGGGCGAGCGGCGCGCGCGGCACCGCGGCGGCCCCCGAGCGGGGCCCCGGGAGGCGGAGAGCGGGGAGGAGCCGGCGCGGCGGCACCGGGCCCGGCACAAGGCGCAGCCTGCGCAGGAGGCTGTGGAGAAGGAGGCCACGGAGAAGGAGGCTGAGATAGTGGAAGCCGACAAGGAGAAGGAGCTCCGGAACCACCAGCCCAGGTGAGTCCGCGGCTGGGCGGGGTCCGGGAGGGAAGGGTTGGCTGGGGCGGTGCAGGCCCCAGCGCTGGCTGGGGGGATGGGGTCCACGGCGGAGGCTGCAGCCCCGGCCACGCTGCCCTGTCCAGGGCCGTCTGGGCTGGGGTCTCTGCATGCCGTTCACGTGGGGTGGTGACAGTCCTGCCTTGCAGGGTTGACCTGTAAAAGGCTTGGCAGGGCGTGTATGCTTCGTCGTAAAAGGCTTGGCAGAGTGTGTGTGCTCCGTGAACGCCAGCCGTTATTTAAGAAGGGAGGGCTTAAGGGGGAATTGTTGCGACTGGCTTGGAAAGAACAAAGTGGCCCTGGGAGAAGAGAAAGTTGGGGATTGCTGTGGAGGAAGGAGAGGCAGGAGGGCCCAAGGGAAGCCTGAGCAGGCCAGTGGGCTGGGCACAGGGCGGGGTGTGGGGGCCAGTCTGTGCGACCATGACAGAAAGAACCCCAGCTAGCCCAGCTTGCTCTCTGGGGCAGGACTAACCAACTCTGTGAGGGCCTGGGGTAACAGTGGTCCAGTGGCCAAGACCATCAGTCGCCAGGTACCCACTGGCCACAAACCAACCAGAATACTTGCCGCTGGAGGCCCCAGCCCAGGGTCAACCCAGCCGCCGCCCTGTCTTTGTGTGTGGATGGGTCAGCCCCATCCCTGCCTTTCAGACTAAAGACACGGAGTTGTATAGGGTAATTTAGAAAACATACAGAATGCCAGAGTAGCAGAGCAGGTGGTCATAGATTTAGTTGGTCTGCATGGAGGTTTAAGGGTTCTGATTGATAGGATTTTGCTGATATGCATTATTATTATTATTATTGGAGACAGGACCGCACTGTCGCCCAGGGTGAAGTGCAGTGGCACAATCATGGCTCACTGCAGCCTCAACTTCCCGGGCTGAAGCGATCCTCCCACCTCAGCCTTCCCAACCTGAATAGCTGGGACTGTGTGCACGTGTCACCACGCCCAGCTAAGTTTTTAATTTTTGTAGAGATGGGGTTTCGCCATATTCCCTAGGCTGGTCTTGAACTCCTGGGCTCAAGTGGTCCTCCTGCCTCTGCCTCCCGGTGCCGGGATCACAGGTGTGAAGCACCGCGCCCAGGCCTGATGTACATTCTTGATTGCAGGGAGCCACACTGTGACCTGGAGACCAGTGGGACTGTGGCTGTGGGCCCTATGCACGCACTGCCCAGCACATGTCTCCAGAAGGTGGAGGAACAGCCAGAGGATGCAGACAATCAGCGGAACGTCACTCGCATGGGCAGTCAGCCCCCAGACCCGAACACTGTTGTACACATCCCGGTGATGCTGACTGGCCCTCCTGGGGAAGCCACGGTCGTTCCCAGTGAGTATCTCTCTGTGCCAGTGCGGCGGGGCCCATCTTGTGCAGGTCCAGCAACCCCCATTCCCTCCTGCTCCACGGCAGCCACTGGGGACCCAGCCTGCCTCTCTGAATTGTTCTCCTGGCTGGAGAGTCCTTTGCTGTCAATATCTGTCCCTTGATGTCCTGTTGATTTCTAGTGCCCCAGAGATAACTGAGGTTGAGCTCCATTCTCCTTCCTTCCCAAAATATTTGTATGTTGCCAACTAAGTGCCAGATGCTGTGTTAGAGTGCTGAGAGCACAGTAGGAGGGAGACAGTCTTGTCAGGAAGACAGACCACAAAACAGGCACAACTCTTGATGGTTGCACAAAAGCTGCTGAGGACTCTGTCCACAGCCTTGACTGGGGCCGAGGGCGAGGGGCTGCAGAGGAGGAGGCTCTCCACTGCATGTGCCCATTTGTTCATGGGCCTGTGCCATCCCTGCTCTGAGGCTTCTCCCAGGCCTTTATTTGAGCTGCCTTCTTTCCTCCCCTTGCTCACTGACATGCTCAGAACATCCCCAGTGAGCAGCCTTTCCGTGCCTGCCTGTGTGCAGTCCCTGAGGGCACAGGGGACCAAGATGTCATTCCTGTCTTGAAACCTGTCTAATAGGGAGAGATCTGCTGGTTACAAATACAGGCCCTTTACGTGGTGGGGAAGGTGCATGGGCATTACATGGGCATCAAGGAGGAGTCCTGCTTTCTTAAATACAGAGAAAAAAGGGGTAGAAGAGAGGCCATAGAAACAGGACTCACATGAATGCCAGCAGAAGCATTTAGGTCTTAAGCAGACCAGACGGACTCAATCAGGTGCCACCACATGCATGCCCATGTTTGCAGATGCATCCCCACACACAGATGTGTGCGTGCCCGTGTTTGCAGACGGATCCCCACACACAGACATGTGCGTGCCCGTGTTTGCAGACGGATCCCCACACACAGATGTGTGCGTGCCCGTGTTTGCAGACGGATCCCCACACACAGACATGTGCGTGCCTATGTTTGCAGACAGATCTCCACACACAGATGTGTGCATGACATTCTTTCTTGCTCAGGTGCTCTCACCTGGGGCCTGTGGACTGGCGCACAATTCCAGGTATAACTGTGGAAGACACAGCCTCTTACTGCTCAGCCTCCCCTTTTCCTTTGCTTCCTTGGAGGAAAGTTGTCCTTGGTTCATTTTCTTGTTCACTTCCCATAGGCACAAGTGAGTCTGCCTGCCCAGCTCCCTCACCTGATTCTCTGTGGATCAGCTTGAGGATGAGCCTAGGGTCTCCACCTGGCTTTTATCTGCAGGAATCCAGATGTGACTCCTCCCCAGGCTCCGTATGCTCTTCCCTACACCCCCGCTGGCAACCACTGATCTTTTCACTGTCCCTATAGTTTTGCCTTTTCTAGACTGTCATAGGGTTGGAATCGTACAGTATGCAGCCTTTTCAGATTGGCTTCTTTCCATTAGCAATATGCACTTAAGTTTCCTTTGTATCTTTTTGTGGCTTGACAGCTCATTTGTTTTATGCGTTGGATTAATATTCTGTCTTTTGGGCGTACCACAGTTTATTTATTCACCTATTGAAGGACATCTTGTTGCTTCCAATTTTTGGCAATTATGAATAAAACTGCTATAAACATTCATGTTCAGGTTTTTGTGTGGACATAAGTTTTCAACTCATTTGGGTAAATACTTAATAGCATGCTTATTGGATTATATGGTAAGACTATGTTTATCTTTATAAGAAACTGACTAACTATCTTCCAAAGGGACTGTACCATTTTGCATTCCCACCAGCAATGAATGAGAGTTCCTGTTGCTTCACATCCTTGCCAATATTCAGTGTTGTCAGTATTTTGGATTTGAGCTATTCTAATTAAGCGTGTAATGATATCTTGTTTATTTTGCAATTTCCTAATGACATATGATGTTGAGCATCTTTTAATATGCTTATTTGCCATGTGTATAATTTTCTTTGATGAGGTTCCTATTCAAATCTTTTTCCCACTTTTTATTCTGGTTGTTTGTTTTCTAGTTGTTGAGTTTTAGGAGTTCTTTGTATATTTTGGATACAAGTCTTTCATCAGATACGTGTTTTTGCAAGCATTTTCTCCCAGTCTGTGGCTTGGTTTTTCATTCTCTTAATGTCTGGTGTTTTCGATTGTTAAAAACAACTGATTGTGGTCCCTGTTATTACTTCTACTAGAAGCAGAAATCTAGGCTATTAGTTTTTATATGTTGATTATGTATCCTGCTACTTTTCTGAATCCTCAAATTGTTTATTAGTTTCACTGATTCCCCCTTTTTTTCCCAGATATATTATCAAAACTTCTGCAAATATACTTCTCTTTCTTTCTAAGTCTTACACCACTCATTATTATTTTTTTGTCTGATTTCACTATCAGATGACAATGGAATTACTGGGCATTACCTTGTTTCTGCCTACACTAAATAAAATTTTGGTTTGGGGCCTGAGGGGCATGTGTGTGTGTGTAAAATTATGTTGTAGTATCCATTAGTTCTACTTCAGTAAGTGTTTTTATCTGGAATAGATGTTGAATTTTGTTGAACACCTTTTCAGCATCCATAGAGATCATATATTTTTTTCTCCTTAGATATGGGGATTTATAGTAATGAATTTTTTGATATGAAATATCTTTGCAATCTTAGAATAAACCCAAGTGGTTATTATATTTATTTTGTAATATGCCATTGGATTCTGTTTAACATTTTTTGTAGGATTTTTGGATTGATATTTTTAAGCGAGATGTGTTCTTTAGCTTTCTTTTGTCACATTTGAGGATCATAAGGTTTAAATATCAATGACATAGAGTTATCTATTCCTTAACTTCACAGCTCCATTCCTGAAAATCAAATGTTCCCAAAGAGGGTCTCATTTCCACCCCCTACCACCTTTTTTTTTTTTTTTTTTTTTTTTTTTTGAGACTAAGTCTTGCTCTGCCACCCTGGCTGGAGTGCAGTGGCACCATCTCGGCTCTGCCTCCTGGGTTCAAGCAGTTCTCCTTCCTCAGCCTCCGGAGTAGCTGGGATTACAGGCGCCCACCACCACACGTGGCTAACTTTTGTATTTTTAGTAGAGATAGGGTTTCGCTGTGTTGGCCAGGCTGATCTCTAACTCCTGACCTCAAGTGATCTACCCGCCTTGGCCTCCCGAAGTGCTGGGATTACAGGCGTGAGCCACCGTGCCTGGCCCCATTATTTTAAATGGTAAAACATTATAATGTGTTATGTGTCAACTAAAAATTCATAACCAATTTTGTAAAATATAAAGCACAGTTAAACAATGAAAACTAATAAACAATCATAATAGAACATAAAATGCTTAGCATATTGTTTCCTGATTACCAGTTAAAATAGCTAGTAATAAGCAATTGCTTTAGATACCTCCTTTATTGAAACTTGTACTTTTCAAAAACATTTATATGATTCCCATAACGTACTGTGAACAAAAGTTCTCTGAAAAGGAGTTTGGAGGAAACAGGCTTTATTCTAGTGAACAGTTTGCAAACCAGGAAGATGCAGCCTTCCTTGTAAAATGAAGGCACATTCCGGAGGAGAAAGAGAAGGTTTGACATTTCCTGCCCAGGTTCTTAATCAAGTCCCTTTATGCAAATGAAGGATTCAGACTTGCTTGGTCTGATTGGTTGACACAGCTGAATTCTGATTGGTCCATATAGCTGAATTCTGATTGGCTGAGGCAAGTGAACTCTGATTGGTTGGTTCAGGTGAGCTCTGAAAGTTCCCAGAGTTAAAAAGGTGTGTGTTTTCTGGGACCTCTATTCAGCATATGGCTGCTTCTCTCTGACTTAAATGTAGGCTCAGCCACTTGGGGTCCGTCTTGAAGGATTAGTTCTTTCAGGTTTCTTCACACAATCAACTGAATTTGGAATCCTGCCTGAGAGTTGTTCCCCACATTATTTTGTTAAAAACATTATATTGACTTTTGGGCATGTATACTTTTTTTTAATATAAATATCAGCCAGAAAAGCCAACAACACTGTAATGAAAGATATATATGTTTTCCAGAAGCATGGGCATTATAAAACTTGGCAGTGCTCTATTGGAAAATACTATCCAAGGATATATTCTGTGGGATATACCTGTTATTGGTTCATAAAAATAATTAGAATGTCTTCTTGTGCTCAAGGGTAGCTCATGTAGTATAGGAATTATGTGATCTTTAAATATTTGATAGAATTATCTTGTGAAATTGTTGCTGTCTGGTCTCTTTTTGTAGGGTAGTTCCTTTGTAATACCTCTTTTTCTGTATGGATGTTGGTCTGCTTAAACATTGTTGCCTCTTGAGATGAGTTTGGTAAATTATATTTTCCTTAGAAATTATCCATTTGATCTAGGTTTTCCCACTTATTTACATAGCCTTAAGAGTGGCTTAAAGTTGTAAAAATTTCCCTCTGTTTCAGTGTTTTTCCTCCTTGTCATTTTTGATCCTGTGTTTTTCTTTTCTTTTCTTTTTTTTTTTTTTTTTTTTTTTGCAGATGGGATCTCGCTCTGTTGCCCAGACTGGAGTGCAGTGGTGCCATCTCGGCTCACTGCAACCACCACCTCCCAGGTTCAAAGTGATTCTCGTGCCTCAGCCTCCCGAGTAGCTGGGATTACAGGCACGCACCACCACACATGGCTAATTTTTTTGTATTTTTAGTAGAGATGGGGTTTCACCATTTTGGCCAGGCTGGTTTCGAACTCCTGACCTCAAGGGATCTGCCTTTCTCAGCCTCCTGAGGTGTTGGGATTATAGGCATGAGCCACCTTGCCCAGCCCATTTTCATCAAATTTTAAAAGAAACTATGTAATTTTGGCTTATATTTGTGCTAGGTGTGTGTTTGTAGATTCTTTGGGATTTTCCACAGAGTATAAGACATCTGCAAATGAACAGTTTTAGTTTTTTCCTTTCTGACATACATGCCTTTTATTTCCCTGTCTTCCCTTATTGCACTGTCTGTGACTTCCAGTACTATTTTGAATAGCTGTGGCAAGAACTGACGTCTTTCTTGGAGGGAGCATTTTGTCTTTCATCATTTAGTATGATATTAGCTGTAAGGTTTTTGGGTTTGTTTGGTTGTTTTTTGTTTTGTTTTTTGGTAGATGTTCTTTATCAAGTTGAGAAAGTTCCCATTTATTGCTGTTTTTTTAATAAATAATTTTTGTCGTGAGTGGATGAATATTGTCAAATGATTTTCTGCACCAATTGATATTATCATGTGTGTTTTTTCTGTTAATATGGTAGTTAATATTGACTTATTTTCAAATATTAAACGGGCCTTTATCGTTATGAATAACCCTACTGGTGTATAATTATTTCTCTATGTTGCTGAATTCTATTTGCTAATATTTTGTTAAGGAGTTTTGCGTCTGTATTCATGAGGGATGTTGCTCTGTAGTTTTCTTTTTTGTGCTGTCTCTGGTTTTGGTATCAGAGTAATATTGGATTCATAAAATGTTTTGAATTGAATGGATTGTCCCTCTTCTGTTTTCTAGAGGAGATTATGTTGAACTGATATTAATTCTCCTTTAAATGTTTGGGAAATTTTGCCAATGAAGCATTTCTTTTTTGGAATTTTTTAAATTACAAATATAATTTCCTTAATAGATACAGTGTTGTCTATTTCATATTGGATGAGTTGTAGTAGTTTGTGCTTTCTGAGGAATTAGTCCCTCTTATTTAAGTGTGTACAGCTGTTTGTGATGTTTCCTTATTATCCCTTTGATGTCTGCATAATCTGTAGTGGTAACTCCTGTCTCATTTCTTATATTGGTAATTTGCTGTCTTCTCTCTTTTTTCTTTGTGAGTCTTAGAAGGAGTTTGTATAATTTTATTGATGTTTTCAAAGAACCAAGTTATTGTTACATTGATTTTCTCTGTTATTTTTCTGTTTTCAATTTCTTTTGATTTCTGCTGTTTATTATTTCCTCCTTTCTGTTTGCTTTGGGTTTCTTTTGCTCTTCTTTTCTAGTTTCTTGGGGTAGGAGCTTAGATTGTTGATTTGAGTCTTTCCTTCTTTTCTGCTGCAAAATTTAGCTCTGTAAGTTTCCCTCTTGGCAGCTGCATTCCACAGGTTTTCATATTGAATATTTTTTCAGTCCCGTTTAAAAAATTTCCTTTGAGAAGACTCATGGACTGTTTAGAAGTGTGTTGTTTAGTCTCCAAACATTTGGAGATTTGCCTATTTTTCTGTTATTGACTTCTAGTTTGATTACTTTATGGTCAGAGAACATGTTCTGTATTATTTCAGTTCTTTTAAGTTTGTTAATGTTTGTTTTGTGGCCCAGGATGTGGCATATCTTGATGTATGTTCTGTGAGCCTTTGAAGGGAACATGCATTCTGTGTTGTTGGTGTACATTCCTATAAGCATTGTTTAGATCCTGTTGGTTGATGATGTTATTGAGTATCTTTGTCTACATTCGGATTTTCTGTCTAGATATGTCAGTTGTTGAGAAAAGGATATTCAGTCTGCAACTGTAAATGTGGATTTATCTTTGCTCCTTTCAGTACTGTTAGTTTTTGCTTCATGTGTTTGCAGTTCTGTTTTTGGGCACATACACATTTAGGATTTCTATGTCTTTTTGGTGGACTGGCCCTTTAATTGTTGTGTAAAGTCCTTCTCTATACCTGGTAATCTTCTTTGCTCTGCAGTTTATCTTATGTAGATATGTGCAGTCCTGCTTCTTTTGATTAATATGTGCATGGTATATATTTTTTCACTCTTTTACTTTCAACCTAGCCATGTAGTTATATTTGAAGTAAATTTCTTGTAGATAGTATTCATGTTTTCAATCCACTCTGTCAATTCTGTCTTTTATTTTGCATATTGAGATTGTTTACACTTAGCATAATTATTGATATATTAGGGCTTAAGTCTGTTATTCTATTTCTTATTTTCTGTTTTTTTCTTTCTGTTTTTCATTTCTCTGGTTTCCTTTTCCTCCCTTCCTGTGGGTTACTTGAATGTACTTTAGAATTCCTTTTATCTGTAGTATTTTTGAGTATATCTCTTCTATAGGTTTTCTAAGACCTCGTATAGGTTTTATTAGTGGTTGCCCTGTGTATTATGTTATATATACATAACTTACTCCAGTTTCTTCATGTAGTCATTTTACCAGTTCATGTGAAATGTAGAAGCTTTACCTCTCTTTATATCTCTTTTTCCTTTTCTATTTATAATGTAATTGTCTTTAATAGCTCTTCTGTGTACTTTTAGAACCACATCAGAGTATGTTATAATTTTTGCTTCAACTGTCAAACGTAATTTAGAAAACTCAAGAGGAGAAGAAAAGTGTGTTGTATTTACCTGTATTTTTACTCCTGTTATTCTTTCTTCCTTCCTGATATTCCAATATTTCTTCTTTCATAACTTACTTTCTGTTTAGAGGAACTTCCTTAGACATTCTTTTGTGGTAGGTCTGCGGGTGACAAATTCTCTTAGTTTTCCTTCATCTGAGAATGTCTTGATTTTCCCTTCATTCCTGAAGGGTATTTTCAGTGGGTATAGAATTCTGGGTTGACAGTTCTTTTTTTTTCAGCACTTGAAAAAAACGTGTGCCTCTTCCTTCTGACCTCCATGGTTTCTGATGAGAAATCCACTGTCATTCGAATTGTTTTCTTCCTATAGGTAAGATGTTGTTTATCTCTTGCTGC
The DNA here is from genome assembly GCF_006542625.1 of Nomascus leucogenys. NCBI lineage: Eukaryota > Metazoa > Chordata > Mammalia > Primates > Hylobatidae > Nomascus > Nomascus leucogenys. The sequence goes on from NC_044388.1 coordinate 113,806,129, forward strand.
TTTCAAGATTGTTTTCCTTGTCTTTGTATTTCAGAAGTTTGATTACAGTGTGCTTTGATGTGAGTTCCTTTAAGTTTATCTCGTTTGGGGTTTGCTCAATTTCTTGAATTTGTAGGTTTATATCTTTTGCCAAATTTGGAAATTTTTCATCCTTTATGTCTTTAAATACTTCTTTAGTTCTGCCTCTTTCTCTTTTCTTTCCAGGACTCTGATGACATGAATGTTAGATCTTTTGTTATAGTCCCAAAGGCCCCTGAGCTCTATTCACTTTTTTAAGTCTACTTTCTCTCTGTTGCTCAGATTGGATCATTTCTATTATTCTATCTTCCAGTTCACTGACTCTTTCCTCTGTGCCTTCCATTCTGCTGTGGAGCCCATCTATTGATTTTCTAATTTCAGTCATTGTATTTTTCATTTCTGAAGTTTCCATTTGGTTCGTTATATCTTCTGTTTCTTTCCTGAGACTTTATTTCTTTGCTGATAATTTTATATTTTTCATTTCTTTTAAGTGTGTTTTAAATTATCTGTTGAGCATTTTTATAATGGGTGTTTTTAAAATCTTTGTCAGATAATTCTAACATCTATATCATCTTGGTGTCTGTTGATTGTGTTTTCTCATTCAAGTTGAGATTTCCTGGTTCTTGGTGTGGTGAGTGATTTTTGGTTGAAACTAGACTTTCATTGGTATTGTGTTATGAGCCCTAAGTCTTATTTACATCTTCAGTTTTAGCTTGTCTACAGTGATGCCACGCCAGCAAGCAGTGGGCCATATTAGTCCATTTTCACACTGCTATGAAGAAATACCTGAGACCAGGTAATTTATAAAGGAAAGAGGTTTAATTGACTCATAGTTTCACATTGCTGAGGAGGCCTCAGGAAACTTAAAATCATAGCGGTAGGCAAAGGAGAAGCAGGCATCTTCTTCACAGGGTGGCAGGACAGAGTGAGCACAAGACACCTAATAAAACCATCCTATCTCGTGAGACTCACTATCACTAGAACAGCGTAGGGGAAACCACCCCCATGATCCAATTACCTCCATCTGGTCCCTCTCTTGACACGTGGGGATTATAGGGATTACAATTTGAGGTGAGATTTGGGTGGGGACACACCAAACCATATTACAGGGGTTGTAGAGAGTTGCCCCATTATTGACAGATGGGGATTGAAGTATAGATTCTTAACTTGAGTTCCATTGACATTCTAGGTGAGAAGGATTACTCATTACTGCTAGGCTAGGCTGGGAGTTTTAGCTCCCCACTAGGCTTCTATTCATACCGGCCTGACTGGGAGAGAGAGGAGAGTATCTTGTTACTGTTCCCCATCTGGCTGGCCTTGACACGGTGGAGATAGACCTCATCACCTCCAGGTGGCAGTAGAAGTCCTGACTTTCCACCAGGGCTTGCTCCATTGAGTAGGAGGAAGAGGTGGTCTCATTCCTGCTGGGTGAGACATGACGTCTAGGCCCCCTGTGTGATCTCTACTGGCATTGTGTGTATTGGGGGTCTTGTTACCACTAGATAGGGATGAAAGTCCCTGCTCCCACTTGGCTCTCTCTCAGACCACCCTAGCAGGGGCTTTGGGATGGTGGTGAGGGTGGAAGTCTAGGCTCCCCACCCAGTTTCTGCTGGTTTAAGTGGAGGTAGGGTCATAGTTTTTTTTTGGTGTGTGTGTAGTTTGGCTGTTGTTTAGTGATTATTGTCTATAAGTTTTATATCTCGGTAGGCTGCCCCTTTCCTAGTCCTTTCACTAGGGAGAGCTGGGTTTACTGAGCCTTTAAAAAATCTGTGCTTATTGGCATTTCTGGGTTGTTGGGTTCACTAGTACCAAATCTAGGATATATGTGAGGCATAAAAGAAAACTCAAATAAGAAGCTTATTGTTGTGTCATTCCTCAGGTCCCAAGGTCCCTAGCCAATATTTTCCTTCTTCCTTCTACCTTTTAGAATCTTGCATTTGCCTTATATATGATGTCCAAGGATCTTGTAGTCCCCCCTTATCCATGGTTTCACTTTCCCCGCTTTCTGTTATCTGAGGTCCACTGTGATCTGAAAATATTTGTTACATAACTACTCTTGCACTTTGGGGCCATTATTAAGTAAAATAAGGGTTACTTGAACATAATTACTGCAATACCATGACAGCCAACCTCATAACCCAGACGGCTGCTAAGTGACTAATGCAGTCCAGGTGGGACAGAGCAGAACTGTGTGGGGTTTCACAGTCTTGGAGCTGTTGAAGCTCTATTGTGGACCGTGGCCTCTGCATTTTAGGATGCCTAGCAGCATCCCTGGCCTCCGCTCTCTCGTTGCCAGGAGCAACTAGTTGTGACAACCAAAGGATGTCTAGAGACCGTTGTGAAAGAATCCAGGCTGGGCTCAGTGGCTCACACCTGTAATCCCAGCACTTTGGGAGGCCGAGGTGGGAGGATCACCTAAGGTCAGGCGATCGAAACCAACCTGGCAAACATGGTGAAACTCCATCTCTACTAAAAATACAAAAATTAGCCAGGTGTGGTGGCAAGCACCTGTAATCCCAGCTACTCAGGAGGCTGAGCCAGGAGAATCGCTTGAACCCGAGAGGCGGAGGTTGCAGTGAGCCGAGATCGCGCCATTTCACTCCAGCCTGGGCAACAGAGCGAGACTCTGTCTCAAAAAAAAGAGAGAAAGAATCCAGTTCCCTTCTTTTGGAAGGCTTCCAGGTGGTGGTGTACACTTCCTGCCGCATGGTGTCAGGAGCTCTGTCATGTCTGGTGTCTCTCTGGGTGATACTAACATGGAGCAGTGGATTCAGCCTGATCTGCCATTGTAAAGTTCTCCACTGGTCTTTCCCTAAATGATTGTAGTGACATCGATGATTGTTACCCAGATCTGTGAGTTCAGTGAGGGTCGCAAAATGGTGAATTTATAATTTCATGATTCTTTCTGTGTTTGTTATTTTGACTTTTTCTGTAAGAAAGATCTTACCTCATCAACTGCTTGGTTACCCTGAAATTCAGTTTGTATGTGTATTAAACAAGGTACTTGCTTCATTCTGTCCCTTTATTTATAAGTTTTCAAAATAATCAATGCCCTATTAACAAATAGGACCAGTGAGAGCTATAAGAAAATTATTATTGTAAAATTTTGAATTTTAATGTGTTTGATGTATTTCAGTTCTTTGCAGTCACTATTACTTTTGGTGCTTAAATTGTCCTGTCTTGGCCAATGTTCACCCTTTCAAGTTGATCGTTCTGCCCTTCTCACAGGCCTGGAGTAGAGTTTGACAGTTCTCTGGTTTTCGTCTATGACAGCATGTTCCAGGATCATTGTGTGCACTTCCTGTCCCCGATCTGGAATTTCTCATTTCTCCAAGAAGCAGCACACGCTGGACACTGCTGTGATTCCTGTGGGTTCCACCCCCCCGCCCCCGTACTCTGGTGGCCTTTGCTTCCAGGGGCTTCCTCTTCAGCTCCTCTTCAGAGACTTCCCTTGGACTACAGGAACCACAGGAAGTGCATCGGAGTTTGCATCCCCCAAGGTGGCACTTAGCCAGTGAAGGGAAAGTGCAGGTGCAGGAGAGCCAGCTCTCTGGCTTTAGTCAGGACAACCTTCTGGTTCAGATGACAGCCCAGAGTGTCCCTGTGGGAGCCTAAGCCACATTTGCAGGACTTGGTCTGAAGCGCACGCTTGCTCGGCTTCTTCACCTCCCTGTCTTGCTTTTCTCTTCCCGTCTGGAAGCCCGTCCCACCTCACGGTGTGCTTCTGTAGAACCTGACTGGAGACGCCGTGGCTCCTTTGATGAGATAGTGTATTTAGAGACAGTTGTCTGTGGTCATTGCTTCTGGTTTCTTCTGGGAGCCTGTCCCACCTCACGGTGTGCTTCTGTAGAACCTGACTGGAGACACCATGGCTCCTTTGATAAGATAGGGTATTTAGAGACAGTCATCTGTGGTCATTGCTTCTGGGTTTTTATTGCTTTCAGGCTTTTTGGTGGGCTTTTTAAAAAGAGAAAAGTGGCTGGATGCAGTGGCTCACGCCTGTAATCCCAGCACTTTGGGAGGCCAATGTGGGCGGATCACCTGGTGTCAGGAGTTCGAGACCAGCCTGGCCAACATGGCTAAACCCCATCTCTACTGAAAAAAAAAAAAAAAAGTGTGTAAAAATTAGCCAGTGTGGTGGGGCGTGCCTGTAATCCCAGCTACTCAGGAGGCTGAGACAGGAGAATCGCTTGAACCCAGGAGGCGGAGGTTGTAGTGAGCCAAGATCTCGCCACTGCACTCCAGCCTGGGCGATAGAGCAAGACTCCGTCTCAAAAAAAAAAAAAGAGAAAAATATGTCATTAATTCTGTGGCATTTGTAATTCAAATAGAAGATTGTAGGATTTTAATCTCACTTTTGTATTTATCTCTGTTTTCTTCTATCCTGAAAATGTCTTTTTGTCTTTTTACCTTGCTTATTCTGTTTTTTAAAATGGTATTGTTTAAAAGCTTTTTCTTTCTTAATTATTTGCTTTTACTGCATAGAAATAATAAGCAGTTTCATCTGTTGGTTCTGTGTTCAGCCACAGAATTGTCAAACAAACTCTCGTTATTCTAAGTAATTTTCCGTAGATTATTTGGTTTTTTTAGGACACAGTTGTACCATCTGTGAATATATCATTTTTGACCCATGAATTCTTTAGTCTTTTTTTCAGTTTCCAAATGTAAAATTTTAATTTTAATTAATCTCTTTGTTTCTGGTTTCTGCCTCAGTTTCTAACTTAAGTGTACTGTGATTAGGAGAACGTGATCTGTATGATAGTTTTCTTTGAAATTCATTTGCAGTTGCTCTGTGCCTTGGCTTTATGGTCAGCTTTTTTCGTGGTCGGCTTTTGTTCTTGTTCTATATGTGCTTCAGAGGGATATGTTTTCTCTAATTTTGTGAGCTCTGAGCTTTTTACATTTGTATGCTAAATCAGGTTTGTTAGTTGTATTACTCAAATATTCTTTATATTCATTAATATTTTGCTTGATTGACCTGTCAATAATTTTGTTTTATTTTTATAGAGTTGGGGGGACAAATGCAGTTTTGTTACATTAGATCTATTGTATAGTGGTGACATCTGGGCTTTTCGTGTAGCCATCAGCTGGGCTCAAGCAATCCTCCCACTTCATCCCTGCGGTAGTTGGACCACAGGCGCACACTGCCGTACCCAGCTAATTTTTTGTATTTATTGTAGACATGGGGTTTCTCCATGTTGCCCAGGCTGGTCTTGAACTCCTGGGCTCAAGTGATCCACCTGCCTTGGCCTCCAAAGTGCTGGGATTACGGTTGTGAGCCACTGCGTCTGGCCTATGTTGACTTTATGTATCTCATCTAAGAATTCCTTATCTGAAGTCTTTAGGGGTGTGAGTGCACTCATTGTTTCTGTTGTGTCTTTCAGTCATGGTGACCTTGTTTCATGGTGTGTTTGGTGATATTGAGTTCATATATGACTGATCTTAATCCTTTGTATTAGTCAGGGTTCTCTTAGAGAGACAACTAATAGGATGTATATCCTATATATATATATGTATCTCCTATATATGTATCTCCCATACATATATATATGATATATGATATATGTATGGGAGTTTATTAAGTATTAACTCACACGATCACAAGGTCCCACAATAGGCTGTCTGCAAGCTGAGGAGCAAGGAGAGCCATTCCGAGTCTCAAAGCTGAACTTGGAGTCCGATATTTGAGGGCAGGGAGCGTCCAGCACGGGAGAAAGATGTAGGCTGGGAGGCGAGGCCCGTTGTCTCCTTTTCACGTTTTTCTGGTTGACATTCGCTGGCAGCTGATTAGATGGTGCCCACCAGATGAAGGGTGGGTCTGCCTTCCGCAGCCCACTGACTCAAATGTTAATCTCTTTTGGCAACATGCTCACAGACACACCCAGCATCAATACTTTGTATCCTTCAATCCAATCAAGTTGACACTCAGTATTAAACATCACATCCTCCTTTTTTCAACTAGGGTTTTGTGAGATAATTAAGCCCTACAGAAAATGAATTAACAACGTTTTCAGTTTTCTCAAGGATGGAACATAGCTTGTACCTCTCCAGATGTATAGAAGAGAAATCCTTTCTCTTGGGATATCTTTAGATATCTTGGGAAACAATAGCTTAAATTATCTCCAAATTCCCCCTAACCTGTGGGGACTCTGTAGGCCAACTGAGGAAGGTTTTTGTCAGAGAGGATTTGCATTTGTTGTTTCCAGAAGCCTGGGGAGCTGCCAGTCCAGGCTTACATCCCCTTTGGGGATGATTCCCATTCAGCTTCCCCACCTTGAAGTGAGCCCAAGGCTTGGGACTCCTACCCGTGCACTGGAAAGAGCGGTTCCTCAGTTCAGCCTGAGTTTCTTAATCTGGAAAGGGGAACCTGTGCCGTCGCATGCTGTCAGGGGGAGTAAAGCACCTGGGCCGTGTCTGGCACGTGGCTGTTTTTAGTGAAGGCTCTCTTCCTTTCTGTATTCCCCTCCAAAGCTCACTGTTTTGCTTCATTGTCTCCTATTTCAGGGATTTAATTTTTTTAACTATTAAGTCTTTTTAAAAATAGCCTTTCTCCAACAATGACTTCAGTCTGTTGCAGTTTTCATTTTTATCCTTTCCGTTCTTTCTTCTGCTTTGACTCAGTTGACCTTTTTTCCCTATGATTGATGACTTTCATATGATTTTCCATGTTGTAGTAAATCGATTTCAGAGAAATAGTTCCATCCAAGCTCTGGCATCTTTGTCCTATTTATTTTGAGCAGCAAAAGTCTTCATTGAATCCAGACTGATTCTTTTCTCCCAGTTTACTTAAGTTAATTAATTATTCATTTATTTTAGAGATGGAATCTCATTCTGTCACCCAGACTGGAGTACAGTGGTGCCATTGTAGCTCACTGTAACCTTGAACTCCTGACTTCAAGTGATCCTCCTGCTTCAGCCTCTGGAGTCGCTGGAACTGTATGCATGCGCCAACACACCCAGCTAATTTTTTAATTTTTTAATTTCTTTGTAGAGACAGGGTCTGTCGCCATCTTGCCCAGGATGGTCTCGTTGCTTGAGACTCCTGGACTCAAGGGTTCCCTCCCACCTCGGCCTCCCAATGTGCTGGGATTATAGGCATGAGCCACCACAAACAGCTGTGGCATGTTTCATATCCATAGTGTGGTGCTTCTTATAAATATTGCATATTTTACTCAGTCAGTTTATGGTTGTGCATTTTATAATTTTTGTTATTGTAAAAGAACTTACAACACACGCCTGTAAGCCCAGCACTTTGGGAGGCCAAGAAGGGCGGATCACTTGAGGTCAGAAGTTTGAGACCAGCCTGGCCAACATGGTGAAACTCTGTCTATACTAAAAATACAAAAATTAGCTGGGTGTGATGGCACGCGCCTGTAATCCCAGCTACTGGGGATGCTGAGGCAGGAGAATCACTTGAACCCGGGAGGCGGAGGTTGCAGGATGGTACCACTGTACTTCAGCCTGGGCAACAAGAGCGAAACTCTGTCTCCTGTCTCAAATTAAAAAAAAAAAACAAAAAACAAAAAAAAACTTGCAACAAAAACTTTTGGGAATACATATTTTTGTGGGTATGCTTCATTCCCTTAGCAGGTAATGTCTAATAAATTAATATAATTTTTTAGGGCTTCAAGTAAGTTTTGCCAGATTGCTTTCTCAGATTACATAATTTTCATTTTCAACAGGGAAGTTTGATGGTGCCCATTTCAAAAGTGGTCACTTTAAACTGCTTGTGCTCATGGGCGGGGGCTGGTTATCTTGGCTCTGGAGCCAGCATCCTCGGTGGTATAGACCCCACTGCTGTGGCCTTGGCTGTTTTCATGCTCTTCTCGAAGCTTTTTTCCTCTGGCACAGCCTTTCTCTGCAGGACTTCAAAGTGGCCAGCAGTCAAGGGCTCCACAGCGGGCTCTGGGGATTAGCACCTTCACTTTGTTGCTCTTTAAAATCCTATTTGCTTTTATGTTTCTTTAAAGAATTCAAAATGAGTTGCAGCAGTGGGAGGTGGCTCCAGGTCACTGCACGTCTTCCTTGGTGTCCCTGAGGTCTCAAGAGCTCTGTCACCTATAAGAATTAAAATATACAACAGGATAGTTGAAAATGAAGAATTATTGTGAGAAAAACACTGGGCAGGGACAACAAAATTTGCCTAAAAAAACAACAAGGTGGCGGCCATATTAGCCCTGGGGAGTTTGATTTGTGGGAGCACAGCTGGGGTGTGGTGGGGTGCTGAGCGGCAGAGGATGGGCTCTGGGGGAAGGAGGCGATGAGTCGGGGGCTGGCGAGGGAGCAGGGCCTGAGCAGAGGCCGGGTCCCCCCGGGAAGAGCATCCTTCCAAGCTCCATGGCCTCACAGGACCCTCTCCTGGGATCTTGAGGAAGAAAATTCCAGATCAAGGGAGACTGGACAACGAGGTACAGGGAGCCTCTGTGGGTTTGCGGGTCGGGGGCCGGCCCCTGCTCCTCCCTGTGCTGTGGGTTCGAGGTCCTAGCAGAGGCAGTGGGAAGGTCTCACCAGGCTCTGGGCTTCTCAGTGCATCGAGACCCCTCAGCGCAGCAGAGGGGTCCACAGCCACAGGGGCAGTGCTGGGCTCCGTTTTGTTGCCAACCTTGGTGCAGCAAGAGGTGGGGAAGGGTCCCTTAGCGTCTCTGCGGCAGATGGTGGTCCTGGCTGTCATGCACCACGGTCATGTGTGTGAAGCACTGTTCTTAGCTGCATGCCCATCCCTGGTGGGCCTGTGAGGACCTGACGCAAGTGCCGGGGGCATGAGAGCTGGGAGAGAAGCTACACGATGCGGGCTTTGTGTGCACCACACCCCTTACTCGGGGGCCCTGTGTCCTTGTAGGTGGTAACGTGGACCTGGAAAGCCAAGCAGAGGGGAAGAAGGAGGTGGAAGCAGATGACGTGATGAGGAGCGGCCCCCGGCCCATCGTCCCATACAGCTCCATGTTCTGTTTAAGCCCCACTAACCTGTGAGTCTCCTTGCCTGCTGGTGTGTGTGGCCGCCCACTCACCCGTGCATCATGACCCGTGGGATCTCAGTAGCCAGCGTGCACTGATTCTGCGCACTTACGTAGAGAAACGGCTCTAAGTCCCACGGCAGACCCCAGAGGCACGTGCCCGTGTGACCTCATTCTGCAGAAGAGGACACGGGCACAGGAGGCAGCCCCAGCAGAGCTGGGGTGAGCTCCAGGCCGGGGCTCCTCACCTCCTCTGTGGTGTGTGTGTGTCTGCACATAGGGACCCCGTCTGCCCTGTCTCGCAAACACACTTCCATCCATCTGCCTTCCCATCATACCTGGCACCTGTGTTGTCTGCGTGTGTGCACTATGTTTATTTGCATGTCTATCCGTGTGTCCGCACCTGTGCTTTTCATGCATTCATCATCCACTCTTTAGTCCAGGGCTTCCATTAGTCCAGCCAGTGTTTATGTGGCAGACAGCACTCTAGGTGCTGGGAATAGCTAGGAAAGAACAAAACAGGTGAGAACCCCTGTCCTTGCTAAGCCTGTGTGCTGGTGGGAGAGACAGACAACAGACATGACAAATAAATAAAAGACATAAGATGCAGATAGTGTTAAGTACTGGGAGGAAACACAAAGCAAGGCGCGGAGATGTGGACCGTTGGGTGCTAAAACTTAGATGAGAATGTCAGATGGGGCTTCCGGGGTGAGACTGGAGCAGAGTTTGAGGAGGAGGAGGCAGAGGGAGAGGCAGACAGGGGTGGAACCACACAAGAGCTTGCCCAGCCAGAGCAGGGGCTGGGCAGGTGGACGGGAGGGCAGAGGGCAGCAAGGCTGCGTGGACGTATCCCTGTTCGTTACTGATCTGTCCATCCCCTTCTTCTTCTTTCACCACCCAATGTCTTTCCACCAAGCCCTGCGTTACCCCCTCTCCCTGCTTCCTCCCCCCCATCATTCTTTTATCCAACACACACGTCTTGGGACCTTACCCTGCTATGCTGTGGTTAGGAGTAAAGCAGTAATGGAGACAGACATGGACCCTGCCATGTCACGACTGACAGTGTAGTGGCAGGTGAGGGGCGGTAACCCGGTGTGGAAATGGAAACACAGGAAGGCACTGGCATTCTGGGAGCAGGTGAGAGAAGGCCAGGGAGGTTTTCTGGTGGAAGTGACATCTTGGTTGAAACCTGAAGGATGAGTAAGAGTTAAGGTGAAGAGGGGAGAGGGGAGGAACTAGTGGAGTGTTCACAGTAGCCCAGAAGTAGAAGCCAGCAGTTGGCAAACAGCCAAGGACAGAACTGGGTCAGAACACAAAAGGGTAGGCAGGGCTGGCTGGGTGTTCTGTTGCGGGGTTGGGGGGTCACACCATCCCGGAGCACACTGAGAAGCGTGGGATGTGTGCACAGTGGGGGCACTCGGATTGCAGCCCAGCAGGGCCCTTTTATGGGGAGACTGCAGATGGAGGCCACTGAGTAGATGGGAAGGGTTTCAGGGAGAGAGAGTGGTGGTTTGACCAGGGTACTCATAGTGTTGAGCTTTGGAAGTCAGGTGTGTGCGGAGGAATTTTAGAGGCAGAATCTACAGAATTTGGTGATAAATTAGATGTGGAAGGAGACATCGAGGATGTCTGACTGAAACCCAGTTTCTGCCTGACAGTGGCGGAAGGCACTGCGTTCACTGAGACCAGCGGTGCTGCTGGGGTCCTGCCCACAGACCCTGCAAAGCCTGGGGTGGCTGGGGATGTCTCATGGCCAGGTGGACTTGGGATCTGAGCTGGGGGTAGAGCTGAGTGCCAGAAACCCAGACACAAGTTGGAGTGGATGACAGCTGAATTAGAAGGAAAGGCAGCCCTTTTAAGGAGGGGAAGTGGCAAGGGCTGAGGCAGCAGCAGGCCTGCGGTGGGCCAGGGATGAACAGCTCTGTGGACCCAGGGGCAGGAGCTAGATGGCAGAGTTCCCTTCAAGGAAGAGGGAGATGTGGGCAGCCGCTTAAGATGGATGGCCCTTGGGGGTTCGTAGGTGTGGGTGAGAGGAAGAGCTGAGAGGGGCTGGGGGCGGTGGACATGCCTGTGAGGCAGAGGAGGCACCTCCAGAGCACAGCCCTCATGATGGGGGCCGTCTGCCCCACCTGCTCCATCCACGGCTGCCTCTTCTCGTCCTCCACCCGTAGATGGGCTTCCCAGCCTCCTGGTTACTGTGCACTCCCACGCTGTGGCTCTGCCAGTAGCAGGGAGGCCCCTGCTTGTTGATTTCCTCGCTGCTTCCTGGTGTTTTGACTGCTGAATGGAGCTTCATCAGGCCTGTTCTGGTCACCCCTGTGTCCCCCAGTGTCCAGCACATGCCTGGCAGGGTAGGTGCTCAGTAATATTGAACAAGCGAGTCAGGCAGATGGGACTGGAGCAAAAGGCGAGCATGTGGCAGTGTGTGGAGCGTGTTCCCGCGCAGTGTGTCCACATGGAGCGTGTTCTCGTGCAGCGTGTTCCCGTGCAGCGTGTTCCCGTGCAGCGTGTTCCCGTGCAGCGTGTTCCCGTGCAGCGTGTTCACGTGGAGCGTGTTCCCGTGCAGCGTGTTCCCGTGCAGCGTGTTCCCGTGCAGCGTGTTCCCGTGCAGCGTGTTCCCGTGCAGCGTGTTCTCGTGCAGCGTGTTCTCGTGCAGCGTGTTCTCGTGCAGCGTGTTCCTGTGCAGCGTGTTCTCGTGCAGCGTGTTCACGTGGAGCGTGTTCTCGTGCAGCGTGTTCTCGTGCAGCGTGTTCCTGTGCAGCGTGTTCTCGTGCAGCGTGTTCCTGTGCAGCGTGTTCTCGTGCAGCGTGTTCACGTGGAGCGTGTTCACGTGGAGCGTGTTCCGTGCAGCGTGTTCTCGTGCAGCGTGTTCCCGTGCAGCGTGTTCCCGTGCAGCGTGTTCTCGTGCAGCGTGTTCTCGTGCAGCGTGTTCTCGTGCAGCGTGTTCACGTGGAGTGTGTTCCCGTGCAGTGTGTTCATGTGGAGTGTGTTCACGTGGAGCGTGTTCACATGCACCCTGGGAGCCTGGACAGGGCACACACCCCGCGCAGGCCCCAGAGAACTTTCTTAGGGCAAGAGAGGCCTGCTCTCTGTGAGAATGTTGACATTGAAATTCTTCCTCTCTGAGCAACTCCCTCCCTGCTGCCCACAGCTGACCTCTTCTGTGAAAGGGCTGGGTAGTTGATGCTGTTGGCTTTGGACTGCTGTTGGCTGCATGGACAGTTGGTAGTGAATGGATGTAGCTGTACTCCAGTGAAGTTTTATTCACACAACCAGGTCACCCGATCTGGCCTGTGAGGTTTGGTTTGTCGACCCTTGCCATGAGGTTCTGCAGCCTTCCCCACCCCCGTCCCGGGAGGCCCTCTCAGGAATCTCAGCCACTGTCCGTCACCTGGCTGCCACCACCAACCACAGGGACCATGAGCAAAGCGAAGCTCTGGGGCCACAGCTTCCTGAGGCAGCCCAGAGCCCTTTCTGCGGGACAGGCTGAGCCTGCCCTGTGGCAAGGGGCTGGCGCACCCGGCTGGTGGGCCTTGTGGTGATCCGTGGGTTCCCTCACAGGCTCCGCCGCTTCTGCCACTACATCGTGACCATGAGGTACTTCGAGATGGTCATTCTCGTGGTCATCGCCTTGAGCAGCATCGCCCTGGCTGCTGAGGACCCAGTGCGCACGGACTCGCCCAGGAACAATGTGAGTGGCCCGGATGGCTGGGTCCCCGCCAGGCTGTGGTGGGGGAGCTGGGTGCCTTCCCAGGGGCCCAAGGGGCTGGGGTGGGGCTGGGGTCCTGTCTTCTCACAGGACACCTCTCCTTCCTCTGTCTGTGTGCCTGGGAGTGCAGGACCAAAGGTCTGGATACAGGAAGACAGGGTGCGGCAGAGGGGGCCTGTTCCCAGACGGTTCTTGTCAGAGACCCCCTCCCAGAACCGTTTTCCACAGGCTTCCTGGCTCGCTGGCTGACTGCTGAGAGGCCTGGAGGAAAAACTCGGAGCCACCAAGGGCACCCTGGCTCAGGTTTCAGCCCAGCCTTTGAGAATAACTTTCCTTTTGGTTTCAGGCTCTGAAATACCTGGATTACATTTTCACTGGTGTCTTTACCTTTGAGATGGTGATAAAGGTGAGATATGTGGCTGCCCCTTGTGACCCCAGTGTTTTGCTCTCCCTCCCTCATGGTTGAGATGGGACCAGGGCAGGGGTTGAACCACAATTCCTATAAACTCTTAAGACATATGGTAGGTGTGTGTGCACTGGGTGTGTGCTCAGCGCGTGAACATGTGCACACAAAGAGGCTTTGTCCTTCACTGAGGAGATTACATCCCCCACTGGGAGTGCTCCCCAGCGTCGTGCCTGGGCCTCCACTTGCCCTGGTTTCTTGAACACACGAGCTACAGTCTCTCCCCAATGTGCACATGTGGGCGGAGGCCCTCCCTCTTAGGACAGCAAAGGAAGAGGGCTGCGTGGCATTGGCTGGGGGAGGAGACCTGGGAGAGACAGAGTGTTGGAAGATTGTTGGAAGTGGGTGCTGAAGACTTGAATTTAGGAGGGCATTTGTCTTATGATAGATTCAGAGTCTTTCACTGTCTGCCTCTAAGTGTTGACACGAGGTCCCCCATATCACTGTCTGACTAGTGTGGCCCTTGTGCGTTTATGCAGGTGTGCCCTCAGTGTGGTTGAGTGTGCACACACCTGCACATCCATGACTTCCGTGCAGCTTAGGGTATGTGTGTGCCCGCATGTGTGCACACAGGGCAGTGTGTGCATATGGAGCACTGACAGCAGATGCATGAACATGTTACCTCTGCTATTTCACTCTTGCAAAATTCTGTGGGGTGTGCGTCATCATCCCCATTTTACAGATGAGGAAGCTGACACTTAGCGAGGTTATGTTACCGGCCTAGAATCGTAGCAGCAGGAGTGACAGAGCCAGGATGTGAGTGAAGGTCTGTGTAACTGCAGTCCTGCTGCTCTGAGCTTGCCTGCAGGGGATCTGGGCGAGCTCTGAGCTCCCTGGGGCCATGTGTGCCTACAGCCCAGCGGTGGAGGAGCAGATGGAGATGGAGACCTCAGTCTCATTCAGGCTGCAGGGAATTTAGGAGCCCAGGCAGGATCTCAGCCGGTCACAAGCCATGTAGGGATATTTGAGTCCGTGGCATTGAGGTCCAAAGGCCCACTGAGGCCCTTCGGGATGTGACCTGGGCCGTGTCTCCCTACTCTGACAGGGCGTGTAAAGGTGCTCCAAGGTGCACTGAAGTCACAGGTGTGCACATAACGTGTGCACTCAGCTACACTGAGCCTTCCATGGGGACCTAGAGCTGTATTCCTCCCCCATGACTCTGGAGCCGAGGCCCGTAGCTCTGCCTGTCTTTCTAGGTTTGTTTTGGTTTGGTTTTTTGAGACAGGGTCTCACTCTGTCATCCAGGCTGGAGTATGGTGGCGTGATCTCAGCTCACTCCAGTCTCTGCATCCTGGGTTCAAGCAATTCTCATGCCTCAGCCTCTCAAGTAACTGGGATTACAGGTGTGCAGCACCACGCCCGGCTAATTTTTTTTTTTTTTTTTTTTTTTGAGACAGGGTGTTGCTGTCGCCCAGGCTGGAGTGCAGTGGCACGATCTTGGCTCACTGCAGGCTCTGCCCCCGAGGGTTCACGCCATTCTCCTGCCTCAGCCTCCCGAGTAGTTGGGACTACAGGCGCCTGCCACCTCGCCCGGCTAATTTTTTGTATTTTTAGTAGAGATGGGGTTTCACTGTGTTAGCCAGGATGGTCTCGATCTCCTGACCTCGTGATCCGCCCGCCTCGGCCTCCCAAAGTGCTGGGATTACAGGCCTGAGCCACCATGCCCGGCCACGCCCGGCTAATTTTTGTATGTTTAGTAGAGATGGGGTTCCACCATGTTGTCCAGGCTGGTCTGAACTCCTGAGCTCAGGTGATCCACCCGCCTCAGCCTCCCAAAGTGCTGGGATTTCAGGCATAAGCCACCACGCCTGGCCATGTTTTATTTTTATCTTAAGAGACAGGATTTCACCATGTTGCCCCGGCTGGTCTCCAACTCCCGGGCTCAAGCAATCCACCTGCCCCAGCCTCCCCAAGTGCTGGGATTACGGGCATGAGCCTCCGCGCCTGGCCTCTGCCTGTCTTTTCCGGACTATCACGTACCTAAAGTGTGTTTCTCCCTCCTAGATGATCGACTTGGGACTGCTGCTTCACCCTGGGGCCTATTTCCGGGACTTGTGGAACATTCTGGACTTCATTGTGGTCAGTGGTGCCCTGGTGGCGTTTGCTTTCTCGTAAGTAATGTTCTCTCTGCTCTGGCTAGGGAGAGCCACCAGAATCATGATGGGTGTGAGGGTGAGGGAAGAAGGAAGAGGCCCTCCTGTGGGCCTCCCTGGGCTGCTTGTGGCTCTGTAGCTGTCCATGTGGGACTGTCGCTGCCTGCTTGGGGCGGGGCTGCGTGGGGTTAGGAGGTCCCGAGGTCTGTCTGTGGCTCTCAAACTAGGTAGGGTCCTGGCGTGGCCTGTGGCCCTGGGACCATCCCCGCCTGCCTGGAGGGGTGGGGTGGGGCTGGGAGGCGCTGGTGTGGCCGGTGGCTCTGGGGCCGGGTGGCACAGCCTCTGGTGTGCCCAGCGTTTGCCTTTCAGGGTCCTTGGAGGCAACTTCACCTTGACCTGCTCTGAGGCAAGTCTGCTCCTGACCCAGGGAGACCGCTGGTGCTTTTGCCCAAGGCAGAACTGGTGGTCGCCTTCCCCTTTTGGGGCATTAGATGTCTCCTCTGACTCCCAAGCCAGTGGCACTTGGCCCTGCTGTGGCTGGAAATGGAGTTGGAAATGGAGATACTGCATGGGGGGCGTCGTCAGGGGCTCAGCTACAGCTGGGGATGGGAATACGGTGGGGAGTTGTGGGGTGAGATCCAGAGACAAGGAAGAGCCCTAGTGGACGACAGACATGAGGGAGGGTCCACATCTCTGAGCGGCTGGGAGGGCTGCTCCTGGTGCCACTGACTCTGTTCTCTTTGTCTTCCTCTTGCTGGACTCGGCAGGAGCTTCGTGGGGTAATGCCTTCTCTCCCCCACACGCTGCCCCTGACATCACAGCATTCCAGCAGCCCCTCTTGGGTCATTTCATCTCCAGCCTCACCCCCTGCTCATCCACCTTCACCCCATCGGGGCTGCATGCTGCCGGGAGCCAAGTCCCCGGCCAGGGGTTTCTGCCATGCCTCTGGGAGCGGGGCGGGGAGCGGGGCTGGAGCTGGGCATGGTCAGCCCTTGGTGAGGAGCTTCCTGGTGAGCAGGCTGTCACCAGTGAGGGCTGGAGGCTGGGGCCATTGGCCTGGAGGGCAGCAAGGGCTCCGGGAGGGAACTGCCACCTGTGGCCACAGCCTGAGGACCGGGGACATCGCGAGGCGCTCCCGGTGCAGCTCCTCTCTGGAAGAGCGGCGTTCTTTCCCCTCTTTCCTCTCCACTACAGCCCCCTGCAGTTCCCACCGTCTCCTCTTTCTGTGATAAAGGAAGGAGAGCTTTGCCAAAGCATCAGCATAGGCCTTGGGAGTGGGAACACTGCAGCCAGGGGTCCCCCAGTCAGGAGGAGGGGAAGGGGTTGGGCCCATCCAGGCGGCTTCAGCAGGAGAAAAGGAGCAGGCCCCAGACGGGTGCTCCCCCAGAAAGCCTCATTTACTAGGTGACAAAACAGTATCCCCTCCCTCCTGCTCATGTCCCCTCTTCCCTCAGTTGGTGGAGGAAGCTGGTTTGAGAGTGGGTGTCGGGAGCACTGGGGTGATGGAGACAGGAGGCTGGGTTCTTCCCACCTGGAAGCGTTTCAGGGGGAGTTTGATCTGATTCTGGAGTGTAGCCTACAGTCAGGGGAGAAGAAGGGGACCAGGGTGCCTGAGCCATGTAGCTCACTCTCCCTGCTCAGCCCCAAGTGTTGCTGGAGCCCCAGGAAGAGCACAGCGGGCAGGGCCGCCCCTGCAAGCAGGCCTTCCCCAGGGAACGTGGTGGGACGTGGCCTCTGAGCAGGGTGGGGAAGGGCTCCATGTGTGAGTGAATCCCACTCAGCCCTGAAGCTTCCACCCTCACCTCCCACCAAGCAGAGTGGCTTTGCTTCTGGGAACGGGGGGCTTCTTAGGAGGAAATCTCCTAGACACTGCTGGCCCGGCCTCAGTAGGGTCATGGGAGGTCCAGTCCCCAGAACCTGCTAATTCCTGCGTCACTGACAGGTGGAAGCAGCTACATGCGACTGCCCTGGCTTTTTCTTGGAGGGGTCCTGATCGAGGCCCGCTGGTTCTGTACTTCTGCTTACTTCTGTGCCTGGAATTTTCTTTCCCCGACTTCCTGTCTTGCCGTCCCTGCCCCGCATGAGTTTTCCTGTCTGCTGCTTTCTGGGTCTTGATATGTTTGTCTCTGCGGCTCTTTCTCCCTCCCTCCCTCCCTCCTTCCCTCCCTCTCCCCTTGTTTGTCTTAGTCCACCCTGCCTCTTGCATTGCCTCTGTATTCATCTGACTTTTTCTCTTTCTTACTCTCCTTCCCCTTTTCTGTCTTCCTGCTGTCAGTTTCACGTCAGCGGGAGGAATGTTAGGGCGGCTGAGGAGATCTGTAGGGCAGAGGCCAGACAGGTCCCCTTTACCTCCCTCTAGCCAGCTGAAAAGCAAGGAAAAAAAGCCCTTCCAGAAGATTCTCGCCCTGGAAACGTGCTTGTGGGCTCCCACTTCTGGGTCTGCAGTCCTCGTGCGGGTCCCTTCTGTCCTCTTAATCCTGGAAGCTGGGGTGGGAGGGGTGCCAGGGGTGATGGTTCTTCTTGTGCACAAGATGCTGCTGCCCTGGCCCCAGCTCCTGTCCTTAGATGAGGCCCGGGCCAGGCAGCCCCTGGGAAGAGTCATGGTGGCCTGTGGCACCTGCAGGGCAAGGCCTCTCTGCTCCTGGGTCCTCCACCCTTGAGTCTGAGACAAAATGCACAGGGGAGCAGGACCCAGACCTTGGGGGGCCACGTGGGAGCTGGGCACACCCATGCCTCCTGCCTGTCTGCATCTGTGGCTTCTCCCTTCTAGAGGATCCAAAGGGAAAGACATCAATACCATCAAGTCCCTGAGAGTCCTTCGTGTCCTGCGGCCCCTCAAGACCATCAAACGGCTGCCCAAGCTCAAGGTTGGAGCCTGGAGTTGGGGCTTGAGGGATGTGCTCTGTGTGTGTGTGTGTGTGTGTGTGTGTGTGTGCATGCAGTGCATGAGTCTGTGTGTGCTCACATCACACCCCTGTGTGAGGGGGTTGGGCTCACTCAGCTGTAAGCCCCCATTACCCAAGTAGACCTTGTTCCCAGCAGCCTCCTGTGAGAATCCTCCTCCTTAGCTCAGCAGGACCAGGCGGCACAGGGTTTTTCTTCAGCAGCTGCAGTGCAGTGCGGGAAAGGCTGCCAGGACAGGTGCAGAGTGGTGGAGGGAGATGCTGGCGGTCAGGGACTTGGGACATTGGCTGCTGAGAGGGGGACAGGCATGGGCTGAGCTTCTGGATAAAGACAGAGTATAAACCCAAACTGGTAGGGCCACGCTGAAACCTAGTAATCGTGAGCTTGTGCTAGGCCCTGTGCGAATTGCTTCAAGTGCTTCAGCTCACTTAATCTCCCAAACCTTTATGCAGCAGATTCTTTTACTGGAAATTCAAGCCATTGAGACCTGAGGCAATGTGGGACTTAGAGAAGAAAGTTTTCTTAGAACCTGTATGTGAAGGAGAGGGCTGGCAGGCAGCTGGGGAAGGCGTCGGAGGCCCACTGGGTCCAGGGAGGAGTGGCAGCTACCCTGGCACCGAGTGGCGCTGTGGTCATCCACAGTGTGCCAGGCTGCTTTGTGGGAGACGGTTGTGGCCCCACCTTCCCGTCACAGCTAGATCAGAGCAGCCTGTGAGGTGTCTTCCCAGCTCTTGAGAGCAGCATTGTGTGCACAGGGAATGCTGAGCTTCCAGGTTGGGAAGGACCCAAGAGAAAGCCTCAGGTGGTGATGGCTGATGACAGGGCGGCCTGGGGCCACAGAGCACATATGTCCCTGTCCCGGAGCCTACTGCTTTATCCTCAGTTTGCCCAAATTGCTTCCCTGTTGGGCAGGGTGCAAGTGCAGGGCGGAGCCTGGCTGCATCCTCTCTGCCCAGGCCCAGCACCTCCTGGTGCAGCTGGGCCTGGGCTCCTGATCATTCCCGTTTCCATGGCTGAACTCTGACCTGTAAGGTCAGCCCTCCTAGGCATCCAGCTGCTGCCTCTAGCACCTCCTGCCCCTCCATCCGGGCCAAGATGCCTCCCCTCACAAAAGACACAGCACCAGTCTTGTGTGTCAAGGAAGCCAGCGGCGGAGCCTCTCTGTGGTCAGGGGCCTGAGGGCCTTGCAGGGCCCTGGAATGCCTGGGGGCCACCTGGGCCTCAGTGGTCCTCAGGTTTCCATCCTGTAGGTTCCCTGCCTGGTCCTCTCTCCTGGCTCCCTTCACATCCTTTCCTGCTTCCAGCCCCTCCCTGTGGCTCCACCTCTTGCCATGGCTCCACTCCTCCCCTCATGGCCCCACCCCCCACCATGGCTCCACCCCTTTCCTCATGGCCCCACCCATTCCCTTATGGCCATGCCCCCCCACCTTGGCTCCACCCCCTCATCATGACTCCACCCCCCCATGACCCTACCCTTCCCCCTCATGGCCCCACTCTCCCACCATAGTTCCACCCCCTCATCATGGCTCCGCCCCTCCTCCTGCAGGCTGTGTTTGACTGTGTGGTGAACTCCCTGAAGAATGTCCTCAACATCTTGATTGTCTACATGCTCTTCATGTTCATATTTGCCGTCATTGCGGTGCAGCTCTTCAAAGGGAAGTTTTTCTACTGCACAGATGAATCCAAGGAGCTGGAGAGGGACTGCAGGTAAACTGAGGAAGGGTGCAAGGTGGGACACACAGCCCCATTATGCAGACAACACTGGGAGTTCCCTTGTGGAGCTGGTCATGCGGCATGGGAGACTCCACTGCAGAGCATCATGGACCCTGCCTGAGGGCCGGGGAGGGGCTTACTTGAGAAGGGCTAGTGTCACCACAGAAGACGGGATGCATCCCCTCCCCAGCACAACACCAGGGGCTCCCAGCACTTCCTCCTCAGCAGAGTCAGGAACCAGGCATGTTCTGAGGGACACAGACATCTAGGGAGCTCAGGTGCCCACTGGGCAAGGCTTCTCTAAGCCCTAGAGATCTTGGCTGGGCTGTAAGGTCGGAGGGGCTGCCCGATGGCTGGAGCTGCTGTCACTGTCCACATGAGGCCTCAGAGCTTCCTGTGCCCAGCCCTGCCTCCAAAGCAGACAGGAGAGGGGCCCTTGGGGAAGAAGAGTTAGGGGAAAGCTGGTTAGCTGCCTGTGTGGACCCCAGGCAAGGCAGTACCCACAGTGTCTTCCTGCCCACGCGGCAGCATCCCAGCTGCCTCTGTGTGAGTATCATGCAGCTTCCTCCTATACTGTGTGACTAATGGGCACTTGGCTGTTTGCAGCTGAGAATGCTGCACGTGCACATGTCCGCCAGGGAGCAGTAGCAGTTTGGGGAGGTGTATCTGTCTAGGAGTGGAATTGCCGGGTCCTGGGTGTGCGTGTACTCAGCCTTAGTAGATGCTGCCAGACCCCTGTGTAAAATTACACTCTCTCCAGCGTGGGTGAGAGCCGCACATCCTAGCTAAATCTTGGTGTTTTCTTTCTTGCCTTTCTGGGTGTAGTGGTCATTCACCGTGGTTTAATTTTGTACTTGTGTGATGACCAATGAGATTGAGCCCCCTTTGCTAGGGGGCTTGGCCACTTAGATGTTCTTTTCTGGAAGTGTCTGCGTATGGTCCTGTGTCTGCTGTCTGCCTCTTTCCTGTTGGTTACTAGGAATCATGTAATGTTCTGGACAGGAACCCTTTGTCAGATGTACGGATCGCGGACGTCTTCTCCTCCTCTGAATGGTGCTTTCTACTCTTTTAATGGTGTCTTTTGAAAAACAAAGTTCTTTTTTCTTTTTCTTTTTTTTTTTTTTTGAGACAGGATCTCACTCTTTTGCCCAGGCTGGAGTACAGTGCTGCTATTGCAGCTCAATGCAGCCTCGAACTCTCAGGCCCGAGTGATCCTCCCTCCTCAACCTCCTGAGTAGCTCAGACAACTACAGGCACGTGCCACCATGCTTGGCTAATTTTAAAAATTTTTTGTTGAAATGAGGTCTTGCTATGTTGCCAAGCTGGTTTCGAACTCCGGGGCTCAAGCAGTCCTCCTGCCTCGGCCTCCCAGAGTGCTGGGATTACAGGTGTGAGCCACTGTACCCAACTATAGTTCTTGATTTTAATAGAGTCCAAGGGATCTTTTTTATTCTTTTATGCTGAGTACTCTTTATATCCTGTTTAAGAAATCTATCCCAAGGCCAGGGATGTTTTCTTGTGTTTTCTTCTGAAAAGTGTTATTTTTGCCTTTCACATTAAGTTCTGCAATTTACTTGGAAGTTGGTTTTTATGTGTTGCATAAGGTGTGGGTTAAGATATGTCTTCTGACGATAGATACCCAATTCACCCAGCATTGTTTATTTGAAAAGATCATTCTTACCCAGTGTAATGGACTTTTTTAAAAAACAAAAACAAAAACAAAACAGCTTTAGGCCAGGCGCGGTGGCTCACGCCTGTAATCCCAGCACTTTGGGAGGCTGAGGTGGGTGGATTATGAGGTCAGGCGTTGGAGACCAGCCTGGCCAAAATAGTGAAACCCTGTCTCTACTAAAAATACAAAAAATTAGCTGGGCGTGGTGGCCAGCACCTGTAATCCCAGCTACTCGGGAGGCTGAGGCAGGAGAATCGCTTGAACCTGGAAGGCGGAGGTTGCAGTGAGCCAAGATTGTGCCACTGCACTCCAGCCCGGGCGACAGTGCGAGATTCTGTCTCAAAAAAAAAAAACAAAAACAGAAACAAAAAAACAGCTTTATTGAGATGTAACTAACACATTATACTGTTTGTTCATAACAATCCACTTAAAGTGTGCAATTGAGTGGTTTTTAGTATATTCACAGGTACATGCAACCATCGCCACAGTTAATTTTAGAACACATTTTCAGCACCTCAAAAAAAAAAGAAAAACACACACCATTTAACTATCATCCCCTACATCCCTGTCCCACCCCCAGCCAACTACGAATCTGTTTTTAATCTCTGTAAACCTCTCTGTTCTGGACATTTTTTGTAAATTGAATAATACAATATGTGGTCTTTTGTGAGTGTTCTTTCACATGATGTTTTCAGGTTTGTCCACGCGGTGGCCTGTGTCAGAGCCTCGTTCCCTGTTATGGCTGAATATCTGTTCTGTGCTATGCCACATTTTCCTTATTCTTTATTTGCTGATGAACATTGGGTTGTTTCTACCTTGTGGCTGTTATAAATGATGCTGTTGTATACATTTGTGTCCACATTTTTGTGTGGGTCTGTTTTTGCTTCTCATGGGTATGTACCTAGAAGTGGAATTAATGGGTGATTGGGTAACTCTGTGTTTAACTGTTTGAGGAAATGCCAGACTGTTTCCAAAGTGGCTAAAGCATTGTATATTCCCACCAGCAATGCACGAGGGTTCTGAATTCCCCATGTCCTTGCCAACACTTGTTTTCCATCTTTTTAGTTTTGGTATTTTTTAAATTACAGCCGTCATCATGGGTGTGTGGTGTCTCATGGTGGTTTTTATTTGCCTTTCCCTGATGACGAGTGCTGTTGAGCAGCGTTTCATGTGCTTAATAGCTATTTGTATATCTTCTTTGGAGGAGTGTCTATTCAGATCCTTTACCCATTTTTTATTTGGGTTTTTTTTTTGTTTTTTTTTTTTGAGACGGAGTC
The DNA here is from genome assembly GCF_006542625.1 of Nomascus leucogenys. Classification (NCBI taxonomy): domain Eukaryota; kingdom Metazoa; phylum Chordata; class Mammalia; order Primates; family Hylobatidae; genus Nomascus; species Nomascus leucogenys. The sequence goes on from NC_044388.1 coordinate 113,828,932, forward strand.
TCGCTCTGTTGCCCAGGCTGGAGTGCAATGGCGTGATCTCAGCTCACTGCAAGCTCCACCTCCCAGATTCACACCATCCTCCTGCCTCAGCATCCCGAGTAGCTGGGACTACAGGCGCCTGCTACCACGCCTGGCTAATTTTTTTTGTATTTTTAGTAGAGATGGTGTTTCACCGTGTTAGCCAGGATGGTCTTGATCTCCTGACCTCGTGATCCGCCCACCTCGGCCTCCCAAAGTGCTGGGATTACAGGCGTGAGCCACCGCGCCTGGCCTTTTTTATTTATTAGAATAGTTATTTACATATTCTAAATACAACTCCCTTATCAGACAGAGGATTAGGAAATAAGTATTTTTTCCCATTCTGTGGATTTGCCTTTTTACTTTCTTGATGTCCTCTGGGCATGAAAGTGTCAGATTTTGATGCAGCCTAATTTATCTCTGTATTTTTTATTTTGCTCATGATTTCAGTGTCACATCTAAGGCTCCATTCCCAGATTTGAGGTCATGAAGTTTTGCCCCTGTTTTCCTCTAAGTGTTTTATAGCTTTAGCTCCTTACACTTAGGTCTTGAATCCATCATGAGTTAATTTTTGTCTATGGAGTAAAGTAGGGTCACATTCATTCTTCTACACGTGGACATCCAGTTTTCCCAGCACAATCTGTTGGAGAGGCCATTCTTTCCCCACGGAATGGTTTCAACACTCTTGATAGGTGGGTTTATTTGGATCTTTTGTCTTTGCCCTCTAACCTCCCATGTTCTCATTCCCAGGGGTCAGTATTTAGATTATGAGAAGGAGGAAGTGGAAGCTCAGCCCAGGCAGTGGAAGAAATACGACTTTCACTACGACAATGTGCTCTGGGCTCTGCTGACGCTGTTCACAGTGTCCACGGGAGAAGGCTGGCCCATGTGAGTGCTCATCCTGCTCTCCGTAGCTGGGGCAGGCCGCCCCTGTGCTCGGCCTCCCTTCCTCCCTCTATCCCTGGGCTCAGGCATGGAGGCAGACCCATCCTTGTGGTGCAGGACTTGAGTTCTTAGGGCTGTCTCCTTTGGGAGTTCCCCTGACGCTTGCTCTCCTCTTGGCCCAGGGTGCTGAAACACTCCGTGGATGCCACCTATGAGGAGCAGGGGCCGAGCCCTGGGTACCGCATGGAGCTGTCCATCTTCTACGTGGTCTACTTTGTGGTCTTTCCCTTCTTCTTTGTCAACATCTTTGTGGCCTTGATCATCATCACCTTCCAGGAGCAGGGGGACAAGGTGATGTCTGAATGCAGCCTGGAGAAGAACGAGGTAGGTGGATGCTCTGTGGAGTCTTGCAGTGGACAGCGTGGGCAGCGCCATCAGGCTTCCCTCCTGCACACAAATCACTCACAGCTGGGTCAGCTTTGGCTGCCACCATCTGCCAACACAGGGGCAGGTCCTCCTTTCTCCTGCAGAGGGACCAGATTTGGCTGGTTGAGGCCTGCTTGGAGAAGGGCTGGGCTGCTTCAATTTGCCTTCTCTCATCAGGGCTCCGTGTGAGGGCTGGTGAGACGGGGCTGGGTGCAGTAGATGCCGTAGGGTAGGTTTTCAGCTTCTGAGTCTCTGTGCTCCTTTCTCCCCTTACAGAGGGCTTGCATTGACTTCGCCATCAGCGCCAAACCCCTGACACGGTACATGCCCCAAAACAGGCAGTCGTTCCAGTATAAGACGTGGACATTTGTGGTCTCCCCGCCCTTTGAGTACTTCATCATGGCCATGATAGCCCTCAACACCGTGGTGCTGATGATGAAGGTGTGTGGGGCTCAGCACGGAGGGGCAGCTGGCGCTGCTAGGGATTGGGATCTGACCTTGAGGCTGAGTGGAGAGTCAGCCTTCTTCCTCCTGGCATGAGCCAAAGCAGTAATGGCCTTGCATCCTGGCCAGCATGGGATACCTGTGGAATCCTGTTTCCCTTTGTTGTCTGTGGGCTGGGACAGTGGGGAGGTTCTGGGAGGACTTGGGGAGAGCAGGAAGGGGTGTCTCAGGCCTAGGCAGGCGTGGAGTTCTGTCTGCCCCCTTTGCTTGGTCATAGTGGTCCCAGATGGGGTGTCTTGGGGCTGCCAAACCCATGGCCAACAGCACCTATTCCCCGGGCAGTTCTATGATGCACCCTATGAGTACGAGCTGATGCTGAAATGCCTGAACATCGTGTTCACATCCATGTTCTCCATGGAATGCGTGCTGAAGATCATCGCCTTTGGGGTGCTGGTACGTGCTTTGGTCCCCACTTTGCCTTTTGACAACCTATATTCTGGTTCCCCATGTGTAGGGTGACCTTTGGGGGCTCACAATTTGGAGCTGGGAATTCTCCGAGTACCCAGAGTATGTGTGACACTACAGGGGCCCTGGGGAAGGGGCTGTTCTGATACTCTTGGCTGCATAAGCTCTGCCCCCAGCATAGGTCCTGGGAGGCAGGCAGGGCTGGGTTCTTCCTCTTTGGACACACGGCTCTTAGTCCTGCCTCTGCCCAGGCCCAGAGGTATCTGTGTCCCTGGCTTTGACATCTGCTTAGCTCTGGCCTTGTGCTGTGCCCCCTGGGGTGGCCTGTCTGCCCTGTGCTTAGGGTCTATCACCCTCACCCCTTTCTTGATCAGGGCCACCACCTATACCTCTTTGCCAACAGAGCCCTCATCAACCGCTGGCACTAACTGCTCTTCTTTTTCTCTAGAACTATTTCAGAGATGCCTGGAATGTCTTTGACTTTGTCACTGTGTTGGGAAGTATTACTGATATTTTAGTAACAGAGATTGCGGTAAGTAGCATTTCTGTCCCTCCTTCAGGGTCCCCAGCTGGTTTCCTTCTAGAGCCTGCTCCCCTCAGTGCATCTCCAGGCCCTGTGTTAGCCTCTTCCTGGGTTCCCTAGAACCTCCTGGACACGTGGAGGCTTCGTTCCGGGGTGGAGTTTAGGGATTGGGTGTTACCTCAGCAGATATTCTTTCTTGAATAAGAAAGTGGTTCTCAAAGATCTTTTGGGCTGCTGGCCTGAGAGTTACCTGGAGCTCCATGGTAACAACTAACCAAGAAGATGTGAATCTTAAATTTGTATCTGTATAATATGTATCTAACAAGGTGGTATCAAAAATATATAAACTGAAACCAGTAAGGATTTATATTTTAAAATATTGCCCCCCACTGTCTATCTATCTCTCTCTATATATATCTAGAAATACTCATTCTTATCAAACATATGGATTATGTCTTAAAATTGACCAGTGTTGGGACATAAACTTGTCTCAACAAATTTCAAAGCATCTGAATCATAAAGCAACATTCTTTGAGTACAACACATTACACTGGAAATCAATGGCAGAAAATGTCATTTGTTTGGTCTTAGGTTGAATTCTCGAGAAGCAGACGCAGACACGAGCATTCATGTGAAAGTTATTTCTTAAGTAGTGTTCCCAGTAGAAACCAGCAGAGGGGCATGGGGAAATGAGTGGGAAGAGAAGGACCAGAAATGCTGCGTCCCAAGCCAAGTCCTGGTGGGTCAGTGTGGGTCGTCTCCCAGGGGACTTCTGGCAGCAGCGTAGGTTGCACCTCAGAGCTATCCCTGCTGGAAAGGGAGCTGCAACGTGTTTGCCTCTGCACCCTCCCCACGGCATTAGGCTGAGGCTGCACCTGGGGTGTCAATTCTGAGATGCTTCTGGCTCCCCGAGTGTGCCACGAGTGCTGCAGCCAAGCTGTTAGGGCTGAAGGGACGTCTGACACCATCAGAGGAGGACCTGCTGGAGCACCAGGCTCCTTCCTGTTCTGCCCACACTTCACATTGGGTTCACTGTGCTCATTCTTTAGAATGGTGCTGGTCATGGTCTCTGGGAGACAGAGCAGAGCTCCCTTTGCTGTGCTGGTCCAAGCAGAGCTGATGTTCATCATCCCATTCCGCCCACCCTTTCTAGAGCCGCTGAGCTGATGTTCATCATCCTGTTCCCACACCACCCTTTCTAGAGCCCCTGCCCTGTGGCCAGCCTTCTGCTGCACTGGTTGCTGGCCTGGTGGGATGACCAGACCCTCAGGCCTGTGCATCCCAAGTCCCTACTTGTTGCCATTCTTTGTCCAACCCTGGCTGCTGTGGTAATCCAGTCACAGTGAAGTCTGCTTATAGGCCAGTCACAGTGAAGACTGCTTATAGGAGCATGTTCATAGGAGCATGGAGAAAGGCCCAGTGAAGCCCCTGATTCCCAGAATTATGCAGTGGCAGCTCTACCCTTCACAATAATGAGGGTCAGATGATCTGGCCGGCATGGAAACTCTTTGTGATGCCTGCTGGCCTTCTGGCACGAGCAGCCCCAAGTGACCAGGTGGCCACCATGGCTTTGGTGTTGTGTGGTAGAAGCCTTCTCCACCTGTTTGAACCAGGGCCTTTAGATTTGCCAGACCTAAAACTGGGGAAGGTGAGCGCAAAGTTCATACTGGGTTTCTGGAGCGATGGTGAGACGGGCCATTTCTCCTTTCACCATTTCCTCAATCCATGCATTTTACTGATTGGGCACCCAGTACCATCGATTGGCCAGTGGTTCATCTTGAAATGTGGCACCCCAACCCCATGAAGTATATCATCAAGCCGGCATTTTATCTCTGCCTCTAAGGTCAGGGCAGCATCTCCTGAGTGGTGTTGCGTTAGATGATCCAGTGGACCCCGCGGTCACCTGGCTCGCATGCATCCCCTGCATGTGCTCCAAGCTGATGTTATGTGGAATCCTGTGTTGGTAAATCTCTGATACTAGCCCTGAGATGTTAGTGCCGGCACGGTACTGCACAAGGAAAGGCAAACCCACACCTGGGATGTGGGTGGATCCCAGTGGAGACAAATCACTGCCCTTTCCAGGAGAAGGTGTTCTGATATAATCAGCTTACCACTAGGCATGGCACCAAACGGAGGCCCAGTGTTGCTGTCTGTTCATTCCAGGTAGATAATCGTCAGTAGTCATGGCTGGATCATGCTGCTGAGAGGCTCTTGGCCATGATGCTCACCCTATCCATAGGTCTGCTGCGTGGACACTGGGGCTGGTGAGGACAGAGGCTAACCAATATCTGTTGGTCGACTTATCCCAGTCCTTGCTTTTTAGTGCCCCATGGTGAGCATTGGTTTGCAAAACAAAGGCCTGTACCCCATGCCTGTTCCCAAGGCCCATCTGTCTGTCTCTCACCTACACCTTGTTCCCTCCAGGGTCCTGACCAGCCGTTTGTACCTGCCTAGGACCCTGTTATCCTCAGCACAGGCAACTTGTTTTCCCCCACACACAGAGCTGACCAGGTACCCTGCGCAGGGCTCTGCTCCACCTCTGTCTTTCAGGCTGTTCCTGTGTGAGGCTGTAGTGATGCCTGCACTAGTATACCAAGCAACCCATCCACAAACTAGGTCTGCGTTTCCCCCTCAGTTGCAGTGAATCCCCATGAAGTGATGGCGGGAGTGAGGTGAGGACGTCATTGGTCAACAGAGGTGTGTGTCATGGGGGATCGGGCCACATGTTGTGTGCTGTGTCCTCTAGACATGCTTGGGTTCGGTCATAGAGGTACCCCTTCCCTTGTTCACTGGGCCTGTGGTGGGTCTGACAGCACGTCACTGTGGGGAGATGCTTTGGTGTCACAGACAGCGATGTCTCTTGGTGACACACACAGCTGCCACCAGGGCCAGGAGCTAGGTTGGCCTGTCTCATTATGCTTCTGTTCTGTAGATGGCATGGCCTGCTCCCAAATGCTAGGTGTCTGCACTGACTTCTCTGTGGATGCTTTCCCAGGACTTTACCCAGTGTCCTTACCTACCACATACACATCAAGGACCCTGGGGGTTGCTGGGTTTTGTGGCCCAAGTGGCAGGGCCACTGCTATCACATCATGGGTCTGTTAGAGACCCCACTCGTGCTCTGAAACCTCTCAAACGTGGCAGCGTTTTGAGTCACAGCAGTATTTCCTAAGTGGCCTATACCATCTCCCAAACGCAAAGCAGCCTATCCGCAGTAGAAGCGTGAGGTGCAATCACTAACTTGTCTCTTACCTTGGAGTCCTTGTCCTGGCACAGCCCAGATCACTGGACCCCTAAAAACTTCACTGATGTGGAAGGTCCATGAATCCTTATAAGATTTATCACCTGTGTTCTGGAGTGCATCAGGGCATCTGATCTAAGTAACATAACGTCATCAATGTGGTGGACCAGTGTGGTGTTCTGAAGAATGTCTTGGCAGGCACAGTGGCCACACCTGTGATCTCAGGGCTTTGGGAGGCCAAGGCAGGGAACATCTTGGGCAGGCACAGTGGCCACACCTGTGATCTCAGGGATTTGGGAGGCCAAGGCAGAAAGATCACTTGAGCCTAGGAGTTGGAGACTAGCCTAGGCAAGACGACGAGACCCTGTCTCTGCAAAAAAATTTAAAAATTTAGCCAGGCATGGTGGCACACGCCCATAGTCCAGCTACTCAGGAGGCTGAGGCGGGAGAATCGCTTGAGCCCAGGAAGTCAAGGCTGCAGTGAGCTATGATCGCATCACTGCACTCCAGCCTGGGCCACAAAGTGAGTCCCTGTCTCTAAAAAATAAAAATAAGAATTCCAAATGATTAAGAGTACCTTTGGACCATGTTGTAACATAGGGTCAGACCGTTAATGTCTGCCGTGGATGCAAACTGCTTCTGACCCTGCTTAGCAGTGACTGCTGAAGAGTGTGCTCACCAGGTTGGCACCTGTGTGCCAAGTCCCAGAGGCTGAGTAGATCTGTTCTATTAAAGATACCAAATCTCCCACAGCAGTGGGGACTGAGCCTGGGTTATCTGGGGTCCAGTGTCATCCATTGTGATCCAGTTTTCTTGCACGGTCCATCCTGGTGAATTAAATGGGAATGAGGTGTAGACCAACCACCCCTTTATCTTTTAATTATTCGAGGTGGCACTAACCTCTCCATTCCATACTGGATGCAGTGTTATAATTTACTGTTTTGGCTGGGGGGTGTCGGTGTTGAGGACTTTCCTATTGTTATGTCTAATTCACATGTCGAGGAGCCAGTGTGGTGGGTTCGGCCAGTTAGTCAGGACTAGGCAAATGAACACCAGCTGTGCCTGGGCACACGAGACCACTGAGAGATGGGCCTGGGCCAGGGATTCATTGGTGTCCTGGCCCCTGCGCACACTCTGACATGGAGCCGCAATCTCATTTTAGTTCCTTGGTATCAATCTTATCTTGGACCTTATATCCAACAGCCTTCAAAACATCCGGGTATTCTTTCTCCAGTGTGCAATTTCTCAAGTAAACAAGCCAGATCTCCTTGGAGAGCTGCAGAGAAATGGCTGCTGTCTGGATCCAGTGTGCAATTTCTTAAGTAAACGAGTCCGATCTCCTTGGGGAGGGCAGAGAAATGGCTGCTGTCTGGACTCCCTCTTGCGTTGTAGGGTTCTTCTGCAAGGGGGCCCAGTCTCTCCTCTAAGCTGTGGACCCTGGATCTGAAAACTGAGTGGTTGAGAGACTTGGGAGGGAGCATGTTTGTCCATGGCAGTGGCTAATATCAGCCTTCTGCTCACTTACTTTGATTCTTTTGAATTCCATATTTACATATGTTCATCTCAAGCAGCATCCTTGTTGGCGCTACCCCTCTGTCCTGCCTCTAGGAATGCCACGGCCGATTAGCCGAAGCAGCTTCCTTGTTGGCAATGCCCCTTTGTCCTGCCAATGCCATGGCCGATTAGCCACCACTGTGGACCTTTGCAGGTCAGGGCTCTCGGTTGCCATTGAGGCCTCGCCACCCACTGTGGTGGTTCCAGGCAACCAGCCATGGAAGGGAGCCAGCCTCGTGTGATGGTGTGCTGCCATGGAGCCCCTGCAGCTCCAGAGCCTCCTCTTCTTCCCAAAGGAATCCCTGCTCCATGACAGCAACTCCTCCCGTCAGCCCTGGCCTGCAGAAGATAACCACCAGTGGCCTTGTGCGTGATGCCAGTGCCCTCCTCCCAAAACGCTCTGAGAAACTGGTTGGCTCGTGGGCACTTGGATCTTACATGGTAGGTTCTTTCTAGCATGTCTACCTCTCTGAGCCTTTTGGTCCTGTGCTCAGCATCTGCCAAGGCAGTTCTGGCACCCTCACCTCATTTAATGTGGGCCATGAGGTTTTGCAAGCTCCTGGGAGTCATCCCAGCAGCCTGTTAGCACCTGCTTCAGGTGCCCTCGCCAGGGTATTGGATCCTGAGTCACGGGAGAAAGCTCCCCTACATTAAAAATAGTTTTTTATCCTGCCTGTCTTCCAGCCATCCTCATCCAGTCCCTCCCACCTTGCTCCTGCCACACATACCCGTTATATCACACAGCCCTTCACGGAGCAGCCTTTTTTTCTCACTCAGCAGGACCACCGCTTCCCAAGTCAGGCTGTATGAAAACCCGAGTTGTGGGTCTAGTGCCCGGCATGGGAAGTGAGGTGGAACTTGGGGAGGGTGAGTACCGTCGTGGAGAGCATCCACCTCAGCTGAGACTCCTGCAGGCATTCAGGCAAGACAAAGTGAGGCCCTCCAGCAGGGAGGGGACGCTCCTGCAGGCCCAGGCAGTCCCGGGGCATCTGAGAGCTCTGTGTTGGGGGCATGCCCACACTAGTATTCCCGCTCTGCGTGGCAGGGCCTGCCCTTCCTCTCCGGGTGCTGACGTTGGAGCACGAGAGACTTGTGGAGCCCTCTCTAGAGCCCTGGTCCTCCCTCGAGTCCCAGGCTGGTCAGCACATTCCGAGACACAGACCACATTTGGGTTATGCTTGGAGTTGCTAATTGACAACTTGTAACGTTTTTTTCCCCAGAGTAATTGGTGGCACTTAGCCATGGTTCACCAGCTCTATCATCCTTACAGTGCCCATTCCTGACAGCCTGTGGATGCTAATGATATCTTGCGGTATCGTTATTGGACCCCTTTCAACCCTTTACAGATTTGCCCAAGATGAAGGTTTCAGCAGTTTTAATGCTACAGCACACCAGGAGTTACCGTCACCTCACTTACCACCAACAGAGGAGAATCTGTCCAGTGAGCCACTCCCCAAGGTCTCCATCCTTAGAGTCGGCTTCCAAGGAACCACCCCTGGTGTCACCTGTCTTTGGATCAGAACCTGTGATCCAAATGTGATTTACTGGAAGTGTTTCCAGGAATAGTTGGTGAGGATGGGGACAGTTGGATAAGGAAGAGATCCAGTTTCAAGCAATTCCATGTAATTTGGGCTCCTTCCTGCAGGGGATCTCTGAGGGTAGTGTGGATGCCACATCAGAGTTGTCCCAATGAGGGGCAAGAGAGTGCAGCATGGACTCCACCTGCAAAGCAGGTTCTGGCAGCCTGTGGGAATCCCTGCATCAAGAGACCCAAGTGGGCCGGGCACGCTGGCTCACGCGTGTACTCCCAGAACTTTGGAAGGCTGAGGTGGGAGCATCGCTTGAGCCCAAGAGTTCGAGGCTGCAGTGAGTTATGATTCTACCACTGCACTCCAGTCTGGGCAACAGAGCAAAACTCTAAAAAAATGAGAGAGAGAGAGAGAGAGGCGGGGAGGCAGGAGGAGAGAGACAGAGGGGGAAGGAGAGAGACAAGTGCTGCTGTGAGGTGTGAAAGTGCGTTGGGAGCCAGTGTGGACAGAAGCAGAGCGATCGCAGGGCCTGTGTGGCTGAAACACTAACAGCACCTTCTCCACTTTTAAGGAAAGGAACTTCTGAATAAGTCATGGGTAAAAGATGAAATGATGGAAATTAGAAAATATAAATAACAGAAAAACAATGAAAATACTGTATATTAAAGCTCATGAGATAACAGCTGAAGCAGTACTCAGAAAGAAATTTACAGCCTTAATGTTTATATTAGAAAAAGAAAACAGTGTAAAAATTAATGAGTTTAGCATCTAACTTTAAAAGTTAGAAAAAGAACAACCAAATAAGCTCAATCAAGTAGAAGAAAAGTGTAAGAACAGAAATTAAGAAAGTGGAAAACAAAGACTAGAGAGAATCAATAAAGTCTAAACTTGGTTCTTTGAAGACTTAAAAATTGACACACCTCTGGCAAGATTAATCAAAGAAAAATAAGAAGGTAAAACACACGATGTAAGGCAGGGGAGAGGGGTCATGACGGTAGGTACAGGAGAGAGTAACGTGAATAACGTGAAGGAGAATATTGTGAACAGTTCATGCCAGTACGTTTGAAAACCTAGGTAAGTGAACACATTACTAGAAAAATATAAATGACTGAATCTGACAAAAGAAGAGAGAAAAACCCTAAATTGTTCTTTATTAAAGCACTAAAGAAGTTGAGTCAATAAACATCTTCCAATAAAGAAAACACCAGATTCTAGTGGTCTTATACATTAGGTTTCTACTTAAAATATAAGGAAAGATCATTCCACTCTTAAACAGATTCTTCTAGAGAACAGAAAAAGAGTGAACATTCTCTAACTAACTAGACTAGTATAATGTTGACATTAAAATTTTTTTTAAAAGAAGAGAAGGCTGGGTGCAGTGGCTCAGGCCTATAATCCTAGCACTTTGGGAGGCTGAGGTGGGCAGATCACCTGAGGTCAGAAGTTCGAGACAAGCGTGGTTAACATTGTGAAGCCCCGTCTACTAAAAATACGAAAGTTAGCCAGGCATGATGGCGCACGCCTGTAATTCTAGCTACTCAGGAGGCTGAGGCACAAGAATCGCTTTAACTCAGGAGATGGAGGTCACAGGGAGCCGAGATGGCACCACTGCACTCCAGCCTGGGCGACAGAGTAAGAATCTTTCAAAACATAAATAACCAGAACTCTGGCACTGCTGGTGGGCGTGCCAGCTGGCACAGCCTCTGGGAGGACTCAGCAGCACCTCGAAAGTTGGACATGTGCATACAACCCAGCAACTGTACTCCTAGGCAGGTGTCCCAGAGGGCGTCTGCACAGATGACCCCCAGAGGCATTTTCACACAAGTGTTCCTGGCACCAGCGTTCTGCCGGCCAAACAGAGGCATCTGAGTGCCCATCGGTAGTAGAATGTGCCAGTTGTTAGGGTCTCTGCTAACGTAGTGAAAATACGCAAATGATGTGAAATTGAAACACAGCTTTGTGGGGGTTTCTGTGTATGCACCCCCTTCCGGTGACGTCAGCACAGTGTGGATGCTTCTCAGAAACAGTTTGCGGTCAGAGCACAGGTGTGCGCAAGTCAAAGGAGCCCGCAGGCGGCCTGATCCCACAGCAAAGGCCAGGGACGGGCACGCATAGAATATGCGTTTTCAGAGTTTATGGTAAAGCTGAAAAGACAAGCCATGATTAACAAGAAGGGAAAGTAGTTGCTGCATCCGCAGAGCAGGAAGGGGACCCAAGACGGCTTCGGAAGTGATGGTGATGTTCTTTCCTAAAGCTGGGTGATGAATATATATAGATACTTGGTTTTACTTTTCTTTAAAATATTTATGCATAATCTTTTATGTGATATGCTTTATGATTTAAAAAAGTTAATGATCTGAGTAATCCAGGCAAAAAAGCTGAAATCTGCCATTTAATCAGAAAAATCAGAAAGGTTTAGTCCCCCTAGCACTGGTGTTGTGTTTCCCCGTGGCTGCCTCCTCCCTATGCGTCTTGCCCAGAAGCAGTTAGTCCCAGTGTGCTTTCCGAGAGGCACAGGTGGGCTGTATTGCTGATTCCTAAGGGCCTCCTCCTTGGAAACAGAAATCTTTATTCATCAAATACAGTGATGGAAACATTGAGCTCCCAACTGTAAGGACACAGCTTGGTGGGAAGGGGTGGTTTCTGCGTGTGTGCGCCTCCTTTCCAAGAGGGGCGGGGACTGCTGACTGCTGAGAGGGCACAAAGCAGAGGGTGTCTGGCTGACATCAGAGATGTGCAGAGAGCCCCAGTGCCCAGCTGGGTTCTAGGGAAACCTCCCCAAGCCCCAAAGAGGGCCTGGTGTAGGGCAGAGGCCTTGATACAAGACAGATGCCTGCTGCAATGCAGGCAGCCAGACCAACCCACACTCTCTCCCTCAGCTGCAAGACAGTCAAGGCCGGGGCTGTTTCTGGTCCTGTCAGACCCTGGTTCAAGCAAGCCCTCCTTGGCAGCCCCTGCCAACCCTGGCCACCCAGCAGGTGGAGGGCCTGAGAGCTGCCGGTTGGAAAGCTCAGCTGTCCCCTGGCCACCCTGCTTCTAGAGCCCAGGTCATCTCCTGTTCTGCCTGGAGGAGAAAAGATGAAGGGAAAGCCATCGTGTGGACTGGTGGTGCTTTGTTTTGTTTGTGTGTCTGTTTTTCATTTGGAGCCACTTCATATGTTTACTTTGTGAATGCACTTTTTTTTCTTAGGCAAAAATATGAGTGTCAGTTCCCATCCCCAACTTAAAAATCAAAATAGAGTTTTAGCAAGGGCACCCAGAGAGAGGGCTCCAAGCAAGCATGAAACTGACATTGATTTCTTTGCCTGGAAATAAAAAAAATAAATAAGTGTCTGTGAGTCAGCTTTGGATTTGCATTACAAACAAGAATGCAAATAAATGCCACCTTGTCTGCATAACCTACAGACTTCAAAAATATGTTTTGATCTGATAAATTTTAAGAAAAATAATGCAGTTTACCAAAATCCTAATTTTCTAGTTAAGTAATCAGAGTTTGAGTTTTTGCTTGTGTTGATGACTCATTTTCTCTTTTGTTTTCTGTTTTTGTTCTTGATTTACCTTAACCTACCTGCTGACTCACGCCATCCAACCAACATACAATGCGAAAACCCATGTCTCCGTCTGTATGTTGCGCACCTGCCGCTCAAACCTCCCCAATTTGTAAATAATACGCAAATATCCATCCATGAAAACATCACATGTAGGAAACGGTTGGTTTCACGACTCTGAACAGTTCTTGCAAGTCCTTCCTTTGCTTGCTCTGCTCCTCTCCTGCCCTCTGGTTCCTGGGACTCCAGCCCACTGCCCTCTAGGCGTGTGGTTGGATGCGGCTGCACCCACTCACCTCTGGCCTCCTGGACTTGCTCCCTTGGCTCTGGGCATCCAGCAGGGCTTCTGAGGGCCCTCCTGGCAGTGGTTTGATTCTGGGAACTGGCCGTGGGCGGGGCTTCCCTGAGACCTGCCCAAGGAGAGGGAGGTGGGGTTTCTGGAGTGGGTAAGTATCCAGGGCAGTTTTTCCTGTTGGGACTGGCTCAGATTTGGGGAGGCTTTGCAGGACATGAGTTTGTCCGTGATCCCTGCGAGTCCATGGTTCCTGTTTCACAGCCATCTCCCACCTGCTGTGTCCCCATCAAGCCAATCAAGAAGGCCCCGCTTTGCCCAGGTGGCCTCTGCAGAGTCCCCTGTAGCTTCCGTCCTTCCTGGAGTGACTGTGCCTTGGAGTGGGTGGGGTCAGTCCTGGGGTTCAGGGCTCAGGGGCAGGGCTTAGAGTTTTTGTCTTCATGACTCAGGAGGTTTCTTGTAGGGCTGAGTAGAAGAAGGGGGCTCTGCCCCTAGAGGCAGTAGAGCCCAGGCTCCCCGATTCGCATGTCACTGAATTGTGTGTGTGCCTCGGTCAGCAAGCTCATGTGGAGCGCAGGTCCAGCTGGAGCTTCCTGCTGGGTCTTCAGGAATTTTAGAGCAAAGATATTTGGTAACTGACCCAACTTTAGCTGTGACTGCGGAAATTAATATAAAGTAGAAGACGTCTGAGAGTCATGTAAAAGTGAATGTTTGTGATACAGCGATTCACAATTGGAGCGGAAGAGCTTGCGTTTTGAGAAAATACCATTTGATGCTGCAGAAACACCCAGGCGATGTCATCTGCAAGCATCTAGCTCGTGCCAGTCAGGCCTCTGCTCAGCGTCACCTCCTCAGAGAGCCCTTCTCCACATTGTCTGTCCCCTGTCCTCTTTCTCCACCACATGTCCACACCTGACATGTTACTCACGCACATGCACGTCTCTTTCCTGTCTTCAATCATCAGTCTCATTAGAATGAAAGGGAGCCACACAGCAGTTTTTCTGCACCTGCTGGGCCTTGTCCTCTGGCGTGGTATCTGGCCCACATCGGGGCCCACAGATCGGGGTGGGGTGCCCAGCTGACACTCGGGACAAGCCCTCACTTCCCTGTGACTCTGGCCAGAGGCCATGGTGGTCTTGGATACAGGGGATGCTGGTCTTGGTCCAGAGTCAGTGGGTCACTGTCGTGGCACGGTGTCCTGCAGTGCTAAGAGCAATTTTAAATCCCTTTTTTCAAGTAAGCCTCACCTTCTGGACTGGGTGTCCCTGTGTTTCTACTTTGTGGATGAGAAAGCTGAGGATTGAAGGGTTAGGGACCATTGTCCCATCAAGGTGAGTCAGCCACCACGTTGAGGGCACAATGGTGTGCCTTTGGGTGCCACAGGCCTTTTCCCACTCAGGTAGAAGTAAGGAAGGGCCTGGCCTTGAAGTAGGTGTGGCTGCAACAGAAGCCATGGACTCTGTGAGGTTGGGGCAGGCTGTGTCCGCCTCCGAGGGGCTGGCGGAGGCCAGAGGTGATGGTGCAGGTGCACGGCGTGGTGCTGCATGTGCTTCTGTCCCTTGCTCTCCTGCATGCAGCTGGCATGGTGCCCGGCCTGCCACGCTGTGCTCGAACATCTGTGGCTGCCGTCACCGTCTGTCTTCACAGCTCTCCAGGGTGCCCGTCTCCTGCCCCCAGCCTCTCCTGAGTACCCACGGGAGCCCCGAGAGAAGCCAGGAGGAAGGGGGGAATGTGGGTCTCCACAAAAACAGAAAGTGATGGTGGCTGAGGTTGGCATTCATGCATTAAGTAATTTGGACAAACTGTTACTCTCCACTCACCTCTCACCTGCCCTGTTGTCTTCCAGTCCTTCCTTCTTACGTGGCAGCCTTTATTTTCCCCAGTGTCTTCAGGAAATCTTGCCTGTGCTGCTGCCTGACTGTGCTTTGAGCCAGTGGGTGCTGTGTTGCCCCAGTCCCTGCCCCTCCAGACCCCCTGAGCACAAGGTTTCAGAGTGGGAGCCTCCAGCCCCCAGCTCTGCTTCATCATCTTACATAAGGGTCTCCTGACATGGGACTGCGGCCCTCCACCCCTGCACCCATGTTTCTAAGATGGCTGGCTTCTCTGTGGGTCCTCGTGGCCCAGAGTTCTTGGCCATCTTGTCTACCACGGAGATTTTCATTCCCTGGCACAAGCAGGTTACAGAGCTACAGGTACACTTGTGATGCCCTCTGGGGTCACACCCTGAGGTCTACTGCTGCCGCCTTGCTGATTTGGATCATAGCCTGTCCTTGTGCCCACTGGCCATGGACATCATTCAAAACCAGTCCTGCTCCCACAGTTCCAGCATCCCGCCTGAGAGCCAGTCCCTCGAGTTGACTCCTCAGCCACCCTGCCCCTGCCAGTGGAAGTGGCAGACCCAGGCAGAGGTGTCCTCTGAGTACAGGTTGGGCCACTGTCCCTGGAAGGAAGAGCGAGGCCCACCCCTCCACTGACACCTCATTCCCACCTAACGGTAGCCCTGGAGAGTCGGGATGCTCTGCCAGGCCCTCACCGCCTCTGCGCCTGCACATGCTCCTGCTGCTGCTGTCTCATTCGACATCTGTGTTCTCTTTATCTGATGACTGAATCTGACAACATGAATGTGTCTCTGAGCCTGAGCTGCTTGCATATTTTAAAATGCTGCAGTGGCAGGAAGCTGCTCTCAGGCTGTGTGTGGGCACCTGACCTCTAGGTAGACAGAGGGCAGAAAGCCTCCTGGGTCCACAAGCACCCCCATCTGTGCACGGACACCTCCCCAGAGCCTGCTTCCCTGAAAGGGATGTGCCAGTACAGTAATTCAAGTGCCCTGGGGCCACGTGGAGGCTTTACTCCCAGGTAATCTGTGGAGTCCCGGGTTTATCCATTTATCCTTGTGCTTGATTTTGAGCCCCTTGGATGAGGGAGCTACACTAGACAGCCTGGGTTCTCTAGAGCAGAGGCCTGTTTGACCGTGAATTGCAGAGGTGGCTTCCATGGTGTGAGCAGCCGAACACCTGTACCTTCCATGACTTGTCTGCACACACCTGGAGCAGCCTCAGAGGAAGTGTTTGCCCCTCTGCCAGGCCCCAGCGAGGGTCCCAGGCAAGCAAGGGCTTTGCTGACTGAGCCAGGAAGGAAAGGGCATGGCCGTGAAGCCTGGGCGGGGGTCCCTTCAGGGGTGCTGGGTGGAGAAGCAGTCATGCCCAGCACGTGGTCACCTTGACCGTGTCCTGCGAGAGGTGGTCACTGCTGGAGGCCCAGCCACAGGTGATCTCCCAGCTCACCTGGCAGCAGAGAGATGCCTGGGAGAACTTTTCTCTCTGTTGCTCACGTTTGGGGGT
This sequence comes from Nomascus leucogenys, assembly GCF_006542625.1. NCBI lineage: Eukaryota > Metazoa > Chordata > Mammalia > Primates > Hylobatidae > Nomascus > Nomascus leucogenys. The sequence goes on from NC_044388.1 coordinate 113,845,198, forward strand.
GGGGAGAGGCCTTAGAGCCAAGGAGGTTTTCTCTGATTTGCTGCATGAGAAGTGATTTGCAAGGACAAGCTTTACTTCTGGAAGATTTTCTGGTGGCCAATTGCTGCTTAGACTGTGAAGCAGAGACCTTTTATTTTAATCTTTTTAACCACTTTGGGGCCACAGGGATGTGGGAAGAGGTTGTAGGGTGGCAGCAGCTTGCCTGCGCTTTCAGGGCTTCTGAAGGTCAGAGAACAATTCCTCTTCTCTGCAGAACAATTTCATCAACCTCAGCTTCCTCCGCCTCTTCCGAGCTGCGCGGCTGATCAAGCTGCTCCGCCAGGGCTACACCATCCGCATCCTGCTGTGGACCTTTGTCCAGTCCTTCAAGGTGGGCCAGGCGGGGCGCCTCCGTGCTTTCTGTCCCCTTCCTCTGTCTTGCTTCCCCCGCCCCCAACGCAGTGGCCCCTCCTTTGGGAGGCTGGGAGAGGGTATGGCATGCAGGTTTTGTGGTTGTATGCCTTGTCCTGTTGTCATTTATAAAGACATTTTAAGTTATCCGTAGGTTCCCTTGGTCCTGCTCACAAGAACCCTGAGGTGGGTTTCATGACTCCAAGTTAAAGATAAAGAAACTGAGGCATCATTTGGTGGAGGGGCTTGGTGGCCAGTGGATGGAGCTGGAGTAGGCTGAGGTCTGTGTGACCTCAAAGGCCCAGCCACCGTAGCAGGAGGCCTGGGCGTGGTGGCTGGGAGGTGCCCGTAGCTGACCGGCCCCTGTCTCCGCAGGCCCTGCCCTACGTGTGTCTGCTCATTGCCATGCTGTTCTTCATCTACGCCATCATCGGCATGCAGGTGGGTGCTCCCCTTCGGGACAGAGCGCGGTCCCGGCCTCCCATCCCCTGGAGCAGAGGGGCACTGATCATGATTGTCAAATCATCGTCATAATCAGTTGACCCTTAGTGAACATTCTCTGTGAGCCAGATCCTGCTTTGAGCACTTGCTGAACTTACGTAATCCTCTTTTCTTACCTTTTTTTTTTCTTTTTGGAGACAGAGTCTGGCTTTGTCACCCAGGCTGGAGTGCAATGGTGTGATCTTGGCTCACTGCAACCTCTGCCTCCCAGGTTCAAGCGATTCTCCTGCCTCAGCCTCCCAAGTAGCTGGGATTATAGGTGCGTGCCACCATGCCCGGCTAATTTTTGTATTTTTAGTAGAGACAGGGTTTCACCATGTTGGCCAGGCTGGTATTGAACTCCTGACCTCAAGTGATCCACCTGCCTTGGCCTCCCAAAGTGCTGGGATTACAGGTGTGAGCCACCGCGCCCGGCCTAAACTTACGTAACCCTCAGAAAGACTGTTTTACGGAGGAGGACACGGAGGTGCCACAAGATTGGGCTGCTTGCCCAGGGCCATCCTGGTGTGGGGCAGCTCTGGCCCTTGGCCCATTGCCGCCTCTCCAGGTGGATGCACCGTGGTGTTCTTGAGGGCTGCATGGGCTTCCACCCAGTGATGGTAGGGTGTTGGGGCACAGGTCAGAATGGGTGCTGGCTGTGTGGTGGCGGCGCGTTTGAGCACAGCTGCGTTTGCCAAGTGGCCTGCACAGCAGCGGGCGGTTATCCTGTTAGTCTGGCAGCCGCGCTGAAGGACAGGCCTGACCCGTGGCAGGGGTTACATGCTACTGGGGAAAACCGCCTGAGAATGTGAGCAGAAGCACATCAGATCCTTGCACTGGGCAAACTTGGCTTGCATAATTTAGATTTTCTTTATTTTGCCAGAGAACACTTTGTCAGCTATTTGGGAAAAAGCATTTAAAAAACATAAAGCAGTGTCCCAGTTATAAATCTTCGACATCTGACCAGTTTTCCAACAGTAGGGATGGAAGAGGGACCCGAGTGTTAATTTGTTATCGAAGGTGCCAGTGTTTCAAAGGTTCGCTGAGAACTGATTTCGAAACTCTATTTCAGGGATTGAAGAGTTCTCTTGCTTTAAAATTTGCAGAGATCTGATGCTATTTAAATAAATAAATAAATAAATCTTTTTTTCCTGCTTTGGTCTGTGGATGTACAAGAGCACATACGTTACCGATCTTTGTGGATGTGTCATAGTTCATAAATTTGCAGCCAGATTCCAGATTTTGGGCTGAGTACAATTACTGACCCATTTGCATTTCTTACTGTGGAAAAGTCAGTTAAAATGGATAAAAAGCCAGTTGTGCTATTGCATATGTTTTAAAAAGACATTTTCCCATGATCTATCAGACCTGTTACCAACATAATGCCTGCTTTGGAGTCGCTGCTGATCCCACTTGAAATCACTTCCTGTGTTACGTGTGGCAGAGGCCTCACAAACTTAGCTCGGGCCGTTCTTGTGAGTGTTTCAGACTTGCATCTGTGGACAGGTTCAGAGCTGGAGCCGGCACATTGTGTAGCTACGGAGAGGGCGTCTATACTGGGAACGCACACTGGCCTCCCCTGGGTGGGAGTTCTCTGGTGTAGGGCAGCCGCCCATCTCATATGAGGTCCTCGTATGGCTCGCACACCCTCTCTGGCTCGGTCCACCTGCCGCGGCTCCTGCAGACCCAGCAGTGTCCGTGCCATTGCTCTTCTCCATTGCAGGTGTTTGGGAATATTGCCCTGGATGATGACACCAGCATCAACCGCCACAACAACTTCCGGACGTTTTTGCAAGCTCTGATGCTGCTGTTCAGGTGTGTTGTTCGGTCAGCCCAGGCCAATGTCCGCTCTTCCATCAGGGACCGCTTTACTCAGGATGAAGAAGGCTGGGTGTCAACCATGGAGACCACCCACTTCTAATTCCCCGACCCCACTGGCTTCCCCTCAGCAGGCCTTTCTGGTTCTTCACCTCTCTCTGCTCCTGTTTTCCAAAGGCTCTTGATATCTGCCCCAATCTCACAACAGGCTGAAGGGAAGCCCTGAGGGAGGTCATCCTGGGAGCCCTGGGCCAGGCCGGCCTCTGCTGCCTTGTCTGTGCTCCCTGGCGACAGCTTGGGGGCCTCCGGTGAGGCTCCAGGCAGAGGTCTGGGAGGACAGAGGTGCCTAGCAGGGGCTCTCTTGAAGTGCGGGCCTCCAGCTTTCCACCTGCGCCCTTGTTGATTACAGGGATTGGTGGGATCGAGGGCAGTAGGGCAACAGGGGGAACTGACCAGCAGAGTTTGTAGCTACTCAGTGGCCCAAGGAACCCAACTGACCAGAACTGCTGGTCTGAACACACCTTTATTTTCCACCATCTCTCATGAGAGCTGCCGTTCCCTGGGCTCCTGGATCCAGCCAAGCCAAGTAACAGGCAGAACCTGGAGGGGCCAAGAGGCCATGGCACAAGCTTCGGGGCCTTCCGAGGCCTCCTGGTGGAGATGTGCCAGGAGAGGGCTCAGCATCAGCTGATGGGCCATCCTGGTTTGAGAGTGAACTTGGGAGCAGAGGGGAGGTGGGTGAACATGTTTTCCTGCCTCCTGAGTCTCCCACAGTTTATCACTCACGAGCCTAGGACAGAAGGAAGGAGCTCTTTTAGGGATTTACCGTTTCAGTTCATGTATGCAAATGCACTGGGCTGCTGCATGGCCAGCCCTGGGGGATGTTCAACACAGCCCACCCTGCCTGCAGATGCGCGCTGGATGAGCTCAGACCCAGACATGCTTTGCTGAGCTGCCTGGAGAGACCTCTTGGACTCTTGTTTCTTTGCATAAGATAAGCAAGCACCCTTAGGCTGACACTGTCCCCATAGGATGTTGTTTTCTGGGCTTTAGCTGCTGCGTTAATTTTATTTCATCGTTTATTACTATTCTGCCTCATGCCGCAAAAGATTTAAGGCAAACCTATGAAGTCAGCCTTAGTTTTGAGGCCTTTGGTCTCACAGCTTTCTGTTTCTCCCTGAACTTCGTGTTCCCTGGGAACACCCTTACCAATCAGGCCCGGCACAGGTTGAAGCAGCGGCCCTGCAGGAACTCCCCTGCCTCCGGCTGTCATCAGTGAGGAGTGGGCCCAGCTTATGCCCGGGGCTGGGCACACAGACACACGGAGGTGGGGACCCAGGCCTTGGACCCACTTGTACCCTGCAAGCCCCTGGTGCTGGCTGTGTCCAGGTACAGACTCCCTGCAGGAGCATCCAGGGTGGCTGCTCAGGGCAGGGTGCTCTTGAGGTGTTCAAGGACCAGCAGAGGCCTGGGTGCTTGGAGTGGACTGAGCTGGAACCGAGATGGGGGTGAAGTCAGGGAAAGAGTGGGCCGCAGGTCCCACAGTGCTATGGGCAGCCATGTGGATTTTGGCATTTCTGATGAGCGAGGCAAGTCATTGGAGGGTTTTGAGAGGAGAAAGAATGTGATCTGACCTGTGCTTAGTGGACCTGCTTCCTGCTGTGTAGGGCGGAGTGAGAAGATCAGCTCAGAAGCTTCCATAGCACAGGGCAGGTCCTGGTCGCTTGGCCTAGGACAGTGAGGAGTGGTGAGAGCCTGGCTGTGTTTTGAAGGCAGATGATCTGATGAACAGGATATGGAGAGAGAGAGGAGGCAAAGATGACGCCAACATTTTTGGTTGGAGCAGCTGGAAGGAGAGTCACCATTTCTGGAAATGAAGAAGACCAAGATGGCGTGTGTCTGGGAGGAGGTCAGGAGTACAACTGGGGCCTGTGGTGTCCACAAAGAAGTGCCCGCCCTGGCGCTGGCCCCTGGTGCTGTAGATGATTTTTAGTAAGCAGTGGTTTCCCAATTAATGATCAGTTTGGAAATCTAGTGCCAGAAGTTTCCTTTGAAGAAACAGCATCTGTGACCCAGGCCTTGCACACGTGTGAGCTGTCTGTGGGAAGGAGCCCAAAGGAGTGGGCACGCTTGGCAGCCCCACAGGGCTTGGGCTCCCTCGAGGGCCTCTGTGAGCCTCACAGCTCTGCCCTTCTTCTCAGGAGCGCCACGGGGGAGGCCTGGCACGAGATCATGCTGTCCTGCCTCAGCAACCAGGCCTGTGATGAGCAGGCCAATGCCACCGAGTGTGGAAGCGACTTTGCCTACTTCTACTTCGTCTCCTTCATCTTCCTGTGCTCCTTTCTGGTGAGTCCTGGGCACTGTGCCCCTCCCAGTGCCACGTCTTGTCTCGATGCAGCTCAGGCTTCCCCCACATCTGCTGCTGATCCCTGACTCTGATCCAGGCCATGTCACAAGCTGACGGCCCTTGTTTCCCCAGAGGTGGCAACTTCGTTAGCCCGAGAAAGGGCCGACATGGTAAGGGGCTCCTGTGGGCCATTCCTTGACATCCGTGGAAAAGGGTTACATTTCCAGGGGCAACTGTTCCTTAAGTTCCAGCTTCTAGAAGGTCATCCACTGTGGTGATGGGATGTGAGGGGACAGCATCCCAGCCAGTGTGCGGGGAAAGCAGCCGGACTGGGTGGGGAGGTCGGCAGGGCAGGCCCCAGAGGTGCGGATTTTATTCCACATCCATGGAAGCCTCTGAGGGCCTCATGAGATCTGCTTGACGTTTTACAGCTTGGCTCTGGCTTCTGTGTAAGTAGTGAGGACGTGGCTGCAGGGCAAGTGAGGAGATGACTGGGGGCAACAGTGGCCTGGAGAAAGGAGAGGCAAGGGAGTGAGGTGGGATTGGGCTGCATTTTAAAAGTAGAGCTGGCATGATTGATGATGAGAGATGGGCATGCGAAGAGGAAAAAGCAGGCTGCATCCTGGGGTTTTCTGGGGCCACAGGGCAAGCAGTTCTTCTGAGATGGGAGTACTGGGGAGCTGAGATTAGGTTAGGGTTGGAGGCAACAGAGATGCCCAGTGACCTCTGGGCTGGATGGAAACGAGTTGTCGTTAGTGTTCGGTGTGTTCGTGGGGCTGCATGCTATTCGCTGGATCCCTGTTAATGCGAAGCTTAGTGCAGTGACCTGCATCCAAAGCAGTGCCTGAGTGCCTGTTAGAGATACAGATTCCCGGGCCACTCCCGAGACTGCATCAGGGTGTCTTGGAGATGGATCCAGGAATCTGAGTTTTAACAAGCTCTCAAGGTGACTCTGTGTGTGTTGAACTTTGGTGAGCACTGACATAGGGGAAGAACAGTGTTCAGAAGAAGGCTGAAGACTCTGCCCCAAGGGCATTGAGGAGGCAGAAGGGAGCACTAGATCCAGAAACTGAGGAGGAGCAGTGCGGGAGGCAGGTGGAGAACCAGGAGTGGGCAGAGAGAGGAAGTAACCAGCCATGCACCATATTGACGGAAGGTGATGCAAGATGATGACCAAGAATTGTTCATTGGGCCGGGCGCGGTGGCTCACACCTGTAATCCCAGCACTTTGGGAAGCCCAGGCGGGTGGGTCACCTAAGGTCAGGAGCTCAAGACCAGCCTGGCCAACATGGTGAAACCCCATCTCTACTAAAAATACAAAAATTAGCCAGACGTGGTGGCAGGTACCTGTAATCCCAGCCACCTGGGGAGCTGACGCAAGAGAATCGCTTGAACCTGGGAGGTGGAGGCTGCAGTGAGCCGAGATCGCGCCATTGTACTCCAGCCTGGGCAACAGAGCCAGACCTCATCTCAAAAAAAAAAAAAAAAAAAGAGGGAGGCTGAGGCAGGAGACTCGCTAGAACCCAGGAGGTAGAGGTTGCAGTGAGCCAAATTGCGCCACTGTACTCCAGCCTGGGCAACAGAGCAAGACTCTGTCTCAAAAAAAAAAAAAAATTGTTTATCGGACATGGAAAGGCAGAGGCTGTTGGCACATTGTTCCTCCGTCAGCATAGTGGGAGTGAAGGCCTTGTTGCCGCAAGTTTGAGAGCTGGTAAGAGGAGAGGAGCACAGCCGGGACAGAGATGCTCTTGACAGTGAGCAGCACTGAGGAAACACCTTGAGCCTGTGGCCCTGACTCTAAGGAGGAACAGCTGGCATGGGCTGTGCTTTTCTCTAGCCACATTCACTCCTCAGTACAAGGGTGGAAAAGTGGATCATCCAGATTCGGGATATCCCAGACAAGTGCAAGGAGGGAGAGAAGGGTGTGTAAGAGTGTGGTTATTGTGTTGGACGTGGGATCAAAGCTGGGGACAGAGGAGGGTGAGGGGCAATGCCACTGGATTGGAGGCTCTCATGAGAACACGTTTTAGGATACAGGTATTTGAAAAAGGGAGCCGGAAAAGTAGGCGATGTGAGCAGAGTGGGACGTGTGAGGTGGACACTCGGGAGGCAGTGAGTGATGCCATCGGTAAACATCATTGCCGTCATTACATTATCATTGCAACATCATTACATTAACATTAGCATGATCACTGGTGATAAGCATGTTTAGCATGATTTGTGGAACAAGGAGATGAGCTGATGGGTTAGAAGGTTCAGGAATGGAGAGGGCAGGCAGTGGTCGTCCCCTCTCTGTGGATCTTAAAAGCAACAAGAGTGATAACAAGAATAGAAGTGGAGACACAAACAGCAAGCCAGGTGCTAAGTTTTTCATGAAGGAAGGGGAAACTTAATAAATGACGTGAGCCCCAGAGAACAGGTTTTTAAAGAAGAGACCAGAGGGGACATCCATCCTCTTAGATGTTTGAGCCAGAGCAAGAGCAAGTGGAGAGCACTCAGGGGAGATGGAGATATAAGGACTTGTGCTGATGGCAGACTGGGAGCTTTGCAGGGTGCAGTAGGAGGTTGAGGTGGTTGGGAATGATGTGCACTTGAGACAGGTGAGCTTACACTTAGATAGAGAAATATAGAAGAACTTACAAAACTGTCTTTCATTACTTGCTAGAAACCAAGGGAAGGATTTCCATGTTTGAGTCATCTCCTGATCCCTCCGAAGACCCCTTGTGGGCAGCAGGGAGGGTGGGCTTTTTGGAGAATCACTTTCCCGAGGCTTTGGTCTCTATACTGTTCAAAGACATCTGGTGCTATAAGAACCAACACACCTGTGGGCACAAAGCCAGACCTACTAGCCTGACCTTACCATGCACCTGGCTGCAGAGATGGGGTTCCACAGAAAGCCACATTCATGATACCACACCACTTACCGGGCCAGCACTCACTAGACATGTCCAGGATGAGTCGAGGAATCTTTGGGTTTAGCTGTCACTCCTGTGCAGAGAAGAGGGTATTTCGTGGCCACTGTCCTTTGTTCTTGTCCCCATGGACCTCAGTCATGGTTCTTGGCTAACCCTGGTGTCTCCTTACTGGAACTGTAATCCTAATCCTTCTGGTACTTCCCTCACAGATTGGACATGCTGGGCAACTCATGCTTTGAAACACTTGGATGTGTTTTGGTCTGATAGAGAAGTGACATGGAAAAAATGAGACTGTGAATTTGGGATGGGTGGCAGGACTTGGTTAGGTTGGGATTTGGTTCCATTAATTGGAATAGAGGGTGCTGACGGAAGAATAGGGAATGAGGTTGTTCATGACAGCCTGCTGATAATCACTGAATCAGGCACTATGCAGAGTCTTATGAATACATTTAAGTATTTTAGTCTCTGTGACAGTCCTGAGATTGGTATTATTATTATTATTACAATGAAGAAATGGAGGTTTAGAGATGTTAAATATCTTAGCCCGAGTTTAGAACCTAAGCTTTTGAAATGGACAAATTCCTAGGAAGACACAAATTATCATAACTGACTGAATTAAGTAGAAAATCTGAATAGACCTGTAACAAGTAAGAAGATTGAATCAGTAATTGAAAACTTCCCAATAAAGAGAAGCCCAAGACCATATAATGGCAAAGGGACACTCTTTGCTGGGAAAACGGGACATCCACATACAAAATAATGGAGTTGGACTCCTGCCTTATACCAAATACAAAAATTAACATAACATTAAATAACTAAATGTAAGAGCTGTAACTATAAAGCTCTTAGAAGAAAACATAGTGGATAAATCTTTATGACGTTTTACTTAGTAACAGAGTCTTAGATTTGACACCAGAATCACAATAAAAGAAAAAATAAATTTGTCTACTCAAAATTAAAAACTTTTGTGTATCAAAGGACACTATCAACAGAATGAAAAGGCAACTCAAGGAATTGGAGAAAATATTTGCAAATTACATTTCTGATAAAGGGTTAATATCAGAACTGTTGAAAGAAAATCTTTAGCCAAATTAAATTTAACAGAGTTTAATTGAGCAAAGAATGATTTGCAAGTTGTGCAGCCTCCTGAGTCTGAGTAGGCTCAGAGACTCCAACACAGCCATGTGGCAGAAGAGGATTTATGGACAGAAAAAGGAATATGATGTACAGAAAATGGAAGTGAGGTACAGAAACAGTTGACTGGTTACAGCTTAGCATTTGCCTTATTTGAACACAGAACAGTTAGCTCCCTTTGTTTGGCCAAAACTTGATGATTGGCATGATAATAGGTTACAAAGTCTGTTTACACTTCCATTTAGGTTATAGTTCACTAGGTACAGAGAAACCTTTAGGCTGAACTTAAAATATATAAGGAGGCAGCTTTAGGCTAAACTTGATTTAACAAAATGTATAAAGAACTTCTACAACTCAACAGCAAAAATAAAACAACCCAATTAAGAAATGAGAGGTAACATCAGCACGATGGCTGACCTTCCCCCTAGTGCTTGTCCTTCTCAAAAAGACAACAATGAACAAAAAATTACATTTTAATGAAAATAACTGAGGGAGAGTCTCGGAGTACATCAGAGGTATAACAGAGACACTGGTGAGCACAGAAACTTGGGATGGCCACTTAGAGAATGGAAGGAAACACCAAGCAAACACCACCACCCCATCCCGCAACTGGGATCAGCTGAGACCTAGGAGAGCTTTTCCCTTTGGTGAGGAGGTAAGCAAGAGGATCCCAGCAGCCCCCATCACCACCTCGGACACCTACAGACCCTACCACTTGGGTCCCCTGCAGTCCTCAAGGCACTAAGCTCAGCTGAGGGAGCTGCCTGGAGTCCACACACCTGTGCTCCCGCCAGAGACAAAGCCAACACTGCTCAGCCCCTGTGGCCCATGTGGCTACTGTGCTCCACTACCTAGGAATTGGAACTAGAGCGGGAGTGTGACTTGCTCCTGGAGTAGCCGCAGCTTCCCTTTATCCCTGAGGCAAAACTGCCATCAAACTAACTGAGACCGGTGGCTGACATCCCCAAGCTGAGCTGCAAGCAGCTGTTACACCCTTCCCTAAGGGGCCAAGTGGAGGTGGAGCTGCTTTATCTGCCCTTCCCCTCCATGCCCATAGGCCAGAGCTGAAGTGGTACCCTGCCTCCTGGGAAAACAGTACCTTGGCCACTCAGAGCGGTCACACCTCCCCAGTGTCTAAGTTGAAGCAGTTCCCTGCATCCCAGGAAATGGTGCATTGGCCACCCAGAGCAGTCACATCCCCCAAGCCTGAGCTGAAGTGGCACATTGCCCCCGCCCCCCACCCCTGGGAATCAGTGCCCTGGCTGAACTGAGGGCTGTGCATCCCAGGGCTGAACTGACACGGTACCCTGCCATCCCAGATAAATAGAGCATTGGCTCAGCTGAGACACCCAGCCCCATAGGCCAAACAGCTCTAGTGCCCTGCTTCCCTGGAGCTAGACTTGCCCCCTAGAGTCGGAGCTGCTGAGACAGACCTGGGGAGTGGAGTTCCCTGCATCCTCAGGGCTCAAATGACAGCTGTGCTCTGCCATTCTAGGGTACTTGCTGCTGCTACACCTGGTCTCACAGAACCTGGGATACTGCTAAGCCCTACCATCCCATGGTCTAGAGTAACCACTACATGGTGCCTTTTCCCCTGGGACCCAAGATGCCACTAACCCCTATTGGTTCTGCGTCCTGAATTGCAGCTGTATCCAACTTCTCAGGCCCAAAACTCCAGAGCACCCCTTCTTCCTGAATTGGACCAGTGCTATGCCCTGCCCCCACCCCGCCCAGGAGTAGAATCACAGCTGTAATCTCGCCCCCTGGGCCTGAGCTGCTAGGGAATGGCTAAGAGTCAGATCCTGGCACTGTGGGCAATGTACACCCAACTCTGCCCCAGGGAGCAAACCTGTACCCCCAACACCCAGGTGCCACAATAAGTTCATGAGATTCTAAGTATAGGACCCCAGCTCCACAGCCACTCTGAGCACCTGCACCTGGAGCCCAGTGGTGCTGCAGCTGATTGCAGGCCATTAGACCTGATACCAAGAGGTGTCCCCTCAGCTAAGTCTTCCCATTGTGGGGAAAACAAAAATAACAGGACCCCAAAAGTCCTTGACACTGAGGACATTTACAGCCTACACTGCCACTTCTGCTGCCACAAACTTCTACACCCTGGACAACTGAAGTGCCCACAGTTACTGCTAATGTCGAATGCAGCTAAAGAAGTTGTAGGGAGACTATACCACTGCACCTGGAAACAGAGTAACTATGCCCTTCCCAGCTGGCACACTAAAACCCAACTGTACTGTACAAAGTTTGGAAGAGGTGATTTGTTCTACCAGATGTACAGACATCAAGAGACACAAGACACTTGAAAAAGCAAGGAAATCGCCAGGCGTGGTGGCTCATGCCTGTAATCCCAGCACTTTGGGAGGCTGAGGCGGGCGGATCATGAGGTCAGGAGATCGAGACCATCCTGGCTAACACGGTGAAACCCCATCTCTACTAAAAATACAGAAAAATTAGCCAGGCACGGTGGCGGGCGCCTGTAGTCCCAGCTACTCGGGAGGCTGAGGCAGGAGGATGGTGTGAACCGGGGAGGCAGAGCTTGCAGTGAGCCGAGATCACGCCACTGCACTCCAGCCTGGGTGGCAGAGCGAGACTCCATCTCAAAGAAAAAAAAAGCAAGGAAATCTGACATCACCCAAGGAACATAACTCTTTAGTAGTAGACCCTAGTAAAAACTAAATTTAAAAACTGCCAGAAAAGGGATTCAAAATAATGTTCTTAAAGAAGTGCAACAAGATGCAAGAAAATACAGATAGAGAATGCAATGAAATCAGAAATGCAATTGACAATATGAATGAAAAATTCAACAAAGAGATAGGAATCATAAAAAAAGAACCAGGCAGAAATCCTGCAGCTGACAAATTCAATGAATGAAATTAAAAATAAAAACCAACAATAGAGAGCTTCAACAGTGAATCTGATCAAGCAGAAGAAAAAAGAAATCTCTGAACTTGAAGATAGGTCATTTGAAATTAATCAGTCAGAGGGAAAGAAAAGAAATAATTAAAAAGAGTGAAGAAAAGCCTTCAAGAATTATGGAGCACAATTAAGCAAAAAAATATTTTATGGGTGTTTAGAAGGAAAAGAGAAGAGAAAAGGTATAGAAAATCTATTTAATAAAGTAATAGCTGGAAAATTCCCGAGTCTGGGGAGTGATGTGGACATCCAAATCCAAGAAGCTCAACAGTCCTCCAATAGATTCAACCAAAAAGGTTCTCCCCAGGACATGTTATGGTCAAATTGTCAAAAGTCAAAGAGAAGAGAAAATTCTGAAAACAGCAAGAGAAAAGCATCAAGTCACATATAACAGAATCCCCCATTAGACTGAAAGCAGATTTCTCTGCAGAAATTTTATAAACCAGGAGAGAATGGAATGGAATGATATATTCAAAGTGGTGAAAGGAAAACAAAAAACAAACTGTCAGTCAAGAATACTATACCCAGCAAAGCTATCCTTCAGAAATGAGGGAGAAATAAAGTCTTTCCCAGACAAGCAAGAAGTGAGGGAATTCATCACCACTAGACCAGCCTTACAAGAAATACACAAGGGAGTCCTACATCTGGAAGCAAAGACATGATAATTACTCTCGTGAAAACACACAAAAATATAAAACTTGCTGGTAGAGTGAGTTTCACAAAAGAGAGAAAATAATCAAACCTTATTATTACAGAAAACCACTAAACTGTAATGATAAATAATGAGAGGAAGAAAAGAAGAAAGGATATACAAAACAACCAGAAAACAATTAACAAAATGACAGAAATAAGTCCTACCTATAAATGATAACCTTGCATGTAAATGGATTAAATTCCCCCACTTAAAGTTTATAAACTGGCTGAATAGATTTTTTAAATGACCCAACTATATACTGCCTACAAGAAGCTCACATCAGCTATAAAGACACATATAGAGTGAAAGTAAAGGGATGAAAAACATATTCCACATAAACAGAAACCAAATTGAGCAGGAGTGCTATACTTACATCAGACAAAGCAGACTTTAAGTCAAAAACGCTGAAAAGAAGCCCAGTGTGGTGGTGCATACTTGTAGTCCCAGCGACTTGGGAGGCTGAGGTGGAAAGATTGCTTGAGTCCAGGAGTTCAAGGTGGTAGTGTGCTGTGATTACACTTGTGAGTAGCCACTACACTCCAGCCTGGGCAACATACCAAGACCCCATCTCTTTAAGAAAAAAAATTTTAGGGCAAGGAATATCATTATATAATGATAAAGGAATCAACTCAGCAAGAAAATACAACAATTGTCAATATATATGGACTCGACAGTAGAGCACCCAGACAATATTATTATATAAAAACAAATATTATTAGATCCAAAAAGAGAGATAGATTCCAGCACAGTGTCATTTGCGGATTTCCTCACCCCATGCTCAGCATTGAACAGATCATCTAGACAGAAAAGCAACAACAAAAACCCATGTTGGCTTTAAACTGCCTTTTAGTCGAAATGGACCTAACAGACATTTCCAGAACTTTTCATCCAACCGTTGCATGGTACACATTAGCTTCATCATCACGTGGAAGATTATCTAGGAGAGATCAGATGTTAGGCCACAAAACAAGTCTCCACAAATGTAAAATAACTGAAATCATATCAAGTATTTTTTCTAACAAAAATAAAACTAGAAATCAATAACAAGGGGAGCTTTTGAAATTGTACAAATTCATGAAAATTAACATTCTTCTGAATGACAGATGGGCCAAGGAAGAAATTAAGAAGGCAGTTTTACAATTTGGCCTGGCACAGTGGCTCACGCCTGTAATCCCAGCACTTTGGGAGGCTGAGGCGGGTGGATCGTTTGAGGTCAGGAGTTCGAGATCAGCCTGGCTATCATGGTAAAACCCTGTCTCTACTTAAAACATAAAAATTAGCAGGCGTGGTGGTGGGTGCCTGTAATCCCAGGTACTCAGGAGGCTGAGGCAGGAGAATCACTTGAACCTGGGAGGCAGAGTTTGCAGTGAGCCAAGATTGCACCACTGCACTCCAGTCTGGGTGACAGAGTGAGACTCTGTCTCAAAAAAAAAAAAAAAAAAAAAGAAAAGCAAAAAAGAAGGCTGGGTGCAGTGGCTGACGCCTATAGTCCCAGCACTTTGGGAGGCCGAGGTGGGTGGATCACGAGGTCAAGAGATCGAGACCATCCTGGCCAACATGGTGAAACCCCATCTCTACTAAAAATACAAAAATTAGCCGAGTGTGGTAGCACGTGCCTGTAGTCCCAGCTACTTGGGAGGCTGAGGCAGGAGAATCGCTTGAACCCGGGAGGTGGAGGTTGCAGTGAGCCGAGATCGTACCACTGCACTCCAGCCTGGTGACAGGGTGGGACTCTATCTCAAAAAAAAAAAAAAAAGACAAAAGGAAAAAGAGAAGAAAAAAATTATTGAAACAATAAAAATAGAAACACGTCATGATAACTTGAACTAGCAGGCAGGGTAGGTGGAGAAGAAACATAGCATGCCAAAACTTATGGGATACAGTAAAAGCAGAGTATGAAACAGGGATTTTATAGCAATAAAAGCCTACATCAGCAACACACAAAGATTTCAAATAAATGACTTAATGATGCATCTCAAGGAACCAGGCCGAAAATTAGTAGAGGAACAAAAATAGTAAAGATCAGAGCAAGAGCAAAAAGAAACAATATTGAGATGAAAACATTACAAAAGATCAATGAAATGAAAATGTAGCCAGGTGCGGTGGCTCAGACCTGTAATCCCAGCACTTTGGGAGGCCGTGGCAAGTGGATCACTTGAGGTTAGGAGTTCGAGACCAGCCTGGCCAACATGGTGAAACCCCATCTCTACTAAAAGTACAAAAATTAGCCAGGTGTGTTGGCGGGCCTCTGTAAGCCCATCTACTTGGGAGGCTGAGGCAGGAGAATTGCTTGAACCCAGGAGGCGGAAGTTGCAGTGAGCCGACATTATGCCACTGCACTCCAGCCTGGGTGACAAAGCCAGACTCTGTCTCAAAAAAAAAAAAAATTGTTTTTTTGAAAAGGTAATTGACAAACCATTAGCTAGACTAAACAAGAAAATATGCAAATAAATAATTCAGAAGTATAAAAGGAGACAGTACAACTAATATCATAGAAATACGAAGGATCATTAGTGACTATTATGAACAACTATACACCAACACATTAGAAAACCTAGCGGAAATGGATAAATTCCTGGATGCATGGAACCCATCAAGATTGAACCAAGAAGAAAAGAAAACCTGAACAGACCAATTACTGTAATGAGATTGAATCTGTAATTTAAAAATCTCCCATTGGCTGGGCATGGTGGCTTACGTTTGTAATCCCAGCACTTTGTGAGGTCAAGGCAGGCAGATCGTGAGGTCAAGAGATCAAGACCATCCTGGCCAACATGGTGAAACCCCGTCTCTACTAAAATACAAAACAAAATTAGCCAGGCGTGGTGGTGCACGCCTGTGGTCCCAAGTACTCAGGAGGCTGAGGCAGGGGAATTTCTTGAACCTGGGAGGCAGAGGTTGTAGTGACCAGAGATCATGTCATTGTACTCCAGCCTGGGCAACAAGAGCGAAACTCCGTCTCAAAAAAAAAAAAAAAAAAAAAAAAATCCCATCAAAGAAAAGTCCAGGGTGTTTCACTAGAGAGTTCTGCCAAACATTTAAAGAACTACCTGTTCTTCTCAACCTCTTCTAGAAAATTGAAGAAGAGGGAATTTTTCTAAACTCATTCTACAAGACTAGCATTACCCTAATATAAAAACCAGACAAGGACACAGCAGAAACAGAAACAAAAACAAAAAACACTAGAAAGAAAAAGGAAACTATAGGCCAATATTCCTGATGATCATAGATGCAAAAATTCTCAAGAAAAATAGTATTTTGTAGTAATTAGTAGTAACTGAATCCAGCAGCACATTTTAATTCACTGTGATCAAATGGGATTTATTCCTGGGATGTAAGGATGGTTCAATATAAGTAAACCAGTAATCAACATAATACATCACATCAACAGAATGAAGGACAAAAACAATATTATCATCTCAATAGACACAGAAAAAAACATTTGATAAAATTCAACATCCCTTCATAATGAAAACTCAACAAGTTAGGTTGGAAGATACCTCAACACAATAAAGGCTGTATATGACAAACCCACAGCCAGTATCATACTGAATGGGGAAAAGATCTACAACAAGAAAGGATACCCACTTTCACCATTTTTATTCAACATAGTACTGGAAGTTCTAGCCAGAGCGGTTATGTAAGAAAAAAAAAGTAAGCAGCATCCAAACTGGAAAGAAGGAAGTCAAATTGTTCCTGTTTGCAGACAACATGTCTTATATATAGAAAACCCTAAAAGCTCCACCAAAAAATTCTTAGAACTCATAAAGTAATTCAGTAAAATCAATGTACAAAAATCAGTAGTGTGTCTGTATACCAACAACAAACTAGCAGAAAAGAAATCAGTCTCATTTACAATAGTTACAAAAGAAATAACTAAGGAAGTGAAAGCTCTCTACAAAGAAAACTATAAAACATTGATGAAAGATACTGAAGAGGACACAAAAAATAGAAAGACATTCGATGCTCATGGATTGGAAGAATTAATATTGTGAAAAGGACCATACAGATTTAATGCAATCCCTATCAAAATACCAATGACATTCTTCATAGAAATATAAAAAACAATCCTAAAATTAATACAGAACCACAAAAGACCCTGGATAGCTTAAATAATCTTGAGCAACAAGAACAAAGCTGGAGGCATCACACTACCAAACTTCGAAACAGCATGGTACTGGCATAAAAACAGAAACATAGACCAATGGAACAGAATAGAGAACTCAGAAATAAGTCTTTGTATTTACAGCCAACTGATTTTTAACAAAAGCACCAAGAACATTTATTGGAGCAGGACAGTCTCTTCAATAAACGATGGTAGGGAAACTGGATATCCACATGCAGAAAAATGCAACTCAACCCCTATCTCTTGCTATATACAAAAGCCAACTCAAGATGGATTGAAGACTTAAACGTAAGACACAAAACCATGAATCTACTGGAAGAAAATACAGGGAAAACACTTCAGGACATTGGTCTGGGCAAAAATTGTATGGAGAAGACCTCAAGAGCACAGGCAACCAAAGCACAAATAGACAAATGGGATTGCATTTCAGTAAAAAGCTTCTGCACAGCCAATGAAATAATCAGCAGAGTGACAAGACAACTTGCAGAATCAGAGAAAATATTTGCAAACTGTTTATCTGACAAGCTATTAATATCCAGAATATACAAGGTGAAACTCAAACAACCCATCAGCCAAAAAAAAAAAAAAAAATCAGATTAACAAATGGGCAAGTGAACTAAATAGACATCTCTCAAAAGAAGACATACGAATGGCCAGCTGGTATATGAAAAAGTGCTCAACATCTCTAATCATCAGGGAAATGCAAATCAAAACCACAGTGAGATACCATCTCACCCCAGTTAGAATGGCTGTTATCAAAAACACACACAAAAAATAACAAATACTCATGAGGATGGAGAGAAAGGAGAACTCTTATACACCGTTGGTAGGAAGCCTCCTCAAAAAACTGAAAATAGAACCTACTGTGTGTGATCTAGCTATTCCACTACTCGGTATATATCCAAACGGAAGGAAATCAATTATGTCAGAGATATCTGGGCTCTCATGTTTATTGCCATACTATTCACAGTAGCCAAGATATGGAATCAACTTAAGTGTCCATCCACACATGAATGGATTTTTAAAATATTTTCTTTATACACAATGGAATACTATTTAGCCATAAAAAGAATGAAATTCTGCCGTTTGTGGCAACATGGATGAGCTTGGAGGTCATTATGTTAAGGCAAATAAGTCAGGCACAGAAAGATAAATATTGCATGTTCTCACTCATATGTGGAAGCTAAAAAAAAATTGCTCTCATAGAAGTGGAGAGTGGAATAGTGGTCACTAGAGGCAGGGAAGGTTAGGAGGACGGGATAGCCAAAGGTTGGTGAACAGATACAAAAGTACAGCTAGACAGGTGAAATAAGTTTGAGTCTTCTATATCACTATAGGGTGACTATAATTAACAACAGTTTGTTGAATATTTTCAAATATTTCAAGTATTTTCAAATAGGAGAGCAAATTTTGAATGCTCCCAACACAGAAATAAGTGTTTGAGGTGATGGGTATGCTAATTACTGTGATTTGATCATTACACATTTGTATACATGTATCAAAATATCATACTGTACCCCATAAATATGTACAATTATTGCATGTCAATTAAATAATGAAAGCAAAATAAAAATTTTTAAGAAAGAAATAGGCAAAGGGATTGAATTTAAAAAAAGGAACTGAATAAGTAAAAATAAGTAAATAGCTCCTATGGGGGGAACCAGCCCCCAGTATTTCAACGTAGGTTCTTTTCTATTTTTCCTAAGTGTCGACTGGTCTGAGAAATAAAGAGAAAGAGTACAAAAGAGAGAAATTTTACAGCTGGGCCTCCGGGGGTGACATCACCTATTGGTAGGTTCCGTGATGCCCCTTGAGCTGCAAAACCAGCAAGTTTTTATTAGAGATTTCAAAAGGCGAGAGGGGTACGAACAGGGAGTAAGTCATAAAGATCACATGCTTCAAAGGGCAATAAAAGATCACAAGGTCAGAGAGGCAGAGCAAGATCACAAGGCCAGGGCAAAATTAGAATTACTGATGAGGTTCCATGTCCCACTGTGCACGCATTGTCTTGATAAACATCTTAACAGGAAACCTGGTTTGAGAGCAGGCAATCGGTCTGACTAGAATTTGCCAGGCTGGAATGTCCTAATCCTAGCAAGCCTGAGGGCTCTGCAGGAGACCAGGGCATATTTCATCCCTTATCTTCAACCACATAAGGCACACACTCCCAGAGCGGCGGTCCATAGGCCTACCCCTGGGAATGCATTCCTTTCCCAGGGTTATTCCTTGCTGGGAAAAGAATTCAGCGATATTTCTCCTATTCGCTTTCTGCAAGAAGAGAAATATGGCTCTGTTCTGCCCGGCCCTGCAGGCAGTCAGACCTTACGGTTATCTCCCTTGTTCCCTGAAAATCGCTGTTATCCTGTTCTTTTTTAGGATGCCCAGATTTCATGTCATTCAAATACACGTTTTACTAACAATTTGTACAGATAACTAATCATCACAGGGTCCTGAGGCAACATACATCCTCAGCTTATGAAGATGACAGGATTAAGAGATTAAAGTAAAGACAGGCATAGGAAATTACAAGAGTATTGACTGGGGAAGTGATAAATGTCCATGACATCTTCACAATTTATGTTCAGAGATTGCAGTAAAGACAGGTGTAAGAAATTATAAAAGTATTAATTTGGGGAACTAATAAATGTCCATGAAATCTTCACAATTTATGTTCTTCTGCCATGGCTTCAGCCGGTCCCTCCGTTCAGGGTCCCTGACTTCCTGCAACAAGCTCCTGCACAGCCAGTGAAATAATCAACTGAATGACAAGACAACTTGCAGAATCAGAGAAAATAGTTGCAAACTATTCATCTGACAAGTGATTAATATCCATTTCTCCAAATACAATGACCAATAAGCACATGAAAAAATATTCAACATCACTAATAATTAGGGAAATGCAAATCAAAACCACAGTGAAATACCACTTCACACCCAGTAGAATTGCTATTACTAAAGAAAAAAAGATAGAAAAAGAAAAGAGAATAGGCCAGGTGCAGTAGCTCACACCTATAATCTCAACACTTTGGGAGGCCGAGGTAGACAGATCACCTAAGGTCAGGAGTTCAAGACCAGCCTGGCCAAAATGGCAAAACCCTGTCTCTACTAAAAATACAAAAATTAGCTGGGCCTGGTGGTACATGTCTAATCCCAGGTACTCAGGAGGCTGAGGAATGAGAATCGCTTGAACCCAGGAGATGGAAGTTGCAGTGAGCCGAGATCATGCCTGGGCTACAGAGTGAGACTCTGTCTCAAAAAAAAAAAAAAAAAAAAAAAAAAAGAAGAAGAAGAAGAAGAAGAAAGAAAAGAAAAGAAAAAAGAAAATAGGCCAGGTGCAGTAGCTCAGGCCTGTAATCCCAGCACTTTGGGAGTCCAAGGCAGGCAGATCAGTTGAGGCCAGGAGTTTGAGACTAGCCTGGCCAACATGGTGAAATTCTGGCTCTACTAAAAATACAAAAATTAGCCTGGTGTGGTGGCACACACCTTTAATCCCAGCTACTTGGGAGGCTGAGGCACAAGAATCTCTTGAACTCAGGAGGCAGAGGTTGCAGTGAGCTGAGATCACACCACTGTACTTCAGCTTAGGCGACACAGTGAGACTTTGTCCCAAAAAATAAAATAAAACCACACCTGTAATCCCAGCACTTTGGGAGGCTGAGGCGGCCAGATCACCTGAGGCCAGGAGTTCGAGACCAGCCTGGCCAACATGGTGAAACCCCGTTTCTACTAAAAATACAAAAATTAGCAGGGTGTGGTCTCATACACTTGTAATCCCAGCTACTCAGGAGGCTGAGGCAGAGAATTGCTTGAACCTGGGAGGTGGAGTCTGCAGTGACCCGACATCATGCCACTGCACTCCAGCCTGGGAGACAGAGCAAGACTCCATCTCAAAAAATAAATAAATTAATTAATAAATATTGGCAAAAATGTGGAGGAATTTCAACCTTTGTGCACTGGTGGGTAGACTGTAAAATGGTGGTGTGGAAAATAGTATGACAGTTCCTCAAAGGATTAATAAAAGTGAATTACAGAATGATCCAGTAATTCTACTCTTGGTATAGACCCAAAAGAAATCAAATCAGGGACTTCAACAGATATATGTCCACACATGCTCATAGCAGTGTTATTCACAATAGCCAAAAGGAGAAAGGAACCTCAGTTTCCATCAACAGATGAATGGGTAAACAAAATGTATGAACATTCAATGGACTATAATTATTCAGCCTTAAAAAGGAAGGGAGTTCTGACACATTCTACAATGTGAATAAACCTTGAAGACATTATGTTAGGTAAAATAAGCTAGTCACAAAAGGACAGATACTGTATGATTCCGCTTATGTAAGTTACCTATAGTAGTCAAATTCATCGAGACAGTAAATAGAATGGTGGTTTCCAGGGGAGGATGGATGAGGAATTATTGTTTCATGGATACAGAGTTTCAGTTTGGGAATACGAAGAAAGTTTTGGAGATGGATGGTATTCATGGTTGCACAACAATGTGAATATACTTAATGCCACTGACCTCTATACTTAAAAATTGTTAAAATGGAAATTTTTTTGTTATGTATCTTTACTACAGTAAAAAAAAAAAAAAAAAGAAGAAAATGAACACTCAAAATTCTCCCAAAAATACAAGAGGAGGAAACACTTCCTAACACATTCTATGAGGCTAGCATTACCCTTATATCATGTTCAAATATGCCACAAGAAAATTGCAGAATAATATCCCTTATGAATATTGATCCAAAGATCATCAACAAAAATACTAGCAAACTAATTCCAACAACACATTTCCCAATTTCAAAATGTACTAGAAAGTTACAGTAATCAAAACAATGTGGTACTGGCATAAAGATAGATACATAGACCAATTAAGTAGAATTAAAAGTCCAGAAATAAACTCAAATATCTGTGTTCAATTGACTTTTGACAGTTGTGCTAATGGGGGAAAGAATTGTCTTTCTTTCCATGGTAATTCAGTGAGGGAGAGAATAATCTTTTCAACAAATAATATGGAAAAAACTGGATATCCACATGCAAAAGAATGAGGTTGGACCACTACCTCCCTCAATATACAAAATTATCTCAATCAATCAAAGACCTAATAGAATAGCAAAAATTATGAAACTATTAGAAGAATACATAAAGGGTAAATCCTCAAGACCTCAGAATTGGCGATGGATTCTTTGATTTGATACCAAAATCATGAGCAACCAAAGAAAAAATAGATAAATTGGACTACATCAAAATTTAAAACTTTTGTACGTCAAAGGACATTATCAAATATGTGGAAATACAATGTACAGAACAAAATGGTAGAAAATATTTGCAAATCACATATTTAATAAGGGGTTAATATTCAGCATATATAAGTAACTCCTACACCTCAACAACAAAAAACCGAACAACTCAATTTTTTAAATGGCAAGGGATAAGAGTAGGCATTTCTCTAAAAAAGATATACAAATGGCAAACAATCACATGAAAAGATATTCAACATCTTTGGTCATCAAGGAAATGCAAATCAAAACCACAATGAGATACCTCATTACATCCACCATGACAGCTATAACAATAATTTTTCTAAAAATTGAAAATAACAAGTGTCGACAAGGATGTGGAGAAGGAGGAACTGTTGTACATTGCCAGTAGGAACGTAAAATGCACCAGCTGCTATGGAAGAAGTTTGGCAGTTCCTAAAAAAATGAAGCATAGAATTACCATATGACCCAGTAATTTCACTCCTAGGTATATACCCAAGAGAAATGAAAAGATATATCTGCATAGAAACTTGTACATGAATGTTTATAGCAACATTAATCATAATAGTCAAAAGGCAGAAACAACCCAAATGCCTATCAGTGAATGAATGAATATGGTGTATTACCACTGGAACATTATTCAGCCATAAAAAGAAGTGAAGTACTAACATATACTACAATATGGATGAACCCTGAAGACATTAAGCTAAGTGAAAGAAGCCAGACATAAAATCATATTGTGTGGTTCTTTTATGTGAAATTCCAGAATAGACAAAGCCATAGAAACAGAAAGGAGATTGGTGGTTGCCAGGGGGTTGGGGGTGGGGGGGGATTGGGGTAGTGATTACCTAATGTGTATGAGATATTTTTCGGGAATGATGAAAAAAGTTTTGAAACGAGAGAGATGGTTGCACAATATTGCAAATACACTAAATGCCCCTGAACTGTACATTTTAAAATGGGTAATTGTATGTTATGTGACTTTAAACTTAATTTTAAAATAAGAACCCAAACTGTTGGCCTGTAGAGTCCAAACTGTTAACTGCAAGTCACTGATTTCATGGAAGGCCAGTCTGAGAGGGAAAGACAATGTGATCACAGAGAGGAAGGGAGGGTCATGGACAGGAAACTCCGGGGCGTGAAATAGGGCAAGACACTAGCATGTGGATTCCAGAACCCCGGGAAGGCAGGAAGTCTTGGAAGTCCCATGGGGAGAGCAGGTCCGGCATGTGCTGGTCAAATCAGAGTGACCCCTGCTATCCTGAGAGCTTCACACACACACTGGAGAGTGGTGGGGGGGCGGTGGGGAGGGCAGGCTGAGGTCTCTCTATGTTACCTGTTCTCCTTCCTGTCCTGCAGATGTTGAACCTCTTTGTGGCTGTGATCATGGACAATTTTGAGTACCTTACGCGGGACTCTTCCATCCTAGGTCCTCACCACTTGGACGAGTTCATCCGGGTCTGGGCTGAATACGACCCGGCTGCGTGGTAAGTGAGCCCTGGTGCTCTGTGGTCCTTGGGGGTGGTCCATACCCATAGATCTTGGGATGGGCCTGGTGGCTTCAGACATGTTTCCAGTGAGCACCCCGTCAGGTTTTGGTGTGGGGCCCAGGGATCTGTCCTGTTTTGTGTAAGAGCAGTGGTGTCCCCTCTGAGCAGCGCCTCCCTTTTCCGTCTTGTGTGCCTTTGCGCAGTGGCCTGGACTGCATAAAGTGATGAGAGTCTTTTGAGACCTTGAGTTCAGTTCCTTGGGAGGCACCCGGAGTCGTGGAAGGTTTTCAAGGGGTTTGTGAGACTCGGGTCGTCTGCCTAAATTACTGTCTTCTTTCAAGGCCTGTCATGTGAGGGCTCATGGACGGCTTGTGGAAGAGTGTGTGGAGACAGCACAGCCATAGCGTCCTTGTGCAACTCGATGTGGGGTTTTAGGACATTCTCCCTAAGGGGCTCGGGAGTCTGCCTCTGCTCTTTCTTTTGAGGACAGGGGCCAACATGCACCTCTGTGTCCGAAGCCCCGGCTGCACATAGTGGGTGCTTGGTGAACTTTTTTGACATCAGATGAGCTACCAGGAAGGCTGTAGTGTGTTTAAGACCCTTGTCTATTATCTGTCATGGTGGGAAAGGTTTACTTGTTTCAAAGGCGAGGGGTGGTGCCTTTCCAGACAGAACAGGAGTCGCATGAAGGGCGTGGTTTGGGTCAGAAGGTGAAACTGTTTGAGATCAGGATCCACGGGGGTCCCGTACAGCATGGCATCTCAGCAGGGCTGAGAGCTCATTCGGGAAGGAAGACAGGTCAGGCAGCATGGCTTCTCCATCTTTCTGTTTGTCCATTCCTTCCATCCTTCGTTCCTCATTTACTTGCTCGCTCGCTCACTCACTCACTCAAGCAGTGTCTACTGTGGGCTGCTCCCTGCAAGGCCACGAGGGCTGCTAGCACCTCACTCACAGTGTGTGCCCAGGAAATGGTCGTGGATGAGTAGCTCTCAGTGAGTGCGTAGACATCCACCACTCCCCGCGCCCCAGGGAGATGAGGGAACCGTGGGTGCCGCCGAGGCCTGCCTTCTCTCTCTGAGCTCCTCAGCCTGCCCAGGCCCCCTTGCACTCCTCTGCCCCCAGTGCCCTTGCTGGTGGAGGGCCGGCAGGACGTGGTCAGACCCCTCATGGTGAGGTCGTGCTGCCCACAGAGCTCCTGGGTTCTGCCCGGTTTTGCTTAAACTGCTGCTCAGCAGAGGGAGCCCTCCACAGACACAAAAGGCCTGGGAGCCTGACTAGACTTCCCCACCCTCCTATGCACTCAGCCTCCCCGGAGCACCCCCACCCTCCTAGTGAGGATCCAGAAGGTGCTGCACGGGGCCCTTCCCAGTCTGGACAAGGTCCGGAGCCACTGGCAGCATCGGGGGCCCTGGGACGGGGCCTCTCCTGTCCAGGCTCTTCCAGGCCCACGGCATCTCTGTGGGTGTTTTTCATTTGAGTGGGAAATATACAGTTTTTACGCAGTGCAAAACAGACGTAGAGATTGTCTGTGTTTCACGGTGTATATGACAATTTCCGTGGCTTGCGAGAACCCTGTTATGTCTGATGCAGCAATATGTTTGCCCTATGGTACTTAGTTCATGCTGGGAGGGGCAGGCTCAGGCACATTCACACAGGACCTGTGGTCAGGTAAGCCCAGGCGACTTGGGGGAGACTGACCACACTGCAGACCTAGACCTTGTTAGGCAAAGGGCAGGAGAGACTCCAGCCGAGGCAGGATTTAGGTGAATTCCAGGCAGGTCACCCTGACTGTGTGGTCTACAGAGTCGCTGCTTTTTCTGGGTGTATTTTTTCTAGAGGAGACTGTGTTGCAGAAAACAGAGATACTTTATAGCATGTAGTTAGTACTAAAGGGCAAAGGCAGATCAGCAAAGGCCCATGAGAGGAAGACAACATTCCCCAATCTTTATGAGCTACGCCCGGGCCTTCCACGGTCAGCCGCCGACAAGAGCACAGGCAGGAAGAACGGGAAGTGGACTTGGGCCAGATGGCAGCTTGGTTACCATGCACAGTGGTACCATACCAAAGCCAGAGTCTCAGAGCAGGGGTCCTTGGAAGACATAGGCAGTCGGGGATATGAGAGGTGCTTATTGAAGAGTAAACGACAGAATACAAGCCTCACCCCAGAGATAGCACATACAAAATAATACACAAAACCTGTGGGCCTTGAAATAGCACAGATGTGACCTGTGAGCAACACATGATTCTGCCCCCACGAGCAGCCTGGGCTCACCCTACATAGCCCAAGATGGCCAGGACAGGCCGAGGGGCCCAGCAGAGGCAGCTGAGCAGATTGGGCCTGGATCCTGCATCCTGAGCAGAGCACAGGGCACTTTGAGCCTTTTTGGTAGCCTCCGTGACAAACGCAGTGATGTAGTCATTTCCCAGGGGACCCCTCTATGGCTCGTCGTTCTTTGGGAGAAACTTTGAAACAACAAAATTTTAGGAAATTTCCTGAGTTGTGTGTGCACATGTGTGACTGTGCATGTGTGCACAAACAGGACATGTATGCATGTACATGACTGTGTTGTGTGCGTGTTTGCACAGTGTGACCACATGTGCATGTGTACACGTGTGTTGTGCATGCATGCACACAGATGTCGACATGTGTTTTATGCACATGTAGGCACGCACGTGTGTGCATGTTCACGTGTGTGCACATATGATTGTATGTATGTGTGCATGTGTGTATATGTGTGCAAGTGAACTGAATGTTTGTGCGTGCATGCCTGTGTGGTTGTATGTGGATGTGTGTAGGAATGGCATGTGCACCTGTGTGTGTGTGCCTGTGGTGTGCACGTGTGTGTGCCTGTGGATGTGCACATGCCTGTGTGTGCCTGTGGTGTGCACGTGTCTGGTGTACCTGTGCCTGTGGTATGCACATGCCTGTGGTGCACGCGCCAGTGTGTGCCTGTGGGTGTGCACCTGCCTGTGTGTGCCTGTGGTATGCACGTGCCTGTGGTGTGCATGTGCCTTTGTGTGCGTGTGTGTCTGTGGTGTGCATGTGTCTGTGGTGTACATGATGTGCCTGTGGTGCGTATGTGCTTTTGTGTGCCTGTGGGTGTGCACGTGCCTGTGTGTGTCTGTGGTGTGCACGTGTCTTTGTGTGTGTGTGTGCCTGTGGTGTGCACGTGCCTGTGTGTGCCTGTGGGTGTGCATGTGCCTGAGGTGTACACGTGCCTGTGGTGTGCATGTGCCTTTGTGTGCGTGTGTGTGCCTGTGGTGTGCACGTGCCTGTGTGTGCCTGTGGTGTGCACGTGCATGTGTGTGCCTGTGGTGTGCACATGTCTGTGGTGTACACGTGCCTGTGGTATGTATGTGCATGTGGTATGCACGTGCCTGTGGTGCACATGTGCCTGTGTGTGTGTGTGTGTGTGTGTGTGTGTGCCTGTGGTATGCACGTGCCTGCTGTGGGTGGATTCTGAAGGTACGGAACTGTTCACCCTGGTGCTGCATTTCCCAACCTTCCTATTGTTGTTGCTTCAACCCCGTGGCGTGAAGCCTGGTGACTTGAGAGGAGAATTGCAGTCACACTTCTTGCAGCAATCTGGCTGCTCATTTCTGTGTCCACCCACCTGTCTAATAACATCTCCTGGGCATCTGCCATGTGCTGGGGCAGGGGCCCAAAGGTGAAACAGGCACATGCTGTCAGAACACTCAGCCAGGCTTGGCAGTGAGACCACATGGTGACTGTAGCTCAAGGCCAGGGCATTTCTGAGGAAGGAGAGGCCGTGTCCGGCCTGAAGAATGAGAGGAAGTGCCATTTGAGCAGAACTTAAAGGAATAGGAAGGATTGAGCACTAGAGAAATAGGATGGATTGAGCTGGGGATGGGAGGTGGGGCAGAGGGGAGAGGGAGGCCAGGTGGCTTCTGTCAGGCTGGAGAGGAAAGTGCATTGCAGAGGGGCTGCAAGGAAGGCTGAGACCGGTTGAGAAAGGCATTGAAATTGGTTAAACAAGTCGCTTTGATTTTGCTTTACAGACAGTGGGTACAGTCCTTGAATCGAGGAGTGATGGTGTCAGGCCCACACTTTTCACCTGGGCTTGATGGGCAGAGACAGATGGGGAGGGTGGGAGGTCTCACGTGTGTCCAGCCCCCCGTGGTGGTCCCTTGGCTGCAACAACCTTAGCAAACACGTTTGGTGAGGCCAAGGTGGGGCTTCCTGTTTCTTCCCTTTTACAGAAGGAAAGTCAACATGATTTGGAGCTGATTGGACCGAGGGGGCTACACTGTAGGAGAGAGGAGCATTGGTGGTGATCCAAGGACGCCAGCCTACGATGAGAGGAGGTCCTTAGCTGGACCAGGGCTTCCAGGGGAGGACACAGAGTGTTCAGGGAGACAGGGTCAGTCAGGAGGCAAATGGGTGTGGGCCTCTGAGGTTGCTGTGATAGAGAAGCAGACCTGCCTTGCTGTGGTGGTGACAAAGCCAGGCGTCAGAGGGTTTGGCTGATCTGGGAGGGCCAGGGAGCATCGTCACTCGGGGAGTGAGAGGAAGAGCTGACCAAGAGGGAGGGGCAGGGCAGTGTTCTGTGTGGAGCGGCTCCTGCACACATCGGGCTCCGGAAATTTCGCTGAGGTTGCCACACCTCCCGGGGAGCTCCAAGCCCCAGTCCCCCAGCGAGGTGCCACCTGTGCAGTGCACCCCTCACCTCCGCCGCCACACCTGCGCGAGGCCGGTCTTCCCATCACAGGCTGGGCGGGCGGGCGGGTTGGGCTCCATCCTGCCTTTGTTGCCATAACCTGTGACGTTTCCTTTCCAGTTGCCGGATTCATTATAAGGATATGTACAGTTTGTTGCGTTGTATTGCGCCACCCGTTGGCTTAGGGAAGAACTGCCCTCGTAGGTTGGCCTACAAGGTTTGCAACTTCAGAGCCTCCATCCAACATACTTCCCTGCCCGAAACGCACACAGCACACACTCCCTGCCTGGTTTGGGAATGGTGACGCCTCAC
This sequence comes from Nomascus leucogenys, assembly GCF_006542625.1. Classification (NCBI taxonomy): domain Eukaryota; kingdom Metazoa; phylum Chordata; class Mammalia; order Primates; family Hylobatidae; genus Nomascus; species Nomascus leucogenys. Next base: position 113,873,772 of record NC_044388.1, read on the forward strand.
CTTTCTTTCCTCCTGTCCTGCCCCGCACTCCAGCCTCCTGGACGCTTTGGTTCCCTGTCTAATCTCCCCTGACCCTTCTAGCTGGCTGGGGACAGGCAGCCTTTTGAGAGTGCACAGAAAGCTTTCTGGCTGGGACCAGCTAGCTGGGTGGGAGATGGGGGCTAGATCCCTCCTGCATCAAGGAAGCAGCCGACTTGCCCGGTTTTTCCTCCGAGCTCTTGAGAATGAGCTGATGGTCAGGCCAAAGGCCGAGGGCCCCAGAGGAAGGGAGCACGGGCACAGGCCTCCCAGGAGCAGCCGTCCTCTGGGTCGGAAGAGCCCAGTAACCCAGTGGCTCACCAGTCCCTGGGGGAGGAAAGGGCAGAGGCAGAGTAGGGGCCAAAGACAAGCCATCCTGCTTTGCCTCTGGAGTGATGCGCTCAGCTCAGCCAAGGAGCCCCTGGTCTTGAACTGTGGGAGGAGGGCAAGGCCCCAGGGCAGATCTATCTGCCAGGAAGAGGCTGTCCCCTTTCTCTCCTGGGCCACCTGAATCTGGCTGTCTCTAGGACCCCAAGCCCACAAGCAGGTGTCCCAGGGTTGGAGGTAGGCCCCAGGCCTCGTGGCCTCTCTACTTGGGAAGACTCTGTCATCGGAGCCTTTAGGTTCCTAGATCCTGTAACCTGCCCCTTTGTTGTCAGAGCTGGTGCAAGGTGGCCCCAGGCCATGTCCCCCCAGCTCCTCCCCCTCCCGCAGTCTCCCATTTCCTACCCAGCCCTGAGCCCCAGCAGCAGCCCTGCCCTGGGCTGGCCTCGGGCGTCTCTGGGCTTGAAGCAGGACTTGCCCCAAGGTTAGGTTTTGGCTCTACAGCTTCAGGGCTCCCTCTTTAGTTTTCTGGTTTGTTTCAGATCTTCTCCACCTTTTTAGCCTCTAGCCTCACTTGGAAGCAAATCTGACCATAAGGAAAGCTGATATCTCTGCCGTGGTTCTCAGCCACTGCCTCATCTGCCACCTGACCCTGCCTGCCAGCTCTTCCGGCAGGGTGAACCAGCTCTTTTCTGATTGGCATTCACTGTGATTTTTAAAAGAGTAAAATCAGAAATTATCAACCCAAAGCCGCCCCGATGCAGCCCTTCCTCACCCCTCCATGTTCATTAGCTCAGACGCCACCCCCGCCCACTGCCCTGCGTGGGGCTGGAGTGAGGAGGTGAGGCTCGGGGGTGGGGGGCCAGGAGGGGGTCAAGCCAAGCAGAGAAATCCCTCATTTTACTTATTTTGATTTTGGGCTTTGAATCCGACACTTTGATTAACTGGCTCTGTTTTCTTGTCTGCTTCCTCCCTGTCCCCCACCCCGCTCCCCTCCCCGCTCCCCTCCTGCTGCCGCTCCTCCTGTGGACCACCCCACTGTGCCCTGGCCTCGCTGGGATGGGTTTCCAGTGGGCGCATCAGTTACAATGACATGTTTGAGATGCTGAAACACATGTCCCCGCCTCTGGGGCTGGGGAAGAAATGCCCTGCTCGAGTGGCTTACAAGGTAGACCCTGACCCTGACCCGCCCCCAGGAGGCTGTGTGTGCTTGCTGAGGGCGCTCGCCGGCTCTCCCGGCTCCTCTCCCTCTCAGGGTGCCCGGCTGTCTGTCTGCCGCTCTGCTGTGTGCCCCCGGCTGCCTCACTGTGTCTTTCTCTTCAGCCCCATCCCAGTTTCCTTCCCAGACAGAGGGACGTGGCCACCATGATGTCTCACTGGCCTCTTGTCCCCACAACCTGAGCTGCCCCCTCTGAGAGTCCCCTGGAGGCTCAGGAAGACAGAACTAGACCCTCCTCCCTGCCTTTTCTCCCTCCCTTCCTTTCCTAGGAATGAGGGGACAGACCACTTGTTTGACAGAGATGGTTTTTGTTCTGGGCTCAGAACAAAGCTCTAAGCCCCTGGTATGGATGGAGCTGTCCAGCCCTCTGGGTCTGGCCCTGGGAGCAGGTGGGGCCTGCAGGGCCTCTGGTGCTTCTGTACAACCCCCTCCCCAGCTCAGCAAGTGCAGAGGCGTCCTGGGCCCAGGCTGCAGTCTCCAGGGACTTTCTAGGCTCCATGGTGGGGAAGAGGCACTGTAGCATTGAGAAGGAAAGGGGTGTCGGGGAGAGGCATCTTGCTATTATTCCTGGGGCCTCAGAGGGCTGCTGGAGGATGGGGATGGCCTCAGGGCCCAGGAGTCATGGGATGCTGAGTTGCCATGAAGAGGGTAAATCGAGGGATGCCTCCAGGCCTCCCTCCTGGGTGGGCAAGCAGGTCACATGGCCCAGCCCTAAACCTGTTCCATCTGCCCAGCTGTCCCCAGTCCCACCTCATACCCTCCATGTGTAAGCACCTTCATTCCCCCAGCACCCACCCACCTACCCAAGAGCCCTCCTGAGGCCCCCGCTGCTCTCCGGCAAACGGCCTGTGGTTCAGCCAGCACGTGCCTAGAGCTTTCCTCAGTCTCCCTGAGGAAGACTTTCCTGAGTCTGAGGAAGCTTCCTGCCAGAGCTTTCGTCTCTGGTGCTGTGGACAGCTCTTGTCCGCACTGTCTCTGTGCCCTTACTCTAGGTCTTTGTCACCCGACTCAGTGCAGCCTGTGGGAGCCAAGTGGCTCCTCCAAGCCATCCTCAGCCCCTGCCCTGCCCCTGCATTGTGCCTGCCTGGGGGTCCTGCATGCAAGGCTGTAGCTTTGTCCCCAAGAAGGAGAGCTCTGTCCACACTTGGCGCCGGGGCGAGCAGGCAGGGCCATGGCGGAACAGCCTTTGGAGCCCCACCCAGCTGTGCTGGCTGACTCCAAGGTTCTGGGCATGGAGAGACCAAGGGAGGCCTCAGGGTGGGAGCAGAAGGGCCAGATGAGCTGAGGAGGGTCCAGGAGATGCCCAGAGCACCACACCTTGGAGGGCCCAGGGCAGAGACACCTGTTTGTTTGCCCTGGCCTTGCCTCTTGGCTTCTTCCTGAGATTCTTGGCTCTTTGGGACCTGGAGTGGGCTGATGGCACCCCTGGGGAGGGCAGCCCTCCAGTGCCCTGGGCAGAGCTCTTCCTTCTTGGAAATCACCTGCCTGCTCTGCCTTCACTGCTATCCCCAACGCCTGCCCTCTGGGAGAGGAATTCCTTGGCCCCTCACACTGCCATCCATGCTGGTCTGCAGGGATGCCGTTCTCTGGGAAGCCGTTTACTCCTGTTGTGCTGCACACACATGCTGTGCAAAGCCCTGGGACTAGGACTGGACGTGGCAAGTGGGGCTTTGCCAGCATTCGGGGCCAGAGTGAGGCTCATGTCTCCAGCCCGGCTTGCATCCACACCCCACCAGCTGTTAGGCTGAGGACTCTGGATTTGGGGCCACGATGCTAGGGGCAGGGCTGTGTGGCCCTCCCTAGAGAAGGGGCTGCCCTGCCACAGGTTGCAGGCTTGGGCAAGGACAGGCAGACCCTGGGGAGGAGCTCCTATCTCTAGCTGGACAGTGCTCCTGGGGCTCCACTTGGCCAGCTCCTTGCTCCCCACGCTCAAAATATTCCAGGCACACTTGAGATGCATTTCCTCCTTGAGGCCTCTTCAGTTCTTAGAGCCCAGGTCTCTGGGCAGCACTGGCTGGGGCCAGAGGACTGTGGTGCAGACACGAGCTCATCTCCAGCTGTTCTGGCCCTGAAAACTGGCAACGGGCTGTCCACCTGAGAGGGAGATGGAGCAGAGCTGCAGGACACTGCCCCAGCCCGCTCTGAAGTGCAGCAGCCTCAGCCTGCAGCCCTGGGCAGTCCCATCTGTTCCTGTCCTTCCAGCAGCAGGAGCTGCCTTGCGCAGAAATGGGCTCTGCCTTTTAGTGACGTCGAGCATCTCTCCCAGGCCTCATGCTGGGTGGTGAGAGGCAGAAGCCTCACTGGACCTGAGCTAAAACCAGGATGTCACCTCTAGGGGCCCCCACTGGGAGCTGGGCCCCAGAGAGGCACCCTGGACCTAACCCTACTCCTCGTCCAGATGATCCAAGTGGTGGGAGGAGAAGACGGGGGTGGGCAGAGCAATGAGCACAGGGACCCCCTTCTGTCTGTGGCTGCTGCTCCTCCTCCCCAGCCAAGGCTACACTCCTCCATTCAGCCACAGGCAGGGGTCCCTCGGGGTGAGGAGGTGGCTGTGCTTTCAGAGGGATCAAGGCTCCAGTCTTTACCTGGAGTTCTACTTTTCTGCAGCCAAGAGGGTCCTCAGCTAGATTTGCGGGGCGGGGAGTCCAGGGGAGAGTGTGAATGCTGGCAAAACTCCCACCCGCGCCACCTCACTCAGGCCTAGGCACCTGCAGGCACCACCACTGGGATGCCCAGCCCAGCCTCCAGGGACCCCATCATTGCGTAGTCTTGGGGTGGGGGGTGACCCCAGCAGGCCTGGCCCTGACCGGCCCTGCTTGTCCCTAGCGCCTGGTTCGCATGAACATGCCCATCTCCAACGAGGACATGACTGTCCACTTCACGTCCACACTGATGGCCCTCATCCGGACGGCACTGGAGATCAAGCTGGCCCCAGGTGAGCAAGGCAGCCTCGGAAGGAGGGCCCCGGACCCAGGGATGTGCACCCCCACCCTCAGTGTCAGCCCCAGGAGGACACGCAGGGAGGAGGGTGAGGGGCCAGCTGTGTCTGGAGGGGTCTGAGGACAGCTGCACAGGATGCCTACCCTGTGGGGCACTGGCTTTTTCGCCTGGTAACTGTCTGCACATTAGCACTGCAATGATCCCATTTTCAGGTAAGGAAACTGAGGCATGGTGAGATTTCATAAATTGCCCAGGTAATTCAGAGCCAGCTGGTGGTGGAACCACGACACAGCCTGGCCAAGCCTCACCACAGCCAGCGCCCTCCCTGGGGATGAGCCTGCATGCCCTTGGCCCGTTCCCATAGTGAGCCCATCTAACCCTAACCCTAACCCTGATCTGATGAGCAGAACCACAGAGTGATGCCAAAGCAAGGAGAGAAGGAGCCTCTAGTGTGTTCTTCCCCACATCCACCTTCCCCACCACAGAGGAGATTACAGCCCCAGAGGGCCCTGCCCCACCCCCGCCCCCCCTGCGTCTGCCCCATCTCCTGCTTTGTGCACCAAGCCTCACGTCTCCCCAAGGATGCCATAGTGGCAATGCCATACTGTTTCTTGCCCTGGCAGTTTTTCTCTCTACTGGATTATTTGTGTCAGCATATAAACACCCGGTTATTTCTTCCATCTTTAAAAAGTTCTCCGCTGGGTGCGGTGGCTCATGCCTGTAATCCCAGCACTTTGGGAGGCCAAGGTGGGCAGATCACGAGGTCAGGAGATCGACACCATCCTGGCCAACATGGTGAAACCCCGTCTCTACTAAAAATACAAAAATTAGGTGGGCGTGGTGGTGGCGGTTTGTGCCTGTAGTCCCAGCTATTCGGGAGGCTGAGGCAGGCTTGGACCTGGGAGGCGGAGGTTGCAGTGAGCTGAGATTGCACTCCAGCCTGGTGACAGAGCCAGACTCCGTCTTGAAAACAAAAAAAAAAGTTATCTTCCCCTTTGTCGACTTCCCTATTCTCTCCTTTCTAATGCTCTTGAGAGGTTGTCTCTGATTTCCCTTTCCCACATGCCGGGGACTCTTTCCAGCTTCACCAGAGCTGCCCTTGGGGTCTCCAGGCCTCCACGTTGCTCGACTCGAAGGCCGAGGCACATCCCCAGTTCATGGGCTGTCCATGGCCGTTTCTCCGTTTGCTTTTTCTTCTCTTTGAACCTTTTTTATCTGTTTCTCTGATCCCACAAACTCTGGGTGTGCCTTTGTGCCATGGAATGTTCTCTACACTCACTCCTTTATCATCTCACCTATTCCCATGGCTTTAAATAACATTAATCCAATTTTGTATTTTTAGTCCTGACTTCTCTCCTGAACTTCAAATTTTCCCCCACAGCCTTCCCCATCTCAGTCAATGCTCAAGCCGAAACCTTAGAAGTCATCTTATTTTATTTATTTATTTATTTATTTATTTATTTATTTATTTATGATAGGGTCTCACTTTGTCACCCAGGCTGGAGTGCAATGGTGCAGTCACGGCTCACTGCAGCCTCCACCTCCCAGGCTCAAGTGATCCTCCTGCCTCGGCCTCCCAAGTGCTGGGATTGCAGGCACCACTCCTCCCTACTAGTTTTTGTGTATTTTTTAGAGATGGGGGTTCGCTGTGTTGCACAGGCTGAGGATCATCCTTTTCTCCTCCTTTCTTATCCCATTTCTGATTCATGCCTTCTCTCTCATATTTTCTTGACTCTGTCTTTAAAATATATCCAAAATGTGGCCACTCCTCTCCCTTCCCCCACTGCCGCCTCCTCTGGCTGTCAGCTGTTGCTGCCGCAGCTTCTAATTCATCCACTTCTGCCCTTGGCCCCTTCTGTCTGCCTTCAACACAACAGCCAGAGTGATCAGGTTAAAAAAAAGACTAATGGCCGGGCGCAGTGGCTCACGCCTGTAGTCCTAACACTTTGGGAGGCCAAGGCAGGCAGATTGCCTGAGCTCAGAAGTTCAAGACCAACCTGGACAACACAGTGAAACCCTGTCTCTACTAAAATACAAAAAATTAGCCAGGTGTGGCGATGTGTGCCTGTAGTCTCGGCTACATGGGAGGCCGAGGTAAGAGAATCGCTTGAACCTAGGAGGAGGAAGTTGCAGTGAGCCGAGATCATGCCACTATACTCCAGCCTGGGCGACAGAGCGAGACCCCATCTCAAAAAAAAAAAAAAAAAATGGCCAGGCGCCCCCGGTGGCTCACGCCTGTAATCCCAGCACTTTGGGAGGCTGAGGTGGGCCGATCACGAGGTCAGGAGATGGACACCATCCTGGCTAACACAGTGAAACCCCGTCTCTACTAAAAATACAAAAAATTAGCCGGGTGTGGTGGGGGTGCCTGTAGTCCCAGCTACTCGGGAGGCTGAGGCAGGAGAATGGCGTGAACCCAGGAGGCAGATCTTGCAGTGAGCCGAGATTGCGCCACTGCACTCCAGCCTGGGTGACAGAGCGAGACTCCGTCTCAAAAAAAGAAAAAAAAAGCAAAAGCTTCGTAATATCATGTATATTAAATTAAGTTTAGAGTGGGAAAACCTTCCAAGAAAGACAATCCCAGGTCCAAATGGCTTCTTTATTGAAGTCTACCAACTGTTTAAGGAAGAAATAATGCCAATTCTCTATAGACTCTTCCAAAAAGTGGAAAAAGGGAATATTTTCCAACTTATTTTATTTTCAGAGGCCAGCTTTGCTCTGATAACAAAACTAGACAAAGACATGACAAGAAAACTACAGATGAATATCCCTTATGAACATAGATTTTTTAAATCTTCAACATAATCTTTCAGCAAACTGAATTTTTTTTTTTTTTCAGATGGAGTCTCACTCTGTTGCCCAGGCTGGAGTGCAGTGGCGCAATCTCGGCTCACTACAAGGTCTGCCTCCTGGGTTCATGCTATTCTCCTGCCTCAGCCTCCCGAGTAGCTCGGACTACAGGTGCACGCCACCACGCCGGCTAACTTTTTTGTATTTTTAGTAGAGATGGGGTTTCACCATGTTAGTCAGGATGGTCTCCATCTCCTGACCTCGTGATCCACCTGTCTCAGCCTCCTCCCAAAGTGCTGGGATTACAGGTGTGAGCCACTGCACCCGGCCAAACTGAATATATTTTAAAAGATAATATATGATGACACAAGTGGGGTTTACCCCAGGATAAGTTAGGTTCAATGTTTGAAAATCAGTTAATATAGTTTACTGTATCAAAGAAGGAAAACTACATGATTATCTCAATAGATAAAGAAAAAGCATTTGACAAAATTCAACATCCATTCATGATTTTTAAAATTTTACATAAAGTAGGAATTAAGGAAAGCTTCATCAATCATGTGTCATAGACTCACTTATACGGTCAGTTGATTTTTAACAAACTTGGAAAGGCAATTAATGGAGAAAAGATCATCTTTTCTACAAATGATGCTGGAGAAATTTAGACAATCCTATGCAAAAAGAGAAACATTCTTGACATGCCGTTTTAGCGTGCTCGGGCTGCCACAAGAAAATGCCGCAGCTTAGACAAAAGAAATGTATTTCTCACAGTTCTGGAAGCCAGAAGTCCAAGAGTTTGTGCTTGTGAGCTGGGTGTCACTCTTAGGCCTCTTCTCTTGGCTGGTAAACAGCCATGGTCCTGCTGTGTCCTCACACAGACTTTCCTCTGTGTGTGCAGGGAGAGAAAAAGAGCAAGTGGATTTCCAGGTGTCTCCTATGAGACTACTGATTCTGTGGATCAGGGCCCCACACTTAGAATCTCCTTGAACTGATCACCTCCTTATAGGCCCTGTCACCAAATACAGTCGCATCTGGGGGTTAGGGCTTCTACATGTGGACTGGAGTTGGGGACAGCTTGATCCGTAGCACATACCTTTTACCCTGTACGAAAAATAACTTGAAATGGATTGTAGACAGAAATGTAAAATCTAAAATTACGAAACCTGTATAGAAAACACAAGGCCAGGCGTTGGTGGCTCACGCCTGTAATTCCAACACTTTGGGAGGCCAAAGCAGGCGGATCACCTGAGGTCATGAGTTCGAGACCAGCCTGGCCAACATGGTGAAACCCATCCCTCCTAAAAATACAAAAAAAAAAAAAAAAAAAAAAAAAAGCTGGGCCTGGTGGTGTGCACCTGTAGTCCCTGGGAGGCTGAGGCAGGAAAATTGCTTGAACCTGGGAGTTGGAGGTTGCAGTGAGCCAAGATTGTGCCACTGCACTCCAGCCTTGGTGACAGACCGAGACTCCGTCTCAAATGGAAAAAATCGATAAATTGAACTACAGCGAAACTTTGCTATATGATACATATATATATATATATACACACACATATATATATATATACACACACATATATATATTTGAGACAGAGTCTCGCTCTGTTGCCCAGGCTGCAGTGCAGTGGTGCAATCTCAGCTCACTGCAGCCTCTGCCTCCTGGGTTCAAACGATTCCCCTGCCTCAGCCTCCCAAGTAGCTGGGATTACAGGCACGTGCCAACACACCCAACTAATTTTTGTATTTTTAGTAGAGACGGGGTTTCACCATGTTGGCCAGGCTGGTCTTGAACTCCTGACCTCAAATGATCCACTCGCCTCGGCCTCCCATAGTGCTGGAATTACAGGCGTGAGCCACTGTGCCCCGCCACGAAAGATATTTTTAAAAATGAGGCCAAGTGCAGTGGCTTGTACCTGCAATCCCAGCTTTGATTAACTTTGAGAGAAAAGGTGGGAAGATTGCTGGAATCCAGGAGTTCAAGACCAGCCTGGACAACAAAGTGAGGCTCTGTCTCTACAAAAAATAATTTTAAAAAATTAGCTGGGCATGGTGGCGCATGCCTGTGGTCCCAGCTACTCAGGAGGCTACGGCGGAAGGATTGCTTGAGCCCAGGTGTTCAAGGTTCCAGTGAGCTATGGTCATACTACTGCACTCCAGCCTGGGCAACAGATTGAGACCCTGTCTCAAAACAAAACAAAAAAACCAGAATAAAAAGACAAGCCTAAAATTGGAGAACATATTTGCTAAACACATATCTGCTATAGGATTAGTATTCATAATATATGAAGAACTGTCACAACTCCCTAAGAAAATAACCCAACCAAAACAGACAAAAGATTTGAACAGGAATGTCATCAAAGAAGATATATGGAAGGCAAACAAACACACGCAAAAATGCCCAATATCATTAACCATTAGAGAAATCCAGAATTTAAAAAAAAAAATTACACTCCACTCTACTATAGTTGCCAAAATACTTTTCAGAATGACAATACTTAGTGCTGAGAGGGCAGAACAACTGGAATTCTACATGTTCCCAGTGGGAAAAGAAAAGGGTGCAGCCCCTTAGACAGTTTGCAGGTACTTCTATGGTCCAGTCATTCCACTTAGGAAATGAAAACATACATCCACACAGAATCTACGTGCAAATGTTTACAGCTTTATTCAAAATTGCCCCAAACTGTAAACAACTCATATGTCCATCAATTGGCAGTGGATAAACAAATGGTGCATTCGTACAATTAACGAATACTCAGGAGTAAAAGGAAACACGCTACCGTTGCGTGCGGCAATGTGTATGTCTCTCACATGCACCACACTGGGTGAAAGAAGCCAGATTCAAAGGCCAGTGTGCTGTATGATGCCATTGGCATGACATTCTGGAGCAAAACTATAGGGACCCAAAACACATCAGTGGTGGCAGAGGCTGCCAATAGGACTAGGGGTTGACTCAAGGGGGCACAGAGGAATTTGGGAGTGATGCAGCTGTTGCATACCTTGACGGTGGTGCTAGGTACATGGGTGTATGAATTTACCAAGGTTCATAGAAAATGAAAAAGGGTGACTCTCACTGCATGTGAATTGTACCTTAATAAACCTGATGTTTAAGAAAGGTGAATCCAATTATTTTATTCCTCTGCTCAAAACCCTCCACTGCCTTCCCTAACCTTCCTGCCCACGCCCTCCATCCACCCTGCCCCGAGGCCTCCCTGGCCCTTTGGGTGACACAGCAGGGCCAGTGTACTCGGGGGCTCCTTTTACCTTCAGGGCACACGGGCCTCCTCGGAAGACTTTGATGGCCGTCCTGTCCACAGTCGCAGCCCTGCTGATATTCCCCTTCCCCGCTCTGCTCTCCTTGCCTTGGCACTTTGCACTCTCCAGTACACTTTGTTTTGTTTTGTTTTACTTATTGCTGCTTTATTGGTAGACTAAAGTGGTGTCAACTCCAGAAGGGAAGTTTTTGAGGGTTTTTTGGTAAATATTGTTGAATGAATAGATGAATGGCTGGAGTGCTGCCATCTTCCTCCTAAATCCCCATTGCCCGTCCCATGCACACACGAACATGCAGTGCACATGCATGCACACACATGCACACAGCGCATGCACACACGTTGGACACACACGTGTGCACGTGAGGTGGTTGCCCTGCTCACCTGCCTCCTCCTCTGGGCAGACTCGCGGCAGGGAGAGCTGTGAGCAGCTTCTGCATTAGCATTTGTTCCCACTGCACCCTCCTTCCAGCACCGTCTGTACCCCATCTCCGCCTACACCATTCGTCTCCCCACCTGCACCAGCTCTGCCCCATTGGCGGCTGCAGGGCTGCTCCTAACGTCTCTGTCTTTTCCCCTTCCCCACCATCATCCTGGTGCAGCTGGGACAAAGCAGCATCAGTGTGATGCAGAGTTGAGGAAGGAGATTTCCGTTGTGTGGGCCAATCTGCCTCAGAAGACTTTGGACTTGCTGGTACCACCCCATAAGCGTAAGTGTGAGGGTGAGAATGCCCCCAGCCCCCACCTTTCCTGTCCCACCCAGAGTGGCTGGAGGGCTGTGGAGGTGAGGGTGAGGGATGAAGGGCAGGCCACCTTGGAGAGGTGGGCTCACCTCCTCGTGAGTCTGCACTCAGCTCCAACCAAGGGAACCCTGGGTGGCAGAGGAGCCGTGGAGATGAGCATGGGTTTATTGTGTTGAGCTCCTGGTGTGTGGAATTTATTTTTTAAAATCCAGAGGAAAGGCAGGAGGGGATCCCACAGGGATGTGAGGGAGTGCGGTGAGATGCCCAACTCCATCTTGTGGGAGACGTGAGGGAGCATGGGGAGGTGCCCAACTCCATCTTGCTTTCTGGGGAGGAGACACAGGAAGGGCCCTACATTAAGCAGGTGGGGATGGCCTCAGTCCGGCCTTGAGCGGCCTCAGGAGGAGTCAGGGCAGCCAGGAGGGCCAGCCAGGTCAGCATCTGGAGGAGCCCCAAGTAGGCCGAACTCCTGGTGGCCGAGCCCCGTGTTCTGCCTGAGAGCCCTCTGTCCCAGTGCATTTCCAGGAGTCCTTGTGGGGGGCGAGGGAGGGGCAGCTGTTTCCTCACCTTACTTCCATCCCTTGTTTCCATGGATCCTCTGCCCCCTTCTCCGAATCTCAACTCCTGTGTTCTTTTCCAGCTGATGAGATGACAGTGGGGAAGGTTTATGCAGCTCTGATGATATTCGACTTCTACAAGCAGAACAAAACCACCAGAGACCAGATGCAGCAGGCTCCTGGAGGCCTCTCCCAGGTAGCTGGCGGCCCTCAGTTTTCCAGGAAAACTGTGATGCCTCCGAGGCTCTGGCATCCTTCAGGGGTTTGACGACAGGGGAGATGCACACCATTCTTGGAAAAAGTATCTCAGGAGAAGGAAGATGAAAGATTCTTGCAGCTACCTCTCTGGCCCCCAAAGTCAGAAACTATACATAGCCTTTATGCTTTCTGTGAGCTGGCGGTACTGGGCAGCTCCTGACATAGAAAGTCAGCACTCAGGGCCAGAAGATGAGGGCTGGGCTGGGCTGGGCAGTGTCACAGTTGTTACGGGGTGGAAGTGAAGAAGATGTGAAGACCATTTGAGGAGGATTGTTTGGAGAGGTGAAAGGAGAACTGTTTTCCCTTCACACAGAGAGCAAAGAAATTCAGATAGATAGGTTCAGGATCATTGTCTGTTCTGCTCTTGCCTTTGACTGAGATGATTTGGGGGCCCATCTTCCCGATGTCATCCTTCCCACACAGCCGTGTCTTTGGTGACCATATGTAGTCTCTCTGCTGGAAAATTGTCTAGGTGTCCAGGGCTTCTGGAGACATTGACCCAGCCCTCAGATGGAGAATATGTGGTGCTCAGGCCACACCTTCCATTCTCACACCTGGGGTAGACATCACTAATCCATCCAGCAGTGTTCCCCAGCCCTGAAATCTCAGAATTTTGCTCAGCCGAACCCTAACCCTAACCCTAACTCCCACCGGCCAATTCAAGGTGATGATTAGATGGAATATTGTTGCCACCTGTAATCTGGTCCAATCCCCTAGTTGTGTAGACAGCGAAACTGAGGTTTTGAGAGGTGACATGGCTTTCCTGAAGTCACTGACAGGCAAGGTTTCGAGGAGATGCTGTAAGGGTCCCCTGGCTTGCTTCACTGTTTTGGTCACATGCTCATATTTAGGGACATATTAGGGAAAGCAAGCGGCCCCTTGCAAAGGGGAAAGAGCCCTTAGGCTGGGTTTGAACATGACCTGGCTTTCACCCCGTGCCATGTGGTCACAGCAGGTCACAGAGGCAACATTGCAGGCCCATTGGAGCTCTTTCCCTTCCCTTTGCCTCCTTTGCAGATGGGTCCTGTGTCCCTGTTCCACCCTCTGAAGGCCACCCTGGAGCAGACACAGCCGGCTGTGCTCCGAGGAGCCCGGGTTTTCCTTCGACAGAAGAGTTCCACCTCCCTCAGCAATGGCGGGGCCATGTGAGTATCCAGATGTGGACATAGCTGGACAGGAGGAGGTCCGAAGACAGTAAAGGGGGAAGCAGACATCCCATTTCCTTGACCTCCCTGGCCCTCACTTCCACTGGCCTCTGGGTTCACCAGCTTGGAGGCACCCGAGGGGCATGTCTGCCATCCGACCCTGCACTTGGGCCCTTAGCAACCCTCCAAGGACAGAGAGCCCCCAGGTCACATCTCAGTTCTCAGGGGCTGGCTCTGCTACAGATGCTCGTTGTACTTGCTACCTGAGAGCAATCAAGGGCTCTTCCTTTGCTGGGTTTCTGTGGCAGACTTTAAAATTGTTAACTGTGACATTAGACAGGTGCTTCGTCGAACCCACCTTCCTAACAGCACTTAGACCACCACGTCCCATTCCCAACACACACACCTGCTTCCCTTTCAGACAAGAGGCCCCTGCCCCTGCCCCTCATCGGCCCCCCGTGCCAGCAGACACTGAGGTTCCACCTCCATCTCCCACCCCTTTCTGTCAATGGCCTTGTACTGCTCTGATCTTTCTAACCCTGTAAGGCACTTTTCCTCTCAGATCTCCACTTTGGTACTGATTTCTGAAGCTGTTATATTTTGTAAACAAATTGGTAAGCTTCTTTTGTATCACTTAACTCTTGCCACAATATTTCTTGGTAACAAGTCACCCAGAAGCAGGTGACTTAAAAGAATCATCACTTTTTCCCACTGTGGCCCAGAAAAGTGTGCTCCCAAATCTCAGGACCCAGATCCTGGGGGCTGACTCTCGAGCCCCTGGCAGCCCCCCATTCCCACACTCTGCTTTCAGCATGCTGTTGAAAACCTTCCTTGCATTTAAAGTCCTGATTCTGACTGTATGTGCAGATGGGAGGAGATAATGAGGTGTCTGGGGTTTATCTAAGCCAGGCTTTCAGCAGGAAATTGAGCTTCTGTTATTTCTGTGATGGCAGTTTCTACCTAAATCAATTACAACTCCAAGTTAGAAAGCACCCAGTCAGACTGGGTCTGGTGAGGGTATTTATTGAGCCATTTAGTGAGCAGGTCGAGCACACCTCTGGCCTTGGACGTGGTGTTATTTCAGGGTTAGCGGTGCATTAGGAGCCAGCTCTGGTTCTCCTAACCACCCCTCCTCTCAGCACCAGCTTGCCACTGCAGCCGCTCTGTGCCTGGTGCCAGCAGGGGCTGCAGTGCCCCAGACAGCATGGAAGGAGAGCTGCTTGCAACTCTCAGAAGACAAAGGATGGGGCTTCTCAGAAGCCCCAGCAACCACCAGTGTGTCCTTCTGCCATCTCTGCATCCACTGCCGTGGTCAGGGTGTGGTCCATTTAGACCATCAGGCTCCAGTCTGAGCTCAGAGTGATCAGGGCCACTCGACCTGCATGACTAAGAATGTGGTCTTCAGTGTTTCACTGAACGTGACAGTGAGCACTCACCCAAACACATTCCATGCCAGTTGGGAGACAAGTGATGAGAAATACCAGCGCGGAAGTATCTCCAGGTGGGGCTATTGCGGCATATGGGGAGCATGCGTGGGGTGGCCTCCGCCAGAAGGCTGCACCCCAGCAGAGAGCCGAGGGATGGAAAGGCTCATCGTGGCTTGGGGTGGGTGGTCAGAGAAGTAAGGAGGAGCCACCAGCAAGGGACCCCTGAGGGAGGAAGCCCCTGGAGGAGGAAGCCCAAAGAGTCCTGGGCAAGGCCCCCTACCCCCCGTCCCAGCCCATCCCCTCCATGACAGCTTCGCCCTCATCTGTCCCAGCCCGTCCTCTCCATGACAGCTTCTCTTGCTGTCTGCTGGCATAGGCAGGACTTCTTCAGCTACTGTCCTAATGCAGGCTGTACACATGTGGCCCCACTCCTTCCCAGGATAGTCCTGTGCAACAAGGACAACCCCTGCGGCCACTTCACAGATCAGCCTCTTGTCCAGAGGAGGGGGTGACGGGCCCAGGCCCCCCTCAGACTTGAGCACTGTGGGCTGTAAGCAGTGCTCCGCATCCTCTCTGCCACTCTGAATCCCTTCCTGCTCTGACCCTGTTTTGGATCCATGTCCTTTGATGAGGCTTTGCTTGGGTCCAGCGTGCACACGCCACGTTGGGGCTCTTGTGCCCAAAGGAGGGCTCAATTCAGCCCAGAACAGGGTGGCCAAACCCCCTGACCTCTGCTGCATGTGGTGGAGACGCCTGGCAGGTTGAAGCACCAGGCTATTGGTGAGGTACCTGCAGCCTCTGACCCTACAGGAATCTGTTTGTCTTCTCTGCCACAGACAAAACCAAGAGAGTGGCATCAAGGAGTCTGTCTCCTGGGGTACTCAAAGGACCCAGGATGCGCCCCACGAGGCCAGGCCACCCCTGGAGCGTGGCCACTCCACAGAGATCCCTGTGGGGCAGTCAGGAGCACTGGTGAGCACTCCCGGGGGCTAGTGAGACTGGGTTGGGGGATGTGTGAACAGGGATGGGGGATGTTTAAGACTGGGTTGGGGGACATATGAACAGGGATGGGGGATTTTGAGACTGGGGTGGGGGACGTGTGAGACCAGGGTGGGGGACGTGTGAGACCGGGGTGGGGGACGTGTGAGACCGGGGTGGGGGACGTGTGAGACCGGGGTGGGGGACGTGTGAGACCGGGGTGGGGGACGTGTGAGACCGGGGTGGGGGACGTGTGAGACCGGGGTGGGGGACGTGTGAGACGGGTGGGGACGTGTGAGACCGGGGTGGGGGACGTGTGAGACCGGGGTGGGGGACGTGTGAGACCGGGTGGGGGACGTGTGAGACTGGGGTGGGGGACGTGTGAGACTGGGGTGGGGGATGTGTGAACAGGGATGGGGGGTGTGTGAGACTGGGGTGGGGGACGTGTGAGACTGGGGTGGGGGATGTGTGAGACTGGGGTGGGGGACGTGTGAGACTGGGGTGGGGGATGTGTGAACAGGGATGGGGGGTGTGTGAGACTGGGGTGGGGGACGTGTGAACAGCAGTGGGGGTTAGGCGAGACTGAGATGGATTTGGGTGAGACCCCAGTGCCTCATGGAGTGAGTCCAGGGTGTGGTCAGATGAGTCCGAAGTGCCTTGTGTGGTGGGACTAGGCGTGTGCTGTATCCACAGGCTGTGGACGTTCAGATGCAGAGCATAACCCGGAGGGGCCCTGATGGGGAGCCCCAGCCTGGGCTGGAGAGCCAGGGTCGAGCGGCCTCCATGCCCCGCCTTGCGGCCGAGACTCAGGTAGGTGGTCTGGGAGGGTCCAGGCCCTGGGCTGGACAAGTGGGGGGTGGGGAAGTGGGGGTGTGGCTCTGGGCCTCCTGCAGGTGAGGAGACCTGGGGTGGAGAGGGCTGGGGTCCATGTGTGGAGCTCTTTGCTGAGGCGGGAGCAGGCACCCCGGGCAGCCCTGTCTGGGCGCCAACAGAGGTGCAGCCTGGACGCCTTCAGCCCCTGAGGCTTTTCCAGAGGGTAGGTCAGGTCCAGTAGATGCTGCTGGGACAGCTGTGCCTGTTCTCAGCCTCCCGTTAGGGCCCATGGGGCGTAGGGGCCCCCACTCTGGCTCTGCCGTGTTCTGTTCCTCCTTTCCGGTGCTCTACTCCCTGGGACAACCCCCACTGTCATCCAGAAAATTGCACCGACGCCTCAGCCCCCTCTCCCGCCTGTGGTTCTGCAGAGGACCCTCCCTGCTCATGGGCAGTCCCTGGACTACCTTTCTACCCAGCTCCTTGCTGGGCTCACCTCTTTCTGGGACATGCACATTTGATTAAGGAAGAGGAAGCTCTGGCCTGGGGATGGCTGCAGCCCCATGTGTTTGCTGGGGGAGGCTCCTTCCACAAGGACACTGGGAGGGTCGCCCCTCCGAGGCCAATCTGGAAACACTGTGCCCTGACCTCCGAGGCCTCGGAGGAGCTGCAGGGCCTCGCCTGCAACATGAGCCTGCTTCAGTTGGCCAAAAGTGACCAGAGCACCCGTGCCACCCCTGTCCCTCAGCCGACCTGGGCTGTAGAGCTGTGGATCTGAACCTTGTCTGTGGCTCCTCTCCCATCCCACTGCTGTGGCCAGCAAACCCTTTTCCTCTCCTCACTACCTCTCCTCCTTCTTAGGGTTTTCTCCTCTTCCCACCTGTCCTTCCTACCTTGTCTCTTTCCCCGCCCAATGGTACCCTCCTGGGTGCTGCCTGGTGGATGGGTGCAGGCTGAGACTCCCTGCAGCCTATGCTGGGGCCTCCTCCTTCACACACGTGATGCATCGGCGGCTGTGGGTGAGTTTACCTGGGAGGGCCCACCCCTCCCAGGTCTCTTCCACAGGTCCTGATTCTGGCCGTGGAAGCAGCTTGGGAGCCCGTCCACCCCAGATGCACCAGGCAGAGTGATCCCATTGCAGCCAGCAGAGGCGTCTCTGGTTTCCACTCAGTGTTCTTCCAACCAAGCCAGCCACCTCTCTCTTCCTGGCAGGACACACGGGATGGGGCGGGGACTCAGGCACTGTCTGCCCCCAGCCTGCCCTCCTTGGCTCCCATCTCAGGCCTGGGTCCTTCTGACTGTGAGACCAGGATGGGGGACGTGTGGGCCTGCTGTCTGGCCTGCTCCACCACCCACTCCCATGCCTGCATCCTTGCTGACCGTGGTGCCTCCCCTAGGCCCACTCTCAGTCCTTTGCCCACCCCTGTCCTTTGCCCGCAGCCCGTCACAGATGTCAGCCCCATGAAGCGCTCCATCTCCACGCTGGCCCAGCGGCCCCGTGGGACTCATCTTTGCAGCACCACCCCGGACCGCCCACCCCCTAGCCAGGCACCGCACCACCACCACCACCGCTGCCACCGCCGCAGGGACAGGAAACAGAGGTCCCTGGAGAAGGGGCCCAGCCTGTCTGCCCATACGGATGGCGGTGCGTGCGGAGGGGCCTGGGGAGTCCCTCAGGGAGCTGTGGCCCGAGTCAGGGGGTCCAAGCAGCCCATGGGGGACCCTCTTCCTTTGTGGGCCTCATGACCCCATAACCAGCCAGAGCAGGGTGGGACTGAGGCCCAGGCCCTAACCCTCACCCTAGCCCGCCCCCGGCACCACCTGAATTCTGTCCTGCTGGCCCCAGGGGTCAGGGGTCCCTGCCTTGGGCCTGGCCGTGCTAACTTCCTCTCTTCCCTGGCCAGCACCAAGCAGTGCTGCGGGGCCGGGGCTGCCCCCGGGAGAGGGGCCTACAGGCTGCCGGCGGGAACGAGAGCGCCGGCAGGAGCGGGGCCGGTCCCAGGAGCGGAGGCAGCCCTCATCCTCCTCCTCGGAGAAGCAGCGCTTCTACTCCTGTGACCGCTTCGGAGGCCGTGAGCCCCCGAAGCCCAAGCCCTCCCTCAGCAGCCACCCCACGTCGCCAACAGCTGGCCAGGAGCCAGGACCCCACCCACAGGTAAGAGGAATAGGTGGGGAGGTCAGGGCCCAGCTGCCTCTCCTTGGCCCAGCACCCCTGTCCCACAGGCCCCTTCCTCTCCCCAGGGCCTCGCTGCTGCCCTTTGTCATTCCCAGCAACCCCAAGGGCCGGGCACCCCCTCTGTGCCCTGTCCTGGAGCCCACGTTTGCACCCTACCCCAGCTGTATTCTCATCAAGCGCCTGCCTGGGTCACCCTGGGAACGGTGGTTCTGCGTCCTCATGCACTTTCGGACCTGGGTCCCCAAATACTCACCTCTCTCTCGGTCACTTCTTGACTCTCCTTCCCTGACTGTGGTCGTTGGGCTTTTGTTCTGTCCTTTTCCCTGGCCCCAGCCTGTCCCTTCCCATCACTTGCTCTCCCCAACCCCATTCCTGGGCCTGACGCTGACCATCACCCTCCCCCGCACACAGGTGCCTGTTGCCTCCCTGGCCACTGCAGCCCAGTTCATCCCCCATTGCCTCCCTCTCTCCTCCCATCCCCCCAGGCACCTGTGTGTGATGTGCTCTGTCTGTTGGTTCGGCTTTTTTTTTTTTATCTCTGATTTGTTCTGGTCCATTTTCGTGTAGGGCAGTGGTTCCGTGAATGGGAGCCCCTTGCTGTCAACATCTGGTGCTAGCACCCCCGGCCGCGGTGGGCGGAGGCAGCTCCCCCAGACGCCCCTGACTCCCCGCCCCAGCATCACCTACAAGACAGCCAACTCCTCACCCGTCCACTTCGCCGGGGCTCAGACCAGCCTCCCTACCTTCTCCCCGGGCCGGCTCAGCCGTGGGCTTTCCGAACACAACGCCCTGCTGCAGAGAGACCCTCTCAGCCAGCCCCTGGCCCCTGGCTCTCGAATCGGCTCTGACCCTTACCTGGGGCAGCGTCTGGACAGTGAGGCCTCTGTCCACGCCCTGCCTGAGGACACGCTCACTTTCGAGGAGGCCGTGGCCACCAACTCGGGCCGCTCCTCCAGGACTTCCTATGTGTCCTCCCTGACCTCCCAGTCTCACCCTCTCCGCCGCGTGCCCAACGGTTACCACTGCACCCTGGGACTCAGCTCGGGTGGCCGAGCACGGCACAGCTACCACCACCCTGACCAAGACCACTGGTGCTAGCTGCACCGTGACCACTCAGACGCCTGCATGCAGCAGACGTGTGTTCCAGTGGATGAGTTTTATCATCCACACGGGGCAGCAGGCCCTGGGGGTTGGCCTCGCCCACCTTGGTGAGGTTCCTGTGGCCCCTCCCTCCCCCTCCTCCCTTCTTTTACTCTAGACGACGAATAAAGCCCTATTAGAGGATGCGGCTCTCTCTGTCCCCTTCCTGTCCTGCCTTCCTGGGTCTCGTACCACACACCAGACCCTAAACCGCAGGCTGCTGTGTGTGGCTGAGAAGGACCCAGGAGTCCAAATCCCATGTCCTGGGACTCAGCATCCAGCATGGGTGCTTGGAGCCGTTGTGAGGAGCTCTGCGTCCTGTGGGGAGCGCCCTTCATGCGGCCGTGCGGCACAGAGAAGCAGGGCCCACCTGAAAGTGCGCCCAGACCTCAGGACGGAGGGGATGGGGAGGGGGACACAGTCGTGGCTTGTGCAGCCCGCCAGTGTCAGTGAGTGCTCACTCAGACAAGCTCTGTCCCTCCCTGGACACCGTCAGCCCCGCAGAGCCTGAGTTGGAAAGTGTTCTTGCCGTGGTTTTGATTTTTAATTGCAACACCTCTCACTCTTGTCACTTCTATATACTTGATGTAGAAAAAATAGAAAAACAGAAAAATGGGGAAGGAAATGTTCACATAACTTTAAAAAATCAAACCTGTGGAAGAAAGATGTCAGCTTTTTGCCACGTGTCTTTGTGGCTTACGTGAGGAGACTCCCTGTGCAGCCCTGTCCAGTCCAGGTGGACCCTAGACGGCCCCTGGCTCTGCTGCTCTTGACCAAGTGCCTGACCGCCAGGCCCTCACACCCAGGCTCCTGGGCACTGTGGTGTGAGGCGAGGCCTTGGGATCCATCACCGCAGGATGTTGTGAAAAGTACTCGCAATGGCAGCCAGGTAGCAAGCCCTTGCCAGTGGAGAGCACTGGATGTCATGGTGGCAAACAAAGAAGCCATTTGCTGTCCTCCCACGAGTGGAAGGGGTTTCCAAGGAAGCCACAGGGCAGCTGACCATGTGCCTGTGTGAAGCATTTTCGGTCTGTTCTGCATCTGATTCTCAGGGCACACTCTGTGGTGTGTGAAATAGGTTTCCTTCCACATACAGCAGAAGAGAGGGAAGGGCTGGCAGGAAGGAGGGAGACATTGGCTGGGGGCTTGGATATGGGGCCATCAGGGCAGGAGGGAGGAAGCCCCAGCTGGAATGAAACTCAGAGCAAGTGACCGAGGGAGGACACGGCTCCTGCCACTGAGGCCGGGCACCTGATGCCCAGCACTGTCCTGGCACCAGACACAGGGAGCAGGCAGTCAAGTGAGGTCTGACCCCCATGGCCATGCTCAGGAGAGAAAGACCATGCTCAGGACACTGTCCAAGGTGCACAAGATGCTGGGAGGTCCTTTGTTTTGTGAAGAAAGGGATCATTTAGAGCAGTTGGTGGTGGTGTGTCCTCTGTGTTCTGAAATTCCAGATGATCTGTGTTGGATTCTTGGCTTCTACCCCATGATTCTCCTCAAAGAAATTGTGTGTGATGCGTGTGTGTGTGTGTCTGTGTCACGGGAGACACAGCGCCTGTGCAGGTGTGTTCAGTGTGTGGCTGTCATTAACCCATAGGGCTATGCAACAAAAGACACATTTAATAGAAATAAAACACACAAGACCGCTGCCTGGTCTCGGGGTTCAGCATGATTGTGACCAAACCTTTTTATAGAATTTCCTTACCTGAAGGCACAACACTCTGAAACTTTAAAGATAACAGAGTATTTTATTCCAATAGAATAAACCAGGAATCTCGGACTGTGCATGTGATCACTGTGCTCACGTTGCAAAGTAGAAGGATGTGTATTTTGACACTGATGTTTTGTCTCTTGTTCCCCCGCCCCCAGCCCATGTTATCTTGGGTGTCAAATGTGTCCATTCCATGCAGAACCACAGCCATTTCCCCAGGCAGTGTTGGGTCGAGAATCCACTTTTCTAGACCCACACAGCCTAGCTGGCTTGTCTAGACTCTTCTAGGCATTGGAATTGATGAAAACTACAGGGAGCGGGGAAAGGAGACATTATGTCTTGTTTTCCTGACTTTGGGTTTTGTTTCTCACTGTGTCTTCTCCAGCTATCATATATGTCCCCTGAATCTCATAGTGAGTTGCCAAATTTGAAATGCATCACCCAGTTGTCTGCATCTGGAACCAGTCAAGCAGTGGCTGTAGTTTGAACAAGTTATGTGTGCATGTAACATATATACATATATACATATATACAAGTATGTGCATGATAATGTATATCTTCGTACTTTTTGATACAATGTATTCATTTGTTAATTTTTAATTATATTTGATATAAATCAAAGGTTTGTTGCAAAACTTTATATTTAAGAAGTGTTTAAAAAAAAAGTCCCAACCATGCAACACAACTGGGACCTACTTAAAAAAAAATTCTGTGATTGACTAGTTTGCTGCCTGAGTAATATTTATCAGCCAAACTTTGGATTCTGCTATTGTTTCTACAATGACATTTTGTATGAAGCAAAGTCCTTGAATTAAAATAAAAACTTAGCAAAAAATCAAAAACAAAACCCCACCATGCTGCCATTGGTATATGCAAGGGTGTGGGCCTGGGGTGCACTGCTAGGAGGGGTC
Organism: Nomascus leucogenys; assembly: GCF_006542625.1. Taxonomy (NCBI): domain Eukaryota; kingdom Metazoa; phylum Chordata; class Mammalia; order Primates; family Hylobatidae; genus Nomascus; species Nomascus leucogenys. Next base: position 113,896,188 of record NC_044388.1, read on the forward strand.
AGAAGAAAGTGAGAACTGCAGTTTGTTGTTGTTGTTGTTGTTGTTGTTGTTTTTTGACACAGTCTTGCTCTTGTTGCCCAGGCTGGAGTGCAGGGAGGCAATCTCGGCTCACTGCAACCTCTGCCTCCCGGGTTCAAGTGATTCTCCTGCCTCAGCCTCCCGAGTAGCTGGGATTACAGGTGTACACCACCATGCCCATCTAATTTTTGTATTTTTAGTAGTGACGGGTTTCACCATGTTGGCCAGGCTGGTCTCGAACTCCTGACCTCAAGTGATCCACCCACCTCAGCCTCCCAAAGTGCTGGGATTACAGGCGTTGAGCTACCACGCCTGGCCTGTGGTTTGTTTTCAATGCAAGTGTGGGATCAGGTTTTGAGAATGTGGCGAGGATCAAGGGAGGCACTTGGCAGGAGGAGGCAGATTCAACTTCCCTGGGGATCAGGGTTAGGGTTGGTTAAGATTACAGCAGTGGGTTAGGGTTGGGGTTGGGTAGAGGAGGTTCTGGGAGGCTGTGTGAGTTTGGGGCACAGAGCTCCTCTCAAGATGCCCCAATAATCATTCACTCTGGTTAAAATGTTAGGATATTGCTAGCTACATGCCGATAAGGACAAAGGGGACATTCTTAAGAGAAACCTGGCACCATAATTACAGATTAGGGCAGAGAAGGACATTCGAAAGAGATAGGCAGGCACAGTAGGTACAGACATGACCACATGACCACTCTAGGACCTTCCTGGAGTGGCAGGAAGGAGTCCAGCCCCAGCAGTGGAATCACATTGATTACTGCACGTATGTGTCAGCCAACAGTGAGGGGGTCCCACAAGCCTAGGTGGGGCAAGTCAGGGATCTAAGGAAGGAGCAGGAAAACCAGACAAAAGAGGTGGAGACTTGAGGAATGTGATGAAGTCCAACATAAAACTCCCTGCTCAGGGCCCTGGGGCTGTTTTCCTGCAGATCAGCCCCACTCCTCCCTTGAGGTGTACTTATTTTTTCTACGATAAGCTCCTTACACTATATTTCTTTTCAATGAAGTTTTCTGCCATCTTTGTACTGCCTCTTGGTGAAAATCTTTCTTTCAAGTTAGACAAGAACTGGGACATCAAGTCTCCCCAGTATTAGCTCCATTTCAGTTTGAATTTGCAGAATTGATAGCGCTGAACAACCTGCACTCCAACTTTAAGTGGTGTAGGAAGAGGCCAGCAGGGTCAGACCCTGAAAACAGACCAGCCACGTCTCTCAGGTGGACGCAGCGGGTTCTCCACGAGCGTGACTTGGGGATTTAGGGCACTGAGACTGTGCTACCCACCCCCCTTAAAAATCCCTCGTGGCTCCCAGTTGCCCTGAAGGAGAATCCCAAACTCTTCAGAGGCAGCACATGCTGGTGGGTGAGAGCTGGGAGCCTGAGTCCAAGTTCCAGCCTGGCCACTATCGGCTGTGTGACCACCGGCAACTCGCCTAACCTCTCTGGGCTTCACGGGCTCGTTGGACGATGTGGTGAGAGAATGACTGAGATGAGCTTAGCACAGTGCTGACCACACAGTCACTGTTGAATGCCAGGTGGCTGTGGGAGCAAGAGGGCCCGGCAGTGCCCCCGGCCGCCAGCAGGGCGTCCACACCGGGTGGAAGCGAGGGTGAAGTCCGCGTTCTCCTCAGCACAGACCCCGGGGGCACCGCCTCGCTTTGGGACAACTCGAGGCCATGGTGAGTAAAATCCTTCCTGTTTGCAGCCCTGACTACTGAGGGTCAGAGACCAGTAAGAGGGGTCGGTGTGGAAAACTGGAAACCAAAAGCCCGTCTAAATCCTGTGCACTGAGGTTCTCCCCACCCAAGGCGAGGCCGGCGCAGTGCGAGGTCCACACCGCAGCCTTGGAACACAAATGGAGCGTTCCTAAAGCAGATATGACTCCCGAAATACGAATATGACACTCGCAGTGCTCAGCTAACAAACACCTGTAATGCTAATGCACTGCCTCAATACGAAAATGTTCACGTAAAGCTCCGTGCTCCCCACGCGGCCCCGCAGTCCCCGCTCATAATAATCAACACTGACATCATCAGAACAAACGTAGCCTCCAGCTGCTCACAGCTGAGCTGGAGCTGCCTCGGGCTTGGCCTCCACAGTGGAGTTTGTTGTACCTGCTTCACGGACGTGGAATTGACACAGTTGTTTTAAAAAGAAGCTTACTTCCCAATAATTCCATACTTTCAGGAAACTTGCAAAGGCAGTACGGAGTTTTCTCTTTTCTCTCAGATTCCTCAGCGGTTGTTGCTGAGCCAGATCTGCAACTTCACAGAAAACACCCCAGTGTTTTTCACCCAAAACAGGGACCCCTCCCAGGTAAGCGCCAGGTGACCCCAGCATAAAACTCCCTGCTCAGGGCCCTGGGGCTGTTTTCCTGCAGATCAGCCCCACTCAGGAGGCCACATTTCTACCTGAGGGTCGGGTCCACAGGCCCGTTTCACTTCGCAGCCGCCCCGGCTGGGTGGAAAATGTCTCTTTCCATCTGCGTCCAGTTTTCCTTTTCTGGAGCCTTCGCAGAGGTGAAGAGCAGAGCTGCCCTCAGGCTGGGTCGGCACAGCGGTTCCCCCTGGGCAGATGCAGACTCCACACTCCAGGTGGGAACTCGCAGCCTCTGGCAGTGCTCTGCTCAGCGAGTCCCCCAGAGGAGCACAGACCCACCCACACCCCACAGAGACCTCAGGGTGCTTGCAACAAAACTCTCCTTTACCAACAAGTCTCATCCCATCACTCTCCTTATTTAACTTTAATGATGGTTTCCCACTGGCCTCAGAACAGAGATCGCAGAACTGTCCTGGCCCCCAGTCCCTGAGCACTCTCACCTGCTGCCCTCTCCCGCCCAGCCCAGCTGCCTGCGTTGCGGCCTCCACCTACAGGGACATGGCAGGCTCTTGGGGTCTTGGGAACTCTACGCACATCCTCTTATCAAATACTCTAAGATTCTGTCTACCTAGATCCTTAAAGTCACAGCGGTTATGATGTCTAACAACACAAATGTTCTAACGTGGTTTTTTTAGACAAAAAAGTTTGATAGATCATATGTGAGAATCACCCTTAATTTATAAATCAAGGAAATAGATACATAAAAGCTGAGTCCATATTTGGGATAATCAGTAAAGAAAAATAAAATCTCAATGCAGAACGAAAGGCAAAGGGCACAATTGATCATTGAAATTTCGAAAGAGTTTACTGGACAGAATATTACCTTACTATATTCTCCAGCCCTGTGTGTGTGTATGTGTGTGTATATCACACACATACCAGTTGCAAAAAATTTCAGGTTTAAACACTCATGTTCACTTTTTTTTTTTTTTTGAGATGGAGTCTGGCTCTGTCACCCAGGATGGAGTGCAGTGGTGTGATCTCAGCTCACTGCCACCTCCACCTCCTGGGTTCAAGTGATTCTCCTGCCTCAGCCTACTGAGTAGTTGGGATTACAGGTGCCCGCCACCATGCCCGGCTAATGTTTGTATTTTTAGTAGAGATGGGGTTTCACCATGTTGGCCAGCTGGTCTCGAACTCCTGACCTCAGGTGATCTGCCCTCCTTTGTTTCCCAAAGTGCTGGGATTAGAGGTGTAAGCCACCTCGCCTGGCCCACTCATGTTTACTTCATTAGTCAATATGGTTGATTAAGAAGTTAGGGTTAGGGTTAGGGTTGGGGTTAGGGGTTAGGGTTAGGGGTTAGGGTTAGTTTTAGGGGTTAGGGTTTAGGGTTAGGGTTAGTTTTAGGGGTTAGGGTTAGCTTTAGGGGTTAGGGTTAGGGTTTAGGGTTAGTGTTTGGGTTTGGGTTTGTGTAGTGTTAGGGCTAGGGTTTGGGTTAGGAGAATTGCTTGAACCTGGGAGGCAGAGGTTGCAGTGAGCCGAGAGTGCGCCACTACTGTCCAGCCCAGGCGACAGTGGGAGATTCCGTCTCAAAAAGAAAAAAATGATATGAAATAATACCTACTTTTAACAGCCATGAGCAACATTTTTTTTAAGTGCGTCACTTCATTTTTCTGATTGCTAGAGCCATGTTTCAAATGCAAACATCCTCGTGCTTACTTCATGCAGCTTCAGACTCGCTCTGCAGATGAGCTGATGACCACCTTCTACAAGTTCTGCAGTTCTCAGGGTGGACACCGCTGGAGGGATTATGACTAGGACGGCCCAGCTGCTTCAGTATGAGCTTACCTTGTCCCTTGGGGTAGATGCTTAGCTGGCAGTGTGAAGCGTGTATCCTGAGGGTCTTTGCTGGTGTGGTGGAAAGATAAACCTTTTGAGGTGAAGAGCCAGGGTGTCAGGAAATGCGTCCTATCTGCTAGTCAGAGTGGATGAAGTCATGAATGTTGGGGAGTTTTTCTGTATGGGTAGGAGATGGAGACCCATAACTAAGTATGTGCTGTTTAAAGTCCTGTTCTTTCATTTTCTACATTTATTGGCAGTTGGCTTTCCCTTACTCCCAATCAACACTATTTTTTTTTTATTTTGAGACAGAGTCTCACTCTGTCGCCCAGGCTGGAGTGCAGTGGTGCGATCTCGGCTCACTGCAAGCTCCACCTCATGGGTTCACGCCATTCTCCTGCCTCAGCCTCCCGAGTAGCTGGGACTACAGGCGCCCGCCACCACTCCTGGCTAATTTTTTTGTATTTTTAGTAGAGACTGGGTTTCACCATATTAGCCAAGATGCTCTCGATCTGACCTCATGATCCACCTGTCTCAGCCTCCCAAAGTGCTGGGAATACAGGCGTGAGCCACTGCATTCAGCCTCAGTCAACACTTAAATATTTGTACTGTTCACAAAACTTAGTACATTAAATGTCTCTAAATATTTAACTGTTACTTGTAAACTTAATTTAGTATTTATTTTAATCAAAATTCTGAATATTTCATTAAAAGGAAAGTTCTAGTATTGCCTTCTCAGTGTTTTAAATAGCTTATTAGGTAGAAAGCAAACCCCAAGTCACAGTGATCCCAAAATTGACTACATACTTAGATTTGAACAGGCTATGAAAATCCTCATCACTGGTATTGCAATTTATTTCTTTACTCCTATTCTTATTTCCTTATTCATTTTTTGAACCTTCCCTGATTGCTTCCTAGGGTTGCATTAAATGTATAAGATTCTATTTTTTTTTTTTTTGAGACACAGTCTCGCTCTGCCGCCCAGGTTGGAGTGCAGTGGCACGATCTCGGCTCACTGCAGCCTCTGCCTCCCGGGTTCAAGCGATTCTGCCTCAGCCTCCCAAGCAGCGGGGACTACAGGCGCATGCCACCATGCCCAGCTAATTTTTTGTCTTTTTAGTAGAAACAGGGTTTCACCATGTTAGCCAGGCTGGTCTCAAACACCTGACCTCAGATGATCCACCTGCCTTGGCCTCCCAAAGTGCTGGGATTACAGGCATGAGCCACCGCACCTGGCACTATGTTTTTATACTTTATACTTTCTGTGTTAATCATTCAACTCTCAGAAGAGAAAGGACACCTCAGACTACCTGGGTCTAGGTTATTGATAATTGATTCTTGGTCAAGGCCCCAGTCTTAATTGCTTTATAAATCAACCTCTCTCTCTCTCTCTCTCTGAAAGAGATGGGGTCTTGTTTATGTTGCCCAGGATGGCCTCAAACTGCCACCCACTCCCCACTCCAAATCTTTTTTTTTTTTTTTTTTTTTTTGAGACAGAGTTTTGCTCTGTTGCCCAGGCTGGAGTGCAGTGGCACGATCTTGGCTCACTGCAACCTCTGCCTCCCAGGTTCAAGCGATTCTCCTGCCTCAGCCTCCCGAGTAGCTGTGATTACAGGCATGCGCCACCATGCTCAGCAAATTATTTTATTTTTAGTAAAGACTGGGTTTCGCCATGTTGGCCAGGCTGGTCTCAGACTCCTGGCCTTGAGTGATCCTCCCGCCTCAGACTCCCAAAGTGCTGGGATTACAGGTGTGAGCCCCCATGCCTGGCCTCAGAATCTTTTAATAGTGTATTCTTGCTTATGAAATTGTGGTACTTAAATTTCTGCTTTTGGCACAGTTTTTACTCTTTTGAGATTTGGTATCTTTCTCAGTAATGGTATAATCTTTACTTTTTCTTTCTTTCTTTTTTTTTTTAAACAGAGCTTCGCTCTTGTTGCCCAGGCTGGAGTGCAATGGCGCAATCTTGGCTCACCACAACCTCCGCCTCCCAGGTGCAAGCGATTCTCATGCCTCAGCCGCCCAAGTAGCTGAGATTACAGGCATGCACCACCACACCTGATTAATTTTGTATTTCTAGTAGAGATGGGGTTTCTCCATGTTGGTCAGGCTGGTGTCCAACTCCTGACCTCAGGTGATACGCCCACCTTGGCCTCCCAAAGTGCTGGGATTATAGGCGTGAGCCTCTGCCCTCGGCCAATCTTTACATTTAATATGATTGTTTTTGTATTGTTTGAACATGTTAACCAGTTCCTGAGCCTATTATCTCTAATTGGCTCTAGTTCAGAATAGTTTGTTCTGGTTTCCCAAATGTGATTTTATCATGTGGGCATTATCTGTAACATCTTCTGCTTATGCTGTTAGTTTTATTTCCTCAGGTGACAGTTCTTCTGTTCAATGTTGTTGTTGGAAGGCTGCATGGATCTGTGGTATACATCATGTACTCTGAAGCCAGTGTCCCTGACTGCACCTTAGCTATGAAACCCTGGTCAGGTTGCAGAACCTCTGCCTTCATTTCCTCATCTATAAAGTGGATATGTTAATAACCTGTTTGAGGGGTTTACAAACTGTTTTCTTAAGGGTCAGAGGGTGAATAGTATAATTACTTACTTTTTAATTTTCTTTGAGACAGGGTCTCACTCTGTTGCCCAGGCTGGCGTGTAGTGGCATGATCTCAGCTTACTGCAGCCTGGACCTCCTGGGCTCAAGTGATCCTTCCACCTCAGCCTCCCTAGTGGCTGGAACTATAGGTGCGCCCCATGCCCAGCTAATTTTTTTTTTTTTTTTTTGTAGAGACAGGGTTTTGCCATGTTGCCCAGGCTGGCAACTTCCATATGTTTTTTATAGGCAATTTTTAAAAAAATTTATACTTCTTCTTTAATTTTTTTGAATTTGACCTCAGAATGTGATTATAGGCAAAATTCAAAATGTAATAATAATTGAGTTTAATTTTTGTAATGTGGGTCTATTACTGAGAAGAGTGGATGCCATTTTGCTTAATTGGGGTTCAAAGTTAATGTTCCTTGTCATTGAAATCAATTGCAAATGTGCATCTGTGAATGCTGGTTACGTGCAGGAGAGCAAATGAAGTATACCGTTGCCACCACTGAAAGAGTCAATAGATTCACCACTGATAATGGACTCAGATATTTCCCACAGAGGTCTTGCTGATGAATAATACAGTGAAGCAGGCGTGGTGGCTCATGCCTGTAATCCTAGCAATTTGGGAGGCCAAGGTGGGTGGATCACCTAAAGTCAGAGGTTCGAGACTAGCCTGGCCAACATGGCGAAACTCATCTCTACTAAAAATACAAAAATTAGCTGGGCATAGTGGTGCATGCTTGTAATCCCAGCTACTCTGTGGGGGAAAGGAAGAGAGATCAGACTGTTACTGTGTCTATGTAGAAAAAGGAAGACATAAGAAACTCCATTTTGATCTGTACTAGGAAAAATTCTTCTGCTTTGAGATGCTGTTAATCTGTAACCTTAGCCCCAACCCTGTGCTCACAGAAACATGTGCTGTATTGACTCAAGGTTTAGGGAATTTAGGGCTGGGCAGGATGCGCTTTGTTAAAAATGTGTTTGCAGGCAGTATACTTGGTAAAAGTCATCGCCGTCCTCCATTCTCGATTAACCAGAGACACAGTGCACTGCGGAAAGCCGCAGGGACCTCTGCCTGAGAAAGCCTGGGTATTGTCCAGGTTTCCCGTCACTGAGACAGCCTGAGATATGGCCTCGTGGGAAGGGAAAGACCTTACAGTCTCCCAGCTCGACACCCGTAAAGGGTCTGTGCTGACGCAGATCAGTGAAAGAGGGAGGCCTCTTTGTAGTTGAGATAAGAGGGAGGCATCTGTCTCCTGCTTGTCCCTGGGAATGGAATGTCGACCGTCCATTCTATTTACTGAGATAGGAGAAAACCGCCCTGTGGCTGGAGGTGACACATGCTGGCGGCAATGCTGCTCTGCTACTCTTTACTGCACTGAGATGTTTGTGCCAAGTTAAACATAAATCTGGCCTACGTGCACATCCAGGCACAGCACCTTTCCTTAAACTTATTTATGACACAGATTCCTTTGCTCACGTTTTCCTGCGGAGCCTCTGCCCACCATTACCCTATAGTCCTGGCACATCCCCCTCGCTGAGATGGTAAAGATGGTGATCAATAAATACTGGGGGACCTCAGAGACCAGCACCGGTGCAGGTCCTCACGTGCTGAGCGCCAGTCCCCTAGGCCCACTTTTCTTCCTCTACACTTTGTCTTTGTGTCTTATTTCCTTTTCTCAGTCTCTCGTCTTCACCTTGCAAGGAATACCGACAGGTGCGGAGGGGCAGGCCCCCTTCATTACTTGGGAGGCTGAGGCAGGAGAATCACTTGAATCCGGGAGGTGGAGGTTGCAGTGAGCCAAAACCACGCCACTGGACTCCAGCCTGGGCGATAGAGTGAGACTCCGTCCAATAATAATAATGATGATGATGCAGTGAAAAACCATACACTTCAAGCACTTTGTGGTTTCACAATCTTCATACATTTGTCCACCTAAGCTTGTTCCTGATCCACACACGCTTTTACCACTGCCAGTTTTAACACATATTAGTAGATTCCTGTTTTGCTGCATTAGTTTTCTCAACTTTGGGAATATTCTTGCTGCAGTTGTTGGTTTTCTTTTTGGAGACAGGGTCTCACTGTCACTCAGGTTGGAGTACGCTGGTGTGATAATGGCTCACCACAACCTAAACCCGCTGGGCTCAGGTGGTCCTCCCACCTCAGCCTCACGAGTAGCTGGGACTACAGGTGTGGGCCACCGTGCCCAGCTAATGGAGGGGAAGGGCGGAGCTTGTCTGAAGACCCTCCCGTGAGTGTGGCAGAGCCTGTGGTCTGAGGCAGGGGTCCAGCTGCAGAGCAGCCCACAGCTTGGCAGGGGCCCAGGGAACCAGGGCCGGCAGGCCATGAGGCCCAGTGTCTTCTGGGCCAGGCCTTGATGCTGAGGCCATGGAATAGGTGCAGCTGTGAGAAGGGACCAGAGTGACCATGGGCTGAAGGCTATGTCCACAGACCCAATGCGGGAGAAGCTGTGCCAGGCAGTGATGTCAGTCAGGCTCCCCAGCAGGTCTAGGGATGTCAGGGGCAGCTCTGTCCCAGGTGGCAGACACTGGTTTCCCCTCCTGCTCTCACAACCGTCCTGTGACTGGGTGTTGTCTGAGCTGTGGTGAGGCCTCCCTGGTGACATCCAGGAGCAGGGAGCCTGTGGGTGGGGGGGGTGTGCACCTGCCCTGGCTGCCTGGCCCTGTGGTCAAGGATGGGGGAAGGCAGGTCTGCCTGTAGCTCCACCCCATTTATAAAGCACTGTGGTGCCTTCTGCTGGGGCATGTGCTGAGGGTGCCTTGCAGGCGCTGCCCTCAGGAAGTTCACAGGCTTGTGTAGAAGCTGGTGGGAATGTGCTAAGAACACAGGTGTCAGGAGCCAGATATTGGGCAGGTCCCAGGTCTCTGAGCCTCAGTTTCTCCATCTGTAGGAAGGTGGTAACCCTGCCCTGCTCAGCTTACCAGGTATAGCGTGAGTTTTCAGTGCAGAGGAAAAGCAGAGACCTTCCCCTCAGATGGCCATATTGCCTTGTTGCTGTACCCAACTCTCCAGTGCTCCCTAGGGGGTGTCCTGGCCTCCTCCTTTGCAGCTCTCAGGTGTCACATGTGGGTCCTGCCCTACCATCCCTTCTCCTGTCTAGAAATGAGGCCTGCTGAGCTTGGAGCCACCGACTCCCTGCTCTCAAGCCATCTGCTCCTGGGTTAGCTTGTGGCTGGCCTGGCCTGATTCTACACAGATGTGGGTGTTTCTCCACTGCTGGGGCAGCGGTTGTCCATTCTGGGGCCTGGGCCAGCTCTCAGCTGTGGCTGTTGTGCCTGTGCTTCCCTAGGTCCTGGTGGTCACTCCAACCCTGCCCTCACATATCCCAAGAGTAGGCTGACTGTCTTCCCCATTCCTACCTTTCCAGTACCTGCTGCAAGAAGGGACAGACACTGCTGCAGAGAACTTGCCATGGTGTTTCATGCTGCGGCTGGTGGTTCCAGGCTGCACGCTCCATTCTAGAAAGGGTGAGGATTCCTGATCATCAGTCTTAACAGGGGACTGTCCTATGGGTACCTGGATACGCTGCCGGGAGTGGGGCAGAGTGGGGTTAGAGTAGTGCCTGCTGCCCATTGAGGGTGTGCGGGTTCCTTAAGAGTGTGCACCCTGTGGCCTGCGTGTGTCTGGTTTTTTTTCTTCTCCTTATCACTAATCAGCCTTTTGTAACCAGGCTGGCCCTGCTTCCTGCCTATGGGCTGTGGGTGTATCATCTGGAGCTCCAAATGGGGTGATGGGGCATCAGTAGCCTTCTCACACCCAAGAACTTCCTGACACCCAGCGCCTTATCTCCAGCCAACCTCTGGCTCCCCCAGAGATCCTGGGACCCAGGCCTCACACTCCAGAAGGGGGGGGGGTCTTCGTCCTTCTGGTGGTGCTCTCCTTTGGAGGTTCCTTCAAACAGGGGTGCAACAGATAGAATTCAGGAAGTGCCATCTGTTGCATGGATACCCTGCTGCCACCCTTGTCCACCTTCCTGGGGCAGATCCTGGGATGGGTCTTTATGTAAGAACACAAAAGGGAGAAAGAATGCATAGAGGCCAGGCACGTTGGCTCATGCCTGTAATCCCAGCACTTTGGAAGGCCGAGGCGGGTGGATCACTTGAGGTCAGGAGTTCGAGACCAGCCTGGCCAACATGGTGAAACTGCCTCTACTAAAAATACAAAAAAAATTAGCTGGGTGTGGCAGCAGGCACCTGTAATCCCAGCTACTTGGGAGACTGAGGCAGGAGAATCACTCGAACCCAGGATTTGGAGGTTGCAGTGAGCCGAGATCATGTCACTGCACTCCAGCCTGGGTGACGGAGGGAGACTCTGTCTCAAAAATAAATAAATAAATAAATAAATAAATAAATAAATAAATAAATGCATAGAGGTTGTCTGTGTGACCCCGGGCAAGTGATTTCTCCTCCTTCCCTTCTTGGGACTCAGCTCCTTGCCTGTGAATGGAGACAGTGCTTCTCCCTTACAGAGCTGTTGTAAGAATTAAAGTAGAAAATGCACCTGTGGTGGTTGTTGGTAGTGACTGGTTCCCCCAATCCCGACTCCCCCTGCAGGATGGGGCCTGGGCCCAGGGACAGGGGATGGGCTGGCAGAGGATGCCTGTCCCAGAGAGGAGCCTTCTTGGCAGACGTGGAGATCTAGCTGAGTCAGAGTCCAGGGTCTAAGTTGGAGGGTGCATCTTACAGCCTGCAATCATGAGTCTTTGGCAGGGTCAGGCGGCCTTTCTGAGCTTCAGTTCCTTATCAGTAAACCCTGGGCAGTGGTGTCCAGCGTCTTTCACAAGACACCATGTGAGTGCAGATGGAGACCCACTGAGCACTCTGCTGGGGAGCAATTCATGGGGAGCACCCCTCCAGAGAGAGACGGCTCGCACAGGGCCCTCAGCCCAGCCCCTTGCAGGCTGGACCTTGGAGAGTGAGGCCCTGAGGCGAGACATGGGCACCTGGCTCCTGGCCTGCACCTGTGTCTGCACCTGTGTCTGCACCTGTGTCTGCTCGGGAGTCTCTGTCTCGGGGGGAAGGACAAGGTGAGGGCTGGGCACTCGTGTCTGTATGAGGTGGGTGGAGAACTAGGGTATGTTTGGGGGACTGGGTTGTCCGATGCCGAGCCCCTAGGGAAAGGTTTGGCCCAAACTGTGCTGGGGCATGTCCTCTAGGGGTCAGCCTTGACCTCTGTCTCTAGTCTCCCTTCCTTTACCTCCCTACCTCCGGTCCCTGGATCGACCCTTCCTTCACCCTCTTGACACCTCCCTGGTTCTGACTTGCCCATGTGGGTCAGAGCCCATCACTTCCCAGGCCTCCCAGTGCTTCCCTGGACAGATTCTGGGATCATTCACTGGTGACTGCCCTGCTAGGATGTCAGCTGTCGGATCCCCCCAACCCCCCAACTCAGCTCTCTTCTGAAGCACTCACTGTGGGCTCCCAACCGTCACTGTCTCCAGGGCCAAGGGCTGGAACCTTCACCTGCCTTACCAACAACATTCTCAGGATTGATTGCCACTGGTCTGCCCCAGAGCTGGGCCAACAACATTCTCAGGATTGATTGCCACTGGTCTGCCCCAGAGCTGGGCCAGGGCTTCAGCCGTTGGCTCCCCTTCATCAGGTGAGGGTGGAGGGCCATGCCTACCTGGACAGGGATGAGGGTGAGGATTGCAGCAGCTGCACCAGGATAGTGTAGCGGCCCCGTGGTGCTGACACATGCCCTTTTCAGCAACCAGGCTCCTGGTGGCACACAGAAGTGCATCTGGCAGGGCAGTGAGTGCACTGTAGTGCTGCCGCCCAAGGCAGTGCTCGTGCCATCTGACAATTTCATCATCACTTTCTACCACTGCGTGTCCGGGAGGGATCAGGTCAGCCTGGTGGACCTGTAGTACCTGCCCTGGAGACACGGTGAACAGCAGCTATAGGCCTGGGGCAGGGCCCCTTGGCAAGAACATCCTGGCTGCCTGGGGGCTGGGAGAAAGGCCCTGCAGCCTGTGACCCCTGTGGCCCAGTGAGTGTTCTCAATCCCTGCCAAGTGAGATCCAGGGCTGGGGACAGCCTTGGCCCCTGGGAAGGGAGGGTCCACGTGGTTACTGCAGGGGCCAGAGGAAGTCACTGCTGTCCTGTCCCACCTGGGGCTTTTCTGGACCAGTCTCCCAGTGAGGTGTCTGGTCTGAGAGGGTCTTGACCATGCCCCTTGGGAATCTTTCAGATCCCCAGTCTTGGGTGTGCTGACTGACACACCCAGACCCATGGGGCTTCAGCCTTACATGGATTCTCTCTGTTCCAGTGAGGCTGGACCCACTCTCTGACTTGCAGAGCAGGTCGGCTCTGGCCACTGCATCCTGACCTGGAGACTCCATCCTGCCTTGGATTCAATGACCACACTTCTCAGCTATGAGCTGGCCTTCAAGAGGCAGGAAGAAGCCTGGGAGGTAACACTTTGGCTGGCTTCTCTCCTGGGGCCTCTTTCCTGGGAGCAGCAGTCCAGGGCAGATTCCCCACTCCAAATAAGGCGAGGTCAACTTGGAGTGATGAGGAGGGGAGGAACTGGAGCCAGGTGTGTGTGTGCACATACATGCTGACATGCACGTGTGTGCTTCATGTGTGTGTATGTGAGTAGAGTGTGCTTGTGTCTCTGAGTGTGTGCACATAAGTGTAAGTGTGCATGTGTCTGTGTGTCACATACAAGTGTGCCCATGTTTGTGTTTGTTGTAAGTGTACATAGGAGTGTGTCTGTGCCTTGTGTTTGTGTGAGTATGCACATGGGCACGCCTGTGTATGAGTGTGAATGTGAGTGTGCTTCTGTGCACACACTTGTGTATATGAGTGTGCACGCAAGCGTGATGAGTGTGAAAGTGTGCTTGTAGACATGTTTGTGTGTGCATACGTGTATTTGTGGGCAAATGCAGCTGTATCTGTGTGTGAGTGTGAGTGTGCCTTCTCTCTGTGTGTGCACGTGAACGTGGTGAGTGTGCCTGTGTGAACACAGGTGGGTTCGTGTGTGTGTTATGTGAGCGTGTGCATGTGTGTATTCTCAAGGGCTGAGGGACCCAGCCCCACCTTCAGCACCTGCCAACTGTCCCCACCCCCACAGCGGGCCCAGCACAGGGATCACATTGTTGGGGTGACCTGGCTCATACTGGAAGCCTTTGAGCTGGACCCTGGCTTTATCCTTGAGGCCAGGCCGCGTGTCCAGATGGCCACACTGGAGGATGACGTGACACAGGAAGAGCGTTACACAGGCCAGTGGAGCAAGTGGAGCCAGCCTGTGTGCTTCCAGGCTCCCCAGAGACAAGGTGGGCGCTGCTGTGGCTGTTGCACTTCCAGAGTCTGGGCTGGGCATCCTCTCCCCTGATCACCTCACCCCCACACCCTTTCAGCCTCCTGGAAGCCCCTCCCTGAGGCAGCCATGCCCCAGTTGACCCCCTTCCTCTGAAGGTCCGAGGTCTGTAGGGAGGACACAAACACCTGCCAACTCTGGGGCTTCCTGGGAACCCGTAGTCAGTGGCTCCTGTTAGCAGTGAGGGTGGCAGGGCTGCACACTAGGGCTGGTGCTCCTGCCTGGAGGCTGGACATGACCTCAGTGTCCTTAATGAGGGCTAGACTGACCCTTGCGCATTGCAGTGCTGAGATGGCCCATGGACCTTATGACCCACTGTGTGGCAGATGGGAAGAGTGAGGCCCAGGAGCATGGCTCACACAAGGTCCTTCAGCAGGTGACACAAACCTCCACAGCCCATCACAAACCTTCCACTTTGGCCCAGGGCACTAAAGGGTGCACTTTTGCCAGGTGGGTTTTGGGGGAGCCTCCTGGCACTGAGGCTGCTCACAGCCCTGGGCCCTTCCTGCCCACAGGCCCTCTGATCCCACCCTGGGGGCGGCCAGGCAGCACCTTTGTTGCTGTGTCCATCTTTCTTCTGCTGACTGGCCTGACCTACCTCCTGTTCAAGCTGTCACCCAGGTAGGTAGCTGTGTGTTTGTGTGTGTATGTGTGAGTGGGTAATGGTGTACATGTGTTTGTGTGTGCAGATGTGTCACTGTGTGCATGTGTGAGTGTGTAGTCGGTGGGCCGTCAAGGGCCACCCTTGTCTGGTTCCTCCCCTCCCCTCTCCACTGCCTGGTCCTGGATGGGGTGGGCTTTTCAAGTCTCCACTCTGGGCCAGTAGAGAGTTGTCAAGTTGCCAGGGGAGAGAAGGGAAGGGGGATCTGAGGCAGAGGCTGAAGATAAGGGCAGCTTGGTCCCGACCAGACCCGGAGTCACCGAGATCAAGAGCCCGGGGTCCTAGTCTCCTGCCTCTGGAGGAGCTTGTTTTGTTCATTTGTTCACATGTTCTATGAAAGGACAGTCGGGGCATCTGGTGTGCTCAGGACCCTGTTCTCACCCTGGCAGATGCCTTAGAGAACAAGATGGACAAGGGCCCTCCTTAAATAAACTGTCACGCCTCATGCACCACATGTCAGGTTACAAGAGGGGGTGCAGGGGCCATGTCAGGCCGTGGATGTGAGAAAGAGGGTGTGGGGCTAAGCGGGAGGGTGCTTGGCTTCTCCTTGGAGCAAAGCAAAGTGTGAAACTGTGTAACACGACCTAGTTTATGTTTTGAGGAATGGATTGCTGGGAAAAGGGGACATGGGGGACCTGCTGGGGGCCAGTGGGGGCCAGTGGGGTACCCACAGGGAGATGATTTGGCATGAGCCAGTGAAAGAAGTGGACATAGAGCAAGGTGGAGGGGATTGTAGGGTCTTAGGAGGAGAAATAGAGGGGACGTGTGGCTGGATGAGATCTGAGTGGTGACCCCTGAGGTGGGAAATGGGGCACAGCCTTGTGGGGAGGTTGGCGAGGTCTATTTGCTCCTGTTGGGTTGGAGCCCCAGGTGACATCCTTATGAGAGGGTCAGGGGATCCTTGGCAGCAAGTCAGGTGCTCAGGGAGACACTGGGTGGGGTGGGAGCCACAGATGTGCTGATGACAAAGACAGAGTTCCTGGAGGTGCGGCTCCCTCTGTGGGCTGAGGATCTAGCTGATAACTCCCCGTTCTGAACCCGCCATCGCAGCTCACGCCGTAAAGGACGCGCACATCAGTATAAGTCAGTTCTATGCAGCCGTTAGGCAAGGAGGCCCAGTTGGGTCCTGCCCTGAGAGTGGGTTGGGATGTGATGAGATGGGAGAGAGGCAGTGGCAGGGATGAGCTGGGTAGGTCTCCTGCTGATGGAAGGAAGCTCAGCCTCTGCAGTGACCTCAGGCCACCTGGGTCCCCATAGGCCTCTGACTGGCCTCTCCTGACCTCAGGGTGAAGAGAACCTTCTACTAGAACGTGCCGTCTCCAGCGGTGTTCTTCCAGCCCCTCTACGGTGTGCACAATGGGAACTTCCAGGTGTGTGCAGAGACCACGGCAGGGCGTCGGGGGCAGGGGGTGCCCAGAGCTCTGGCCTGCCCGAGATGTTGGCTTTCATGAGGGTTGGCGGCCAGTATGGGAGCCTTGTCAGTGCTTGGAGCCTTTTTTGTATATTCAGTGTATTTCAATTTATACGCTGTGTCTCAAGTGGGGGAAAACTAGCTTTTATTCTCCATTACTGATTTCTTTTTGTTCTTATGTCTCCAGTTCCACTGTTGATGGAAAAATGTAAATTTCTCGTGACTTATCTCTGTCCCCTCTGGTTTGCAGCTGTCTGCATGCACCATGTGCCTCACCTCCTCCTTCTGCGAAGGTGTCTGTCCTGTGGCCGTGGGGAAGGGTCTGTGGTGTGTGCGCTGCCCTTGGGGCTCTCACTGCCTCTGGGCTCCTGCTCTGCCTGGTCCCCTGGTCCCCACAGATCGCATGCTGGCACCACAGCTGTGGAGTGGGCTCTGCAAGTCCCCCTCTGTGGCCCTGGTGGGCCCCCACAGCCCAGGAACCAGTGAGCAACTTGGGGGTTGCATCAGCCCCTCCCCTCCCTGCTGGGCTTGCAGTTCATGCCCGCTGGGTGGGAGGAGAGGGAGAGGGAGGGCTCCAGTGAGTGGTCTCTGGTTTTTCCCCTCTGACTCCTCACTTTGGGCAAAGGACAAGAAGCAGTGAGGGCCCCTTCCTGGGTTCTGGGCCAAGCTGACCCCTCTTCTCCAGGATCTTCCCTCCCTGTGCCCTAGGGCATCCCTGGGCCCTGTGTGGCAAGGATGTCCCTTCCACACCACGGCTCCAACTTACTGTGCAGAAAAATCCTTTTTTTTCCTCTCAATGAGGAGCCTAGTTTTCAAGATTTTTGTCCAAATGTTCAATTTGAACCATAAACCGGCACCTTGCTCTTGGCAGAGTCTCCCCCTTACCCCAAGGTGGTAGGTGTGACCATCATGAGCCTGGGCAGCCGAGTACAAGGCTGAGCAGGGCACAGATGGTGACTGTCCCCTGGACTGTCATCCTGTTGCAGGCACCAGCCCTTCCCTAGAGAATCAGGACACCTGCCAGGGGTTATTTAGACCCTCGGGTGGGGATCTGGTGCTGTAGGTTTGTCTCCAGGGAGCAGTGCAGTGATGGAGGGTGTGTTGTGTGTTGTGCATGGGATGGAGGTTCCTGGTCTCACCAAGGGTACAGCTTCCTTTTGGAGGCAGAGGCCTCCTGTGGCCCCATAGAAGGATCCAGGTCTGCTAGCCTTAGCCCAGTGCTTTGAAAGTCACCAGTCCTGACAGCGACTCGTGTGTGTGTGTGTGCGTGTGTGTGTTTATGTGTGGTGGGAATGCCCAGTCTCTGCAGCTGCTGAAAGGCCTTGAGGCACATGCTGTCAGGAGTTGGCTCTGTCCTGGGCAGATATCACCATCTGTACCTTGGTTCAGGCTGCTGTGAGCACTAGGCCCTGTGCTGGCGGAGTGGTGAGGAGCCTGAAGGGACTCAGGGTCCCATGATGAAGCTGGGCTGGCACATGGAGGAAAGACAGAACGTCCAAGACACAGGCGCTGCTTGGCCTCTGGGTGTGGACCTCAGGAGGGCTTCCTGGAGGAGGAGGGATGCTGGGCTTGCCAGAAAGGAGGCAGCTGCTCCCGGGATGAGTTCTGAACATGCTATCTGAGCCCTTCCCTCCTCCTGCACTCTGTTCCAGACTTGGATGGGGGCCCACAGGGCTGGTGTGCTGCTGAGCCAGGACTGTGCTGGCACCCGACGAGGAGCCTCGGAGCCCTGTGTCCAGGAGGCCACTGCACTGCTCACCTGTGGCCCAGCGGGTCCTTGGAAATCTGGGGGCCTGGAGGAGGAGCAGGAAGGCACTGGGACCTGAGCTCAGAACATGTGCTGCCAGCAGGGTGTATGGAGTGGAGGGCACAGCCACTTGCCTATCAGCCACATCCCCCACCAGGGCACGTTGCTCCCTTCCGTCCTCAGCAAGGCTCGGTCCTGGATGTTCTCGGTCCCCGACTTGCCAGATGCATCATGTCTGTTTTGGGAAAATGGACTGAAGTCTCCGGAGCCCTTGTCTGGGACTGAACCTCCTGAGAACGGGCCCCAGCAGGGGTCGAAGGTCCTGTCTGGATGGAGGCTCAGGGGCAGCTTCAGGGAGGAAGGATCCCTCCGCTCAGTGCCTGTAGGGAGGAACCTCTACCCTCCACATCCTGCCCACAGGTTCCTCCTTCCGCTGTCCCTTTTCTTTCTCCCTGGCCTCTCTGAGAAGAGGGGTGTGGTTTCTCAGCTGTTCCACCATCATCCCCTTAAAGGGCCAGCCTGGGCCCAGTGGACACAGGTAAGGCACCATGACCACCTGCTGTGACCTCTCTGTGCCTTCCTGAGCCACCTTTCTAGAGATTAAAAGGGGCTTCATGGCTGTTCCAAAGTGCTGATGGCTGGGAAGAGGGGCCAGAGGAGGAGTGAGGGGTGAGGTTTGGCCAGCCCTAGGCTTTCTGGGCTCTAGGGACAGCGTGGTGGATGCTTAATGACAGTTTCGGGGACAGCAGGGTGGAGGCTCGGGGCAGCTCCGGGGACAGCAGGGTGGAGGGTCAGGGACAGTTCCTGGGAGGCCAGAGCCCTCATTCCTCCTTGTCCTCATCCTCCCACTTGCTCCTGGAAACTGAGAGATGAGGCTGGAACTCCCAGACAGTCAGTGCTGGAAGTGACCATCCAGCAGTGATGGTGGCCTGTGAGGGGTCCTGCTTCTGTCCTCAGCCTCTCATGGGGTGGGCTTGGGGAAGAGCTGTGGTCTGGAGAGAGTGGTAGATGGAGCAGAACGTGCCTGCATTTGTTTCCTAGGACTGCCGTAACAAAGTGCCACAAAATGGGTAGCTTAGAACCGCAGAGATTTATTGTCTCAGTTCCGAAGTCCGGAAGTTGGAAATAAAGATGTTGGCAGTGTTCCCGACTACATGTTCTTAGGCTCCCATGAAACAGAAGTTGATACAAGGCCAAGCAAGTTTCCCAGACAAGGCTTTATTAAGTCTTATGCCCCTAAAGGTTGGGCAGAAGAGAGACATATTAAGTCTTATGCCCTAAAGGTTGGCCAGGAGGAAGGATTCTTGGCTGGCTCCCCAAGGGGAGTGCATTGTGATGTCTTAAGGAGGGTGACATGCATAATTTATGAGTTAGGTGAGTGTCGTTACACCTACAGGGTGGAGTGAAGGGTGCTCAGATGCAGTAAAGAATTGTGCTGACACATATGTTGCATGATCAGAAAATAGCAGATAAGCCTATACCTCGGTGGGGACTTTAGTATTATAATGAGGCCAGGGGTAAGGATCAGTCATTCTCCTGGCCTCATGCACAAGTGGGTGATAGAGTCAACTCCCTTGAGTAAGACTTATGGCCAGATGCTGCTTATCTTAGTTTATTTCAGACAGTTGGCAAGGTCTGGCCAGCAAGTATGGCACCTGGAGGGTGGTGCTACAAGGTCTGATGGTCAGCGGGCACATATAGAACAACACGTTAGTGGGGGTGGGTCGAGTCCCATTTCTACTCTGTCTCAGCAGGGCCATGCTCCCTCTGAAGGCACTAGGGAAGGATCCGTTTTGGGCCTCTCTTCAGCTTCTGTTAGTTTCTTGGCTTGTGACAGCAAAACTCCATTTTTTTTTAAGATGGCGTCTTGGTCTGTTGCCCAGGCTGAAGTGCAGTGGTGTGATCTCAGCTCTCTGCAACCTCTGCCTCCCCAGTTCAAGTGATTCTCCTGCCTCCACCTCCCAAGTAGCTGGGATTACAGGTGCAAGCTACCACGCCCAGCTAATTTTTATATTTTTAGTAGATACAGGATTTTGCCATGTTGGCCAGTCTGGTCTCAAATTCCTGGCCTCAAGTGATTGCCTGCCTCCCCTTCCTGAAGTGCTGAGATTAGAGACATGAGCCACTGCACCCGGCATGTCATCTGTAGATCTTTTTTGGTGAGGTGTCTATCTTTTAATTGGGTTGTTTTTCTTTTTGTTATTAGAATTTGTTTGTATATTTTGCACAGAAGTCTTTTTCAGGTTTGTTTTTTAAATATTTTCTCTCAGTCTGTGGCTTATTTTTTGATTCTCTTAATGGGATATTTCACAGAGTAGTCACTTTAAATTTTAATAAAGTCCACATTATCTTTTTTTATTTTATGAACTGGCTTTTGGTATTGTATCTAAAGACTCATCACCAATCCAAAGTCATATGGATTTTCTTCTATAACTTTTACAATTTTATGTTTGAAAATTTAAGTCTACAGACTATCTTGAGTGATTTTTTAGGGGTGAGCTATGAAGTTTGTATCTACGTTCATTTTTTTCCCTATGGTTTCCTATTGTTCTGTTGCCATCTGTGGAACAGACTTTTCTTTCCCCACTGAATATTTTTGCCCCTTTGACAAAAGCAGTTGACTATATTTATTTGGGTCTTTTGGGTTCTGTATTCTATTCTGTTTATCTATTTGTCCATTCCTTCAACAATATCACTCTCTTCATTACTTTAGCTTTGTGGTAAAGCTAACAGTAATGAGTGTACTGCTCCTAAACAAGGAGTATCTGCATTTATTTATATATTCTTTATTCTTCCCAACCATGGTCCAAGGTTTTCTGAATGCATATTTAGATGTATTGTGTTACATTTATACTTAATAAGTTCAATTTTGGGGGTGCTATTGTAAATGGTATTTTTTTTATTTCAAGTTCAAATTATTCCTATACATTATTGCTGATAGAAAGAAAGTCAGGCAGTGCATCGTGGCTCACGCATGTAATCCTAGCACTTTGGGAGGCTGAGTTGGGAGGATCACTTGGGCTTGAGAGTTCTAGACCAGCCTGGGCAATATAGTGAGACCCACCCCCCAATAAAAAATAAAATAAAATAATTAAAATAAATATATAAATAAATAAAAGAAAATCAGGTGAGGCTGGGCACAGTGGTTCACACCTGTAATCTCAGTGCTTTGGGAGGCTGAGGTTGGACAGTCTCTTGAACTGGGGAGCTGGAAGCTGAACCCAGGAGCTGTGATTATGCCACTGTCCTCAAGCCTGGGTAACAGAACGAGACCCTGTCTCTTAAAAAGAAAAGAAAGAAAATCAATTCAGTTTTGTCTACTGGCCATCTTCTTTTTCTTTCTTTTTTTTTGTTTTGAGAAGGAGTCTTGCTCTGTTGCCCAGGCTGGAGTGCAGTGGCACAATATCAGCTCACTGCAACTTCTGCCTCCCGGGTTCAAGCGATTCTCCTGCCTCAGCCTCCATAGTAGCTGGGATTACAGGCACGCGCCATCATGCCCACTAATTTTTGTATTTTTAGTAGAGACGAGGGTTCACCACGTTGGCCAGGCTGGTCTCCAACTCCTGACCTCAAGTGATCGGCCCGCCTCAGCCTCTCAAAGTGCTGAGATTACAGGCGTGAACTGGCCATCTTCTTTGATCACTATCTCAATGCGTTCCAGTCAAGGCACGGGATGGCGGGCTCCATTTCAGTCGAAATTTCCAAAATACCGGCCTGGAAAAATCCAGACGCTGATTTTTAGAGATTCTACAGAGCTGCCGCGAGGGGGCGCCCGGCCCTGCCAAACCCAGAGGGCTGCGCGCGCGAACCGTGTCCGAACCGCATGGCGGCGTCCTGGGGCGTCCACTGTGAGGACGGAGCTTCCTCTCAGCACCCACCCAGGAGGGGCTGGGGCTTCGGGACACCTGGGGCCACGTCCGCTGTGAGGACAGGGAGATGCTCGGGGACACCTGGGGCCGCCTAGGAGAAAGTGAGAGAAAGGCTTCCTGCCCCCGCTGTGAGTGCAGCGGAGCGAGCGCGGCGTATTTCCCGTCTGGCCATTTGTACCCGGACTTCACTTTGTACAAGCGTCCCTTCACGGAGGCTTGGGCGGCTCACCCCCAGCACAGGACAAGATGCCGGTTACGGATGCGATTTTGTTTCTGGGGAGAGACCTTGGTCCCGGGAGAAGAGGAGGAACGTGGAGACGCCGTTGTGCCGTCGGGAAGTTGGGGACTGGCAGGGACCACAGCCTGAGGCCGAGGAAACAGACGCCCCCTGATCAGTGCTCGTGTTTTTTTTTTTTTTTTTTGAGACAGAGTTTTGCTTCGGTTTCCCAGCCTGGAGTGCAGTGGCGCGATCTCGGCTCACTGCAACCTCTGCCTCCCGGGTTCAAGTGATTCTCCTGCCTCAGCCTCCTGAGTAGCTGGAATTACAGGGACCCGCCATCACGCCCAGCTAATTTTTTCTATTTTTAGTAGAGACGGGTTTCAGTATGTTGGCCAGGCTGGTCTCGAACTCCTGACCTCAGGCAGTCCGCCCGCCTTAGCCTCCCAAAGTGCTGGGATTACAGGCGTGAGCCGGCTCGCCTGGCCAGTGCTTGGTGTTTTAAGGCTTATTTGTTAACGTAGTGGAAACAACACGGGAAAATGGAAAAGTAGCACATTATCATGCTCACAGCCCCGCACTCCATTCTGGGCGACAGAGCGAGACCCTTTTTAAGAGTAAAAATAAAAGAAAGAAAATAAGTAGAGTTTTGTCTACTGGCCATCTTCTTTTTTTCCTTTTCTTTTTTTTTTTTGAGACAGAGTCTTGCTCTGTCGCCCAGGCCGGAGTGCAGTGGTGCGATGCAACCTCCGCCTTCTGGGTTTAAGCAATTCTCCTGCCTCAGCCTCCTGAGTAGCTAGGATTACAGGTGCCCACCACCACATCTGGCTAATTTTTGTATTTTTAGTAGGGATGGGGTTTCCTCATGTGGGCCAGGCTGGTCTCGAACTCCTGACCTCAGGTGATCCACCCATCTCTGCCTCCCAAAGTGCTGGGGTTACAGGCGTGAGCCACCACGCCCAGCCTTTTCTCGGCTTGTTTTGTTTTGTTTTAAGAGAGAAAGTCTTGCTCTATCACCAAGGCTGGAGTGCGGTGGTGTGATCACAGCTCACTGCAGCCTCGGTCTCCTGGGCTCCAGCAATCCTCCGGCCTCAGCCTCCCAAGTAGTTAGGAGTATAGGCACTAGCCACCATGCACAGCTAATTAAAAAAAAAAAAAAAATTGGCCAGGCACGGTGGTTCATGCCTGTAATCCCAGGCGTGAATGACTTTGGGAGGGCTTGGTGGGGGGATCACCTGAGGTCAGGAGTTTGAGACCAGCCTGGTCAACATGGCAAAACCTGGTCTCTACTAAAAATACAAAAATTAGTCATGGATGGTGGCATGCGCCTGTAATCCCAGCTACTCGGGAGGCTGAGGCAGGAGAATTGTTTGAACCCTGGAGGTGGAGATTGCAGTGAGCCAAGATCACGCCCTTGCACTCCAGCCTGGGCAATAAGAGTGAAACTCCGTCTCAAAAAAAAAAAAAAAAAAAAAAAATGGCACAGACAACAGGATCTTTACGTTGCTCAGGTTTGTCTTGAACTCCTGGGCTTAAGTGATCCTTACACCTCAGCCTCCCACAGTACTGGGATTACAGGCGTGAGCAACTGCACCTAGCCTGGAGTCTGCTCTTAACTTCCTTCTCCCTTCCCCTTCCCCTTCCCCATACTTTCTTCCTTCTTTCCTTCCTTCTTTTTATTTTTTTTCTTTTTCTTTTTTTTTTTTTTTTTGATATTGAGTCTCGCTCTGTCACCAGGCTGGAGTGCAGTGGCACGATCTCGGCTCACTGCAACCTCCGCCTCCCAGGTTCAAGGGATTCTCCTGCCTCAGCCTCCAGAGTAGCTGGGACTACAGGCCTGTGCCACCACGCCCAGATAATTTTTGTATTTTTAGTAGAGATGGGGTTTTACCATGTTGGCCAGAATGGTCTCGATTTCCTGACCTCAAGTGATCCGCCCGACTCGGCCTCCCAAAGTGCTGGGATTAGAGGCGTGAACTGGCCATCTTCTTTGATTGCTATCTCCATGCGTTCCGGTCAAGGCACGGGATGGGGTCTCCAGTTCAGTTGAAATTTCCAAAATCACGGCCTGGAAAAAATCAAGGTGCTGATTTTCAGAGATTCCCCAGAGCTGCCGCGAGGGGGCTCCCGGCGCTGCCAAACCCGGAGGGCCGCGCGCGAACCGTGTCCGAACCGCACGGCGGCGTCCTGGGGCGTCCACTGTGAGGACGGAGCTTCCTCTCCTCAGAACCCACCGGGAGGGGCCGGGGCTTGGGACACCTGGGGACACCTGGAGCCGCGTCCGCTGTGAGGACAGGGAGACGCTGCTGCAGCTCCAGGACACCTGGGGCCGCCGAGGCGAAGGTGAGGAAAAGGCTTCCTGCCCCCGCTGTGAGTGCAGCGGAGCGAGCGCGGCCGCGTTTCCCGTCGGGCTGTTTGTTCCTGGACTTCACTTTGTGCGATTGTCCCTTCATGGCGGCTTGGGCGGGTTATCCCCAGCGCAGGACAAGATGCCGGTTACGAATGCGAGTTTGTTTCTGGGGAGAGACCCTGGTAAGGGGAGAGGAGGAGGAACGCGGAGACGCCGTCAGGCGGTCGGGATGTTGGGGACTGGCAGGCGCCACAGCCTGAGGTCGAGAAAACAGGCGCCCCCGGATCAGTGCTCATTTTTTGTTTTGTTTTTTTTTTGAGATGGACTTTCGCTCTTGTTTCTCAGGTTGGAGTGCAATGGCGCGATCTCGGCTCACTGCAATCTCCGCCTCTCGGGTTCAAGCGATTCTCCTGCCTCAGCCTCTCCAGTAGCTGGGATTACAGGCATGCACCAGCACGCCCAGCTAATTTTGTATTTTTAGTAGAGACGGGGTTTCTCCATGTTGGTCAGGCTGGTCTCGAACTCCCAACCTCATTAGGTGATCCACCCACCTCGGCCTCCCAAAGTGCTGGGATTACAGGCATGAGCCACCTGGCCTGGTCAGTGCTCCGTGTTTTCAGGCTCATTTGTTAACATAGTGGAAACAACACAGGAAAGTGGAAAAGTAGGCACATTATCATGCTCACGCCACTGCACTCAAGCCCTGGGCAACAGAGCGAGACCTTGTCTCAAAAAACAAAAACAAATGAAAACAAAACCAAAAAAACCATTGTGTGCATCTAATGGAAGTGAACTCATCAACAACAGTTTTTCTTTTGTTGAGAAAGTCTGTTTAATTTGCAGTGTATTTGTAATGGTACGTAAAATGACGTCTGTTTTATAAACATTCTCATCCTAAGTTAGTTGAAATGTATTAACTATATCAAGCTTTGACGTGATACCATAAAATTAATTGAAGAAAGTCACTACTCTTTTTTCCCTTGGCCTTGACCATTTTAAATAAAATCAGATTTCGTTAAGGTTGCTTAATACTGAGCTGTAAACCTGTATGGCCCTGCAGTGTCTTTTCTTATCTTTTTTTTTCTTGTTTTTTTTTTTTTTTTTTTTTTTGAGATGGAGTCTAGCTCTGTCTCCCAGGCTGGAGTGCAGTGGCGTGATCTCAGCTCACTGTAACCTCCACCTCCCAGGTTGAAGCAATTCTCTGTCTCAGCCTCCCCAAGGGCTGGGATTACAGGTGCCTGCCACAACGCCCAGCTAATTTTTTTGTATTTTTAGTAGAGATGGGGTTTCACCATCTTGGCCAGGCTGGTCTTGAACTTCTGACCACGTGATCCACCCGCCTTGGCCTCCCAAAGTGTTGGGATTACACGTGTGAGCCACTGAGCCCAGCCTCTTTTTTTTGACATGGAGTCTCACTTTGTTGCCTAGGCTGGACTGCAGTGGCGCGATCTCAGCTCACTGCAACCTCCGCCTCCCGGGTTCAAGCACTTCTCCTGCATCAGCCTCCTGAGTCTCTGGGATTACAGGCCTGCATCACCACGCTGGGCTAATTTTGTATTTTTAATAGAGATGGGGTTTCACCATGTTGGCCAGGCTGGTCTCTAACTCCTGACCTCAAGTGATCCACCCGCCTTGGCCTCCCAAAGTGCTGGGATTGCAGGTAGTCCTGAGCCATCACGCCTGGCTGCTTTTTTTTTTTTTTTTTCAATTAAAAAAGTGTTTTTTTGTTTGTTTTTTTGAGATGGAGTTTAGCTCCTGTTGCCCAGGCTGAAGTCCAATGTCCCGATCTTGGCTCACTGCAACCTCTGCCTCCTGGTGAAATGCCTAACCTTGTTTTTACTTCAACTTGTTACTTTGAATTTTGTCCTGTTTGTCTCTTTAAATTACCTAGCCTTGCTTCTCTTGTAAATAAGACTCTGTCTAGCTAGGAAAGCCGACAAACTCCAACTGACCCCTTAATTTACAAGACACTAGGGATCCTCACTCAACCCCCTTTTGTGAGGAGTTGTCCTGGGTAAACGGATCCTCAGCGTTTCAAAGGAGCCCAGTTAACTGATAAGTTACCAACACCAACAATGTACGAAGTTCCCAGGAATTTTCTCCAAGAGATAACAACATACAACCTTGATTTCCTGTGCGGCATAGACCCTACATCTAATTATAATGAAAGATTTAGAAGCTTGCTCCTGGTACCCTTGCTCTTCTTGTAACCATTTGTCTTTTAAGTTGTTTATCACTCTGTAACCATTTTGATTCTTTTGATTCTTGCATGTTTTTACTTCTGTAGAATTATTACATTTGAGTCCCCCTCTCCTTCCTAGACCTAGGTATAAAAGTTAATCGAGCCCCTTCCTCGTGGCCAAGAGAATTTTGAGCATTAGCCGTCTCTTTGGCTGCCAGCTTAATAAAGGACTCTTAATTCGTCTCAAAGTGTGGCGTTTTTTTAACTCGCCTGGGTACAACACTGGGTTCAAGCAGTTCTCCTACCTCAGCCTCCTGAGTAGCTGGGAATACAGGTGTGCACCAGAATGCCTGGCTAATTTTGTATTTTTAGTAGAGGTGGGGTTTCACCATGTTGGTCCGGCTGATCTCTAACTCCTGATCTCAAGTGATCCACCGGCCTCTGCCTCCCAAATTATTGGGATTATAGGCGTGAGCCACTGCATCCAGCCTTTACATTTTTATTGATTGATTTTTTTTTTAAGAAAGCCTGCTCTATCACCCAGGCTGGAGTGCAGTGGTGTGATCGTGGCTCACTGCAGCCTCAACCTCCTGGGCTCCAGCAATCCTCCTGCCTCAGCCTCCCAAGTAGCTTGGACTATAGGCACCAGCCACCATGCACTGCTAATTTAAGCAGGATCTTTACGTCGCTCAGGTTTGTCTTGAACTCCTGGGCTCAAGTGATCCTTACACATCAGCCTCCCAAAGTGCTGGGATTACAGGCATGAGCCACTGCACCCAGCCTAAGGTCTCCCCCACTTTTTTTTTTTTGAGATAGATTTTCACTCTTTTTTCCCAGGTTGGAGTGCAATGGTGAGATCTCGGCTCACTGCAACCTCTGACTCCTGGGTACAAACGATTCTCTTGCCTCAGCCTCCCAAGTAGCTGGGATTACAGGCATGCGGCTAATTTTGTATTTTTAGTAGAGATGGGGTTTCACCATATTGGTCAGGCTTGTCTCGAACTCCTGACCTCAGGTGATCCCCCTGCCTCGGCCTCCCCAAAGTGCTGGGGATTACAGGTGTGAGCTACTGTGCCTGGCCCTGCGGTATTTTCTTTTTTCTTTTTCTTTTTTTTTTTTGAGATGCAGTCTCACTCTGTTGCCCAGGCTAGGGTGTAGTGGCGCGATATCCGCTCACTGCAACCTCCCCTTCCTGGACTCAAGCGATTCTCCTGCCTCAGCCTCCGAAGTAGCTGGGACAACAAGTGTGTTCCATGATGCCTGGGTAATTTTTTTTTTTTTTGGGACAGAGTCTTGCTGTCGTCCAGGCTGGAGTGCAATGGCGCGATCTCGGCTCACTGCAGGCTCCGCCCGCCGGGGTTCACGCCATTCTCCTGCCTCAGCCTCCTGAGTAGCTGGGACTAAAGGCGCCCGCCACCTCGCCCAGCTAATTTTTTTTTATTTTTTTATTTTTAGTAGAGACGGGGTTTCACTGTGTTAGCCAGGATAGTCTCGATCTCCTGACCTTGTGATCCACCCACCTCGGCCTCCCAAAGTGCTGGGATTACAGGCGTGAGCCACCGCGCCCGGCCTGTTTTTTTTTTTTTTTAGTAGAGTTGGGGTTTCGCCATGTTGGCAAGGCTGGTCTCAAACTCCTTACCTCAAGTGATCTGCCCACCTCGGCCTTCAAAAGTGTTGGGATTACAGGCATGACCCACCACGCCCTGCCCCTGGGATCCTTTTTTAATGGGGATCTCTAAGGGTCACTCCAAGCTTTTCTATGCTAATCGGTGTATTTAAATTTTCCTTATTTTACAGTCCATTTTGTTAATGTGTATTTTTACTAGGAAATCACCCATTTTCTCTTGGTTTCCAGTTTGATTCAATAAGTTTCTCCTTTTTTTAATTTTTCATTTTTTGAGACGGGGTTTTGCTCTGTCTCCCATGCTGGAGTGCAGTGGTGCAGTGGAGATCTCGGCTGACTGCAGCCTCCGCCTCCTGTGTTCAAGCAATTTGTCCTCAGCCTCTTGAGTAGCTGGGATTACAGGTCTGCGCCACCATGCCCAGCTGATTATTGTATTTTTAGTAGAGACTGGGTTTTGCCATGTTGGCCATGCCGTTCTCAAACTCCTGACCTCAGCTGATCCGCCCGCCTCGGCCTCCCAAAGTACTGTGATTACAGTCATGAGCCACCGTGCCTGGCCAATAAGTTTCTCTTATTTGACTTCTAATTTATCTCTTTCTAGTTTTCAACAGAATTCTTAATCCTGTGTATTTCTGCTATTTGTTTCCATCAATAATATTTTAAAAATATGCTTCTGAGTTTGTCTTGTTTTCAATTGAGGGAATTGTTATATTAAACAATTTCGTAGACCCAATGACAAGCTTTAATTATTTTGAAATAATTCCTGCTTAACGCAACACCTTTTGCAGGAACCAGCTGTCAGTGGTATTTGTTACTGACCAGAGTTTCTTGGCTCTCCAGTAATAGAAATTGACATGAGAATGAGCAAGTTTCCCGGACAAAGCTTTTATTTAGGTGTTTTGTTTGGCTTGGTTAAATTTATTTCACAAAGCTTTTATTTTTGTGTTTTATATTCAAACACAAAGGAGGCAGCAGAAGAGACAGAATTCTCTGTCTGGCTCCCTGAAGAGTCAGGAGGAGAGTGTTTCTAAGGTCTGGCCCGATTGCCCAGGCTGGAGTGCTGTGGCACCTTCTCGGCTCACTGCATCATCCTGGGCTCAAGCCATCCTCCCACTTCAGCCTCCCGAGTAGCTGGGACTACAGGTGTATACAATCGTGCTCAGCTAATTTTTAATTTTTTTTGTAGAGATGAGGTTTTGCCATGTTGCCCAGGCTGGCCGCAGACCCCCACAAAGTGCTGGGATTAGAAGCGTGAGTCACCATGCCCGGCCCAGTGTGTTCTTATTAAATTTCAGTAATTAGTCATGCCATTTGCCTTTTGTTCAACACTGAGATTTCGTTTTTCTTTCCTAATTATCCCATACATGGACTGTGGTTCCATTAGACTATTATTTCCTTGATCTACAAATTGCAGGTGATTCTTGCAGATTAGCTAAGAAATAATTGTTTTGTTTTTAGAAAAACCACATTATTAACTTTACTACCGTTAGATACCACAACTGCTGTGACTTTAAGGATTTTGCTGGACAATGTCTTAGACAATTTGCTAAGGGTGGACATTGGGTGAATGGCTTGAGGGAACATGCATTAAATACTCGAGACACCCAGGAGGCTGCTGTGTCCGCTTAAGAGAGAGCATACGAGACTGCAGGCCATTGGGATTGAATGCCTTGGAAAGGGCAGCTGCTGTGTCCCCGTAAGACAGAGCATACGAGGCTGCAGGACATTGGGGTTGAATGTCTTGGAAAGGGCAGCTACTGTGTCCCCGTAAGAGAGAGCATACGAGACTGCAGGCCATTGGGGTTGAATGCCTTGGAAAGGGCAGCATGCAGGAGCACACGGTGTCTGGAGGTCATGGCCAGTCCTGTGGTCCTTGTTCTAAGGCCAGTGGGAACACATTGTAAAAGTTAAATCAGAGAGTGACATGATGAACCTTCGGTTTGAAAATGAGAGTTTTGCCATTATAAAGTTGAGATCTCCAGTTGTGGGCAGGTGGATTGTGCTCTTTCTGGTGGGTTGCACTGAGGAGAGCAAGCATTGGGCTGAGGTGTTTCTGCTGGGAACGCAGGGTCTACATCTGCTCAGGAGGAAACACGGGGCAGACCCAGCTTGGAGTTATCTGCCAAGGTTGTGAAACTGAGGGACAGCTCAGGAACATTCCAGGAAAAGGAAAACCCAACCCAAATGGAAAGAGACCCTTTCTCCCAGTTGGGGCAGGCAGTGAAGTGAAATGGGTCTGTGGATTGGATTGTCAGGTAGAGAACTTGTATTTCCTGATTTGGGGGTTATGTGGTGGTTAGCTGGGAGGCTGTCTTTGCTTTGGTAAAATACACTGGAGTGTTTTGTGTGGAGTTGCTGTAACGGCCAAGGAATCTAAGAGAAGGGATAAGTTACACTTTACACTGCTATTGCAAGATTCCTAGAAGTATGAAATTACTGTAAAGTAAATTATAAACAACCACAGTAATACCATGGCAGTAAAGCAGAGACGACATCAAGCTTCACTATAGAGGCCAAACCCAATCCAAATTCAGGTCAGTGGAAGCTGTGTACCAAGCACCCCGGTGAGAATCTGGATGCTGTATCTGTATTGCGGCTGAAATATCAGTATTGAGGGTGTCACATGAGCCTTAGGGGTGTGATAGCAGTATTGTGGGTGTCATATCAATATTTCGGGTGTCATATCTGTATTGTGTGTGTCATATCAGTATTGCAGGTGTCCCATCAGTCTTACGAGTGTTATATCAGCTTTACAGGTGTCGTATCAGTATTATGGGTGTCATATGAGTCTTAGGAGAGTCATGAATCTTGCGGGCTTCACATCAGTCTTACGGGTGTCACAGCAGTCTTGTGGGTGTCATATCAGTGTTACGATATGCCGTGATATGTTATACCAGTATGATACCTCTTCTGAAAACACCTTCACAGACATACCCACACTTAGTGCTTTAACAGCTCTCTGTGTATCCTTTAATCTAGTAAGGTTGACACCTAAAATTAACCATCACAGTAATTATGCCTGATTGATGGCTAAACTTGTAGAATTTTTAAAAATTTTAGAATGAAAGCTGGGCACCATAGCCAGACACCGTCCCTACAGAAATATTAAAAAGTTAACTGGTTGTGCTTGCACACATATGTAGTTCCAGTTACTCTAGAGGCTGAGGTGAGAGGATCTTTTGAGCCCAGGAGATTGATGCTGAAGAGCTAGGATTGTGGCACTGCATTCCAGCCTGGGTGACAGTGTGAGACTCTCTCAAAAAACCATCAACAGTAATAATATTCTTTGGAATAAATTTAACCAAGTTACAAGACTTGTACATGAGGCTGGGCATGGTGGCTCCCGCCTGTAATCCCAGCACTTTGGGAGGCCAAGGCGGGTGGATCCACGTGATCAGGAGATCGATACCATCCTGGCTAACACAGTGAAACCCCTTCTGTACTAAAAATACAAAACATTAGCCGGCCATGGTGCCATGCGCATGTAATCCTAGCTACTTGGGAGGCTGAGGCAGGAGACTTGCTTGAACCCAGGAGGCAGAGGTTGCAGTGAGCTGAGATCTCGCCACTGCACTCCACCCTGGGTGACAGAGTGAGACTCCGTTTCTGGAAAAAACAAAAAAACAACAAAATAACTTGTACATGGAAAATTTGAAAACATTGCTGAAGTAAATTCAAGAAAGTTTACATAAATTTAAAGACACCTCATATTCATAAACTAGAAGACTTAATAATTCTTAAGGTGGCAGTACTACACAAAACCATCTACAGATTCTTGGTGATTCCTGTTACAGTCCCAACGTCCTTTTGGCAGAAATCAACAGGCTGATCTTGTCATTTATATGAAATTTCAAGGGATGGAGAATAGCCAAAATAGTGTCAAAAAAAAAAAAAAAGAACAACAACAACTCAGAGGCTCACAGTTGCAAATTTCAAATCTTACTACAAAGCAACAGTAATAAAATCAACATGATTCTGGTACAATCAATTGAATAGATCAATGGAACTGAATTTTGAGTTCAGAAATAAACCCATATTTCTGTGAGCAATTGCTTTATTTTTATTTTTTTGAGACAGGGTCTCACTCTGTCTCCCAGGCTGGAGTGCTGTGGCACGATCATGGCTCCTGCAACCTCTATCTCTGGGGCTCAAGTGATCCTCCTGCCTCAGCCTCCAAGTAGCTGAGACTACAGGTATGCACCACCACATCTGGCTAATTTTTTTGATTTTTTATACAGGTAGGGTCTTGCTGTCCTGCCCAAGTTGGCCTCAAACTCCTGTTCTCAAGTGATACTCCTCTCTTGGCCTCCCAAAGCATTGGGATTACAGGTGTCAGCTACCATGTCCAGCCTGTTGATTTTTAAAAATGTAATTTCTTTTTCTTTCTTTTTTAAGGCATGGTTTTGCTCTTTTGGCCAGGTTGGAGTGTAGTGGTGTGAACATGTCTTATTGCAGCCTAAACCCTCTGGGCTCAAGCAATCCTCCCTCCTCCATCTCCCGAGTAACTAGGACTACAGACATGCACCGTCACACCTAGCTAATTTTTAAGTTATTTGTAGAGAGAGTGTTTTCCTGTGTTGGCCAGACTGGCCTGAAACTCCTGGGTTCAAAAGATCTTCCTACCTGAGCATCTCAAGGTGCTGGTATTACAGGTGTGAGCCACCACCCCCAGCCTGGAATGGTTTTCATAATTACAGTCTCATGTTGTTTGTTGCTAGTGTCTGGAAATACAGCAGATTACTGTGCATTGACATTTTGTGTTGTAATTTTGTGTTGTAGTTTACTAGTTTTAATAATATTTTGGGGGTTTGTCATGATATTTCTATACATAAGATAGCTCCTGTGATCTGTGAGTAGCCGTTTTTACTGCTTCCTAACACATATAAGTGCTCTGTACTTCTTTTTCTCTCCTATTTGTTGTGGATGGACCTTCCCATACAGTGTTGAATACGGTGATGAAAATGAGCATTGGCGCCTTGGTCCTGATCTTAGGAGTAAAGCACTGGGTCCTGACAATGGAGATGGTGCTGAAGTCCTATTGTGGTGTTTAGAAAATTCCTATCCCTGGTTTGTTGGGTGTTTCTATGATGAAATGGTGTTGACTTTGTTTAAAGTGCTTCCTGCATGTATTGAAATTAGTATGTGGGTTTCTTCTTTATTCTGTTTATTTGATGTTTATTTGGAGTGATGGCTTTAGTATGCCAAACCAGCTTGATTTTCTGAGAAAAGGATGTAGTGATCATGTTGTGTAATCCTCAAAATACGTGCTAGTATGAAATTACAGTTATTTTCTTGAGCATTATTTTTATTATTTTTCAATTATTTTTGAGACAGAGTCTCACTCTTGTTGCCCAGGCTGGAGTGCAATGGCGTGATCTCTGCTCACTGCAACCTCTGGCTCCCAGGTTCAAGCGATTCTCAGCCACCTGAGTAGCTAGGATTACAGGCTCCCGCCACCTCGCCTGGCTAATTTTTGTATTTTTAGTAGAGACAGGGTTTCACCATGTTGGCCAGGCTGGTCTCAAACTCCTGACCTCAGGTGATCTGTCCACCTTGGCCTCCCAAAGTGCTGGGATTTCAGGTATGAGCCACTGCACCCCGCCTCTTGAGCAATATTAATTGAATAATTATACTAGACATTGATCTGTACCTTTCTGTTCTTGTGATGTCAAGTCCTAGTGTGGTTTAGTATTAAATTGGGGATGGGATTGGGTATGGGTTGGTTTACTATTCAGTGTATTAAGTGTTAGAAGTTTAGGGGAAAAAAATTAGCAGAAAGAAAAAATACCTGAGGAATTGCAGGGAAGAGTATGATGAGGTCTGGGTGAAAGTCCGGGTTTAGGGCTAGCAAGAGAGCGCCTGTAGCCTTTGCCAACAGTGAATTGCAGGGAAGAGTATGATGAGGTCTGGGTCAAAGTCAGGGTTTAGGGTTAGCAAGAGAGCGCCTGTAGCCTTTGCCAACAGTGAATATCAGTCCTTTTCTTGAGACAGGTTCTCGCTCTGTTGCCCAGGGTGGAGTGCAGTGGCACAGTCTTGGCTTATAGCAACCTCTGACTCCTGGGTTCAAATGATTTTTGGGCCTCAGCCTTCCAAGTAGCTGGGAACACAGGCATGTGCCAACATGCCCAACTTTTATTTTATTATTTTTTTATTTTTAGTGGAGATAAGGGTTTCCCCATGTTGACCAGGCTGGTCTCAAGCTTCTGGCCTCAAGTGATCCACTCACTTCTGCCTCCCAAAGTGCTGCGATTATAGGCAGGAGCCGCCACGCCCAGCCTGCACACGTGCAGGCAAAGATATTTTAATATTCTTTTAATTGGCACTTCCTTCAGTATTAGTCAGTGTAAGCAACTTTTCATTTATTTCTTAGTTGAGAGTTCTTTGGGTCACAAATCAGATGACATTTCAGTATGTGTAGGGGTATGCATAAGTGAGTGTGTTGATGTGTGTGTGTGTGAGGAATTGCAAACATAAGTATGACAGAATGAATATGCACACCTCTGTTCTTGTGTGCCTAGTGTGTTAGGGTTTGCTTAGAGTTTGATTTAGCATTGGGGTAATGGTTAGGTTTAGGTTATGGAGAAGGGTTAGATGGTTAGTGTTAGGGTGAAGGTGGGGGTTAGGGTGAGGGTTAGGGGTTAGTGTTGGGGTTGGGGTTAGGATTTTAGGGTTAGGGTTAGGGGTTAAGGGTTAGGATTAAGGGTTAGGGTTGGGAGTTGGGGTCAGTGGTTAGGGGTCATGGTTAAGGGTTAAGGTTGGGGTTAGGGGTTGGGGTTAGGGTTAGGGTTAGGGTTAGGGGTTAGGGTTAGGGTAAGGTTAGGGCTAAGGCTAGGGCTAGGGTTAGGGTTTGGGGGTTAGGGTTAGGGTTAGGGCTAGGGCTAGGGCTTTGAATAAACTTATATGGTAGCCAAGTTGTGGTTACAGTGGGCCTTGGGTGAGACCAAGCTCTGTGCCTACTTCAAGTGTGAACCAGCACAGTCTCAGTGGTGGTAGCCTCAGGGGTGCTTATGTTACCCCAACTCCTGCTCCACATGCCTCAGCACAGAAGGAGAGACTGCTGGTTTCAGAGAAAAAAAAGGGAAGAGAACAAGAATCTCTACTGATAAATCAAGATAATTTTTCTTGATGTTAATCCAAGGCCACAAAAGCAGTACCTCTACGTGTCTGCTCCTGTGTTATTGGGCTTGGGACCTAAGTCTCTTTGAACACCTGGAAAGTGTTCCCAAAAATAATGGGCACAAACAAGCCCAGACTGTGAAGACTACAATAAAGACTGAACTCTTCAATGCCCAGATATAGATGAACATCTACAAGTATCAAGGCCATCCAGGAGAACATGACCTCAACAAACAAGCTAAATAAGGCACCAGGGGCAAATCCTGGAAAAATAGAGATATGTGACCTTTCATACAGGAAATCCAAAATAGCTGGTTGAGGTAATTCAAAGAAATTCAATATAACACAGAGAAGGAATTCAAAATTCTATCAGACAAATTTAACAGTGAGACTGAAATAAAAATAATAAAGCAGAAATTCTGAAGTTAAAATGCAATTATCATACTGAAGAATACGTCAGAGTTACTTAAAAAAATTGATCAAGGAGAAGACAGATTTAGTGAACTTGAAGTCAGACTATTTGAAAAGACAAAGTCAGAGGAGACAAAAAAGAATAAAAAATAAAGCATGCCTACAGAATCTAAAGAATAGCCTCAAAATAGGAATCTAAGAGTTATTGGCCTTAAAGAGGTGGTAGAAAAAGAGATGAGTTAAACATTTGTTGGCCCGGTGCAGTGGCTCACGCCTGTAATCCCAGCACTTTCGGAGGCCAAGGCGGGTGGATCACAAGGTCAGGAGATCAAGACCATCCTGGCTAACACAGTGAAACCCTGTCTCTACTAAAAATACAAAAAGAAATTAGCTGAGTGTGGGGTGGGTTCCTGTAGTCACAGCTCCTTGGGAGGCTGAGGCAGGAGAATGGCGTGAACCCAGGAGGGGGAGCTTGCAGTGAGCCGAGATCATGCCATTTCACTCCAGCCTGGGCTACAGGGCGAGACTCCGTCAAAAAAAAATTAAACATTTATTTAAAGAAATAATATTAAATAATATTTAAAAATTCCCCAACATTTGATATCAACATTCAAGTACAAGAAAGTTACAAAACATCAAGCAGATTTAACCCAAAGAAGACCACCTCAAGGCACTTAACTGAACTCCCAAAGGTTAAGGATAAAGAAATGATTCTAAAAGCAGTGAGAGAAGAGACACAAATAACATTCAGTGGAACTCCAATACATCTGACAGTAGACTTTTCAGGGGAAAATTTACAGGCTGAGAGAGTGGCATTACATATTAAAAAAGCTGAAGAAAAAAAGACTTTTACTTTAGAATAATGTATCTGGCAAAAAGTCCTTTAAACTTGACAGAGAAATAAGAACTTTTTCCAACAAACAAAAACTGAGGTATTTCATTAACACCAGACCTGTCCTACAAGAAATGCTAAAGGGAGTTCTTAGCCTGAAAGAAAAAAAGTGAGTGAGCAATAAGAAGTCATCTGAAGGTACAAAACTCACTAGTAATAGCACATGGAAAAACACAGAATATGATACCATGATAATTATGGTGTGCAAAAATCTCAAATAGAAAGAGTAAACAATAAACCAATAAAAAATAACTACAATATATTTCGAAGACATAGACAGTAAAATAGGGAAGGAAGAGAAACAACAAAAAGTTTAAAAGAATGGCAATGGGGTTAAAGTGTAGAGTTTTTATTAGTTGCTTTGCTTGTTTCTTTGTTTATGCAATCAATGTTAAATTGTCCACAGTCTAAAATGATGTGTTATAAGATATTATATTCAAGCCTCATGGTAATTTTGAATCAAAAAGCGTACCACAGATGTACAAAAAGTAAAAAGCAATAAATTAGATAATATTAAAAGACAAATCACCTTCACTAAAAGGAAGACAGGAAGAAAGAAAAGAACGATGAGAGGACGAAAATCAATCAGAAAACAAGTAACAAAATGGCAGGAGTAAGTGCTTATCAATAATAACATTGAATGTACATGAACTAAATACTCCAATCAAAAGACAAATAGTGGATGAATGGATAGAGAAGCAAGACAATAATCTGTGACCTACAAAAAAATACTTTACCTATAAAGATACATTTAGACTGAAAATAAAATGATGGAAAAAGTTATTCCATGCCAATAGAAACCCAAAAGGAGCAGAAATAGCTTTACTTATACCAGACAAAAATAGATTTCAACAAAAGACTGTAGGAAGATATTAAGAAGGTCATTATATAGTAATAAAGAGATCAATTCTTCAAGAGAATATAATGGGAAATATATATGCACCCAACACTAAAGCACCTAGATAAATGAAGCAAATACTATAAGAGCTAAAGAAAGAGACATCAATACAGTAATGGCTGGACACCAACACCCCACTGTAGTCACTGGATAGACCTTCCAGACAGAAAATCAACAAAGAAACATCAGTCTTAATCTGCACTGTATAACAAATGAACCTAATAGATACTTACAGAAAATTTCATCCAACAGTGCAGAATATGCATTCTTCTTCTCTGCACTTGGGTTATTTTCAAGGATAGACCATATGTTAAGTAACAAGTCTAAAAACATTAAAATAATTTGAAGTAATATCAAGCATTTTCTCTGACCACAATGGAACAAACTAGAAATCCATTAAAAAATGAATTTCAGAAACTATACAAACACTTGGACATTAAACAATATGCTCTTGAATGATCAGTAGGTCAATAAAAATGCTAAAAAGAAAATGGAAAAATTTCTTGAAGCAAATGATAATAGAAACATAGCATAGCAAAACCTGTGGAATATAGTAATAGTAAAAGAGGTACTATTATAAAAGGAAAATTTATAACTGTAAGTGCCTATATCAAAATCAGAAAAGCTGCAAATAAATAACCTAACAATACATCTTAATTCACTAGAATAAAAAGGCCAAACCAAACTCAAAATTAGAAGAAAAGAAATAAAAATTAGAGTAGACATGAAATGAAGAAAACAATGCAAAAGATCAATGAAACAAAAAGTTGATTTTTTGAAGAGTAAAACAATTGACAAATATTTAGATAGGCTAGCTAAAAAACAGAGAAGATACAAATTAATAAAATCAGAGGTGAAAAAGGAGACATTACAAGTAACGTTTCAGAAAATCAAAGGATCATTAGTGGCTAAGTAATTGTATGCCAACAAATTAGAAAACCTAGAGGAAATTAATTCTTAGACACACACAACTTACCAAGAGTGAACTAGGAGAAAATCCAAAACCTGAACAGACCAATAACAAGTAACAAAATTAAAGCCATAATGAAAAAATGTCTGTAGGGCCAGACTGAAAAACAGAGAACGAAAGAACATTTCCAAACTCATTCTTTGAGGCTAGTATTACACTGATATCAAAACAAGACAAAGACACATTTAAAAAGCAAACTATGGGCCCATATTTGAGACTATTGATGCAAAAATTTGCAAAAAACCTAGCAAACTCAATTAAACAATACATAAATAGGTAATTCATAATGACCAAGTGGAATTTATCCCAGGGATACAAGGATGGTTCAACATGCAAATCAATCAATGTGATATATCATATAAACAGAATGAAGGGGCCGGGCACAGTGGCTCACGCCTGTAATCCCAGCACTTTGGGAGGCCAAAGCAGGGGGATCACCTGAGTTCAGGAGTTCAAAACCAGCCTGGTCAACACGGCAAAACTCCATCTCTACTAAAAATACAAAAATTAGCCAGGTGCAGTGGTGGGCCCCTGTAATCCCAGCTACTTGGAAGGCTGAGGCAGGAGAATTGCTTGAACCCTGGAGGCAGAGGTTGCAGTGAGCTGAGATCATGCCATTGCACTCCAGCCTGGGTGACAGAGGAAGACTTCATATCAAAAAAAAAAAAAAAAAAAAGAATGAAGGACAAAATCCATATAATCATTTCCATTATGCTAAAACAGTACTTGATAAAATTTAATATTCTTTAATAATAAGCCCTTTGAAAACTGAGTATGGAATGAACATATCTCAACGTAATAAAAGTCATATATGAAAGGCCCACAGCTAGTATCATACTAAGTGGGGAAAAACTAAAAGCCTTTCCTCTAAAATCTGGAAGATGACAAGAATATCCAATTTTACCACTGTTATTCAACATAATTCTGAAAGTCCTATCTGGAGCAATCACAAGAGAAAGCAATAAAAGGCATCCCAATTGGAAAAGAAGTCAAATTATCGTTTTTGCCAGTGATATAATCTTATATTTGGAAAAACATAAAGACCCCTCTGATAGGGTTTGAATGTGTGTCCCCTCCCAAATCTCATATTTAAATGTAATTCTCAATGTTGGAGGTGGGCCAGGTGAAAGGTGATTTAACCATTGGGGTGGATTACTCATAAATGGCTTAGCACCATCCCATTTAGTACCATCTTCATGATAGTGAGTGAGTTCCCATAAGACCTGGTTATTTAAAAGTGTGTAACAACTCACCCCTCTGTTTTTTGCTCCTGCTTTTTGCCCTATGATGTGCAAGATTCTGCTTCAACTTTCGCCATGACTGTAAACTTCCAGAGGCCTTCCCAGAAGTGCATGCCAGTGCTGTGTCTTCTCTACAGCCTGTAGAATCATAAGCCACTTAAACCTGCTTTTTAAAAAATAAATTACCCAGTCTCAGGTATTTATAGTGATGGGAAAAAAGCTTAATACAGAAAATTGGCACAAAGGAGTGGAAAATTGTTATAAGAATACCTGAAAATGTGGAATCAGCTTTGTAACTGGGTAAACAGGCAGAGGTTGGAAGAGTTTGTAGGACTCAGAAGAAGACAGAAAAATGAGGGAAGGTTGAGATTTTCTTAACTTTGAATGGCTGTGACCAAAATGCTGATAGTGATCTGGACAGTGAAGGCTGAGCTGAGGAGGTCTCAGATGAAAATTAGAAACTTATTAGGACCAAAGCAAAGGTCATTCATGTTGTCTTAGCAAAGTGGTTGGCTGAATTTCTGTCATGCCCTAGGGATATATAAAAGTTTGAATTTGAAAGTGATGATTTAGGGTTTCTGTTGGAAAAATGTCTAAGCACCAAAGCATTCAAGATGTGGGCTGGCTGCTTCTAACAACCTATGCTCACATGTTGGAGCAAAAAAAAGTAAGTTGTAATTTATATTTACTTGCAAGGGAAGCATAGCATAAAAGCTTAAAAACTTTGCAGCCTAGTCATGTGGCAGAAAAATAAAAAGCTTTTACAAGAGAGGAACTCGAGCAGGCTGTGGAGCAATCACTTGTTAGAGATATTTGTATAACTTAAAAAAAAAAAGCAAGTGTTGATAGCCAAGACGATGGGAAAGAGGAATTGAAGGCATTTTAGAAATCTAAAAGGCAGCCCCCATCACAGGCCCTGAGGCCTAAAAGAAGAGAATAGTTTCTGGGAGCAGGCCCAGGAGCTGCTGCCTTGGGTAGCCTTAGAACATGGCTCCCTGCATCCTGGCCACTGTTCCAGCTCCAGGTGTAGCACAAATTGGCCCAGTTACAACTCCAGTCACTGCTTCAGAGGGTGCAAGCCATAAGCCTTGGTAGCTTTCACATGGTGTTATGCCTGTGAGTGTACAAAATGCAAGAGTTGAGACTTGGGAACCTCCACCTTTACTTCAAAGAATGTATAAAAAAGCCAGGGTGTGCAGGCAGAAGCATGTTGCAGGGAGCCCTCATGGAGAACCTCTACTAAAACAATGCAGAGAAGAAATGTAGGGTTACAGTCCCCATGTGGGTTCCCCACTGGGGCATGGCCTAGTAGATCTGTGAGGAGAGGATCACTGTCCTCCAGACCTCAGAATGGTAGATCTAGCTACAGCTTGCACTTTGCACCTGGAAAAGCCAGAAGCATACAAAACCAGCCAGAGGCACACAATACCAGCCCATGAGAGCAGCTGTGGGGGCTGAATCATGCAAAGCCACAAGGTCTAAACATCTCAAGGCATTGGTGTGCCCTGGAAATGGGACATAGAGTCAAAAATAATTATTTCAGGGCCTTAAAATTCAAGAACTCCCCTTCTGGGCTTCAGACTTGTATGGGTCCTGTGGCCTCTTCTTTTTTTAACTGATTTTTTCCTTTTAGAATAGGAGTATTTACCCATTGCCTATGCCCCATTTGTATCTTGGAAGAACTTAATTTGTTTTTTATTTTACAGGCTTATAGGAGGAATAAACCAGCTTTGTCTTAGATGAGACTTTTGACTTTTGAGTTAAGGCTGAAATGAGTCAAGACTTTGGGGACTGTTGGAATGTCATGATTGTATTTTGAAATATGAGAAGGATATGAGATTTGGAATGGCCAGGGGCAAAATGATACAGTTTAGGTGTGTGTTCCCACCAGGATCTTATATTGAAATGTAATCCTCAATGTGGGAAGTGGGCCTAGTGGGGAGGTGATTGAGTCATGAGGGCAGGATTTCCATGAACAGTTTGGCATCATCTCCCTTGGTGCCATTCACACAGCAGTAAGTTTTCATGAGAGCTGGTTATCTACAAGTGTGCAGCCCTTCCCCCCGCCCTCGCACTTACCATGTGATGTGCAAGCACCGAATTTATTTTTCACCTTGATTGTCAGTTGTCAGAGGCTTCACCAGAAGCAGAAGCCAGTGCTATGCTTTCTGTGCAGCCTGTAGATCCATGAGCCAATTAAACCTATTTCCTTTATAAATTAACCAGTCACCAATTATTTTTACAGCAATGTGAGAATGGCCTAATATATCCATCAAAAAACTATTAGAAGTAATAACTTGAGTATTTAATTGACTCACAGTTGCACATGGTCGGGGAGGCCTCACGCTCATGGCAGAAGGCAAATGAGGAGCAAAGTCACATCTCTTACATGGCAGCAGGCAAGAGAGCTTGTGTAGGGAACTCCCCTTTATAAAACCATCCGCTGTAACCCCAGCACCGTGGGATGCCAAGGCAGTGGATGACCTGAGGTGAGGAGATCGAGGCCAGCCTGGCCAACATGGTGAAACCCCATCTATACTAAAAGCACAAAAATTAGACAGGCATGGTGGTGGGCGCCTGTAATCCCAGCTACTCAGGAGGCTGAGACAGGAGAATCGCTTGAACCCAGGAGTCAGAGGTTGCAGTGAGCCAAGATCATGATAACACACTCCAGCCTGAGAACAGAGCAAGACTCTGTCTCAAAAATAAATAAATAAACCATCAGATCTCATGAGGCTTATTCACTGTCACGAGAACAGCATGGGAAAGACCCATCCCCTGACTCGATTACCTCCCACTGGGTCCCTCCCACTATATATGGGAATTAGGGGAGCTACAATTCAAGATAAGATTTGACTGGGGACACAGCCAAAGCATGTCACAGGTTATGAAACAAATGTATTCTAGCAGGCCAGCCTTAGGAGAGATGAGCCCCTTGACCATCCTAAGGAAGAGTGGTTAACAGATGCGAGTTGTTTTATGCATCAGGAAAACAGGAGGGCTAGATATGCTATTATTAGTCAGCACAAGAGAATCAAGGCATAAGCCTTGCTGGCCTCGACCTCAGCTCAAAAAGCTGAGTTAATTGAACTTATTAGGCCCCTGCAGTTGGGAAAGGATTTAAAAGTTAACATTTACACTGATTCCAAGTATGATTTTTTAGTGCTTCATGCTTATGCTGCAATTTGGCATGGGTAGGGACTCCTGACACCCAAGGGCTTTTCCATACATCATTCAGATTTTGAGCTTGTTAGAATGCTGCTTTGCTGCCAAAAAGTGACTATAATTAATTGCAGAGGACATCAAAAGAGAGACTGACTGTGTAAAAGGAAATGGCCTTGTAGATGCTGCAGCCAAGGGTCCTGCACTGAAAGGGACAATGAAGCTTATGGGCGTGCTTGTCAGCATGCGTAGAACTGGGCCAGAACACTCTGAAGAAGAACAAAAATGGGCCAGGGATTGCATTTCAGTCCAGGGCCCCTCTGGCTGGCTGAATGATGGTAATAAGTTACTAATGCCAAATACCAATCATAGGGATATAATTCAGCACTTTCATGATTCTTTTCACCCTAGAAGGGATTCTTTGTTTCTGTTAATGTCTCATTTGTTTATAGGGGTAAATCTTTTCAAAACACTAAAACAGGTGACTCAGCACTGTGAGCTCTGTGCCTGACATGACCCAAACAGCCAGCAATTTTCTCCTTCTCCAGTTAAACCTGTCCAAAATTGAGGAACCTATCCAGGTGAGAACTGGCAAGTCTAATTTACCCCGATGCCTTTCTGCAGGAGATTCAAATATTTGCTAATGCTTACTGATACCGTCACTGGTTAGATTGAGGCATTCCCCACCCCATCTGAAAAATGTTTATTAGAAGAAATAACTCCTCAGTCTGGGTAATCTAAAAGCCTGCAAAGTGACAATGGCCCATCTTCCACAGCAGACGTAACCCATCACCTATCCTCAGCTTTAAGAATCCAATATCACCTTCACTCTGCTGGAGACTGCAGTCCTCGGGAAAGGTGAAAGGGCTAATCCTACTCTAAAGAAGACTGTAGCTAAATCAGAGCCTATCTCTAACACCCATAGCTTACTGCGGGTTAGAACTGCTCCAACGTAAAACTTATAATTAAGTCCTGCTGAGTTAACATGTGGAAGGCCTTTCCTAACCACAGATCTCCTAATAGATGAAAGGACGCATCCATTATGAAAATATGTCATCAATCTAGGACAGGTGCAAAGGCACTCTGTGAATATGGAAACGAGTCTTCCCCTCCCACATGGGAGGAAAATTCAGTTTCAGCTCAGCTGGGGATCTAGTCTCACTAAAGACGCGGGAGGAAGTTCTCCAGCTGAGCAGCTTTCCCCAACGTGGAAAGGACCACAGCAAGGACACCTGAGCTCTCCAACAGCCGTTCAACGCCAAGGGATTCACAGGTGGGTGCACCTGTGTGAAAGCAAAGCTGTTGCTTATTCTGGGAGCCAGATCCGAGGCTGAGGGAGGTGGGCGCGGGGCTATTTAAGCGTTGGCGGAGGGCGGGCTGGGTCGCTGCGCGTCTGCTCCTTCCTTCTCGTGATTCTCCTGCCGCCCTAATCCCACCTTGGCCATGAGGGAGATTGTGCTCACGCAGGCCGGGCAGTGCGGGAACCAGATCGGTGCCAAGGTTGGCAGCTGGGGCTCTGAGGGCCCGGCCCGGGCCTGCGGGGTGGCCAGGGAAGATGTTGGCAGTGGCGGGGCGGCGCCCCTGCATTGCGGCCTCTGGGCTCCCTGCCGGCGACGGTGGAACTGGGCGGCTGGCGAGGCGGCCGGGGTGGACCCCAGGGACACGGCGGCCTAGGGATGGGGGTGCGGATGAGGGTGGGGTGGGAGAGCGGCTGGGGCGCCTCCGTGACTCAGCCCTGGCCTGTCTGGCCCCTCCCGTCTCTGGCAGTTCTGGGAGGTGATCTCCGATGAACATGCCGTCGACTCCGCTGGCACCTACCACGGGGACAGCCACCTGCAGCTGGAGCGCATCAACGTGTACTACAACGAGGCCAGCGGTGAGGCCCCGTCCTTCCCCCACCGCCCTCCTGGGAACGAGGCCCTCCCCTGCTAATG
Organism: Nomascus leucogenys; assembly: GCF_006542625.1. NCBI lineage: Eukaryota > Metazoa > Chordata > Mammalia > Primates > Hylobatidae > Nomascus > Nomascus leucogenys. The sequence continues at coordinate 113,941,000 of NC_044388.1, forward strand.
CCCTCCCGCCCCTCAGGTGGCAGGTACGTGCCCCGCGCTGTGCTCGTGGATCTGGAGCCGGGCACCATGGACTCTGTGCGCTCAGGGCCCTTCGGGCAGATCTTCAGGCCGGACAACTTCATCTTCGGTGAGCTGCGGGGGAGGACTGGGGTCAGGGCAGCTGAAAATCCACGAGTGCCCCAAGGTCATCGCTGTGGGCACTGTGGAGCCAGGGCCCCTGAACACCCTCCTATCCTCCGAGTCGAGTCGCTCCATCTGCTTCTGCTAAATGGGCTTTGGGAGGAAGGCCCGGGTGTCTCCTCAAGGTGAGGAGCTACTGATGTGAACTCGGAGCAGGGAGCTGAGCTGGGGCCGTGGCTACTGCCTTCCCTGAAAACGGGCAGGAGCCGCCTGCAGCGAGGTCTGTTAGCCCGTCTCAGGTTTGACTCCTGACTTAATTCCTAACAGGGGAAGCTGCTGTGCTGTAACTCAGGGGAGGGTGTTTCATTTGCTCCACCTGCAGGGCGAATGGTGCCTTCACCTCACACGTGACACTGGCGCTTTCTGCATTATGGTGACCACTGATGACCCTACACCTGGCCATCGAGTGACTGGCTGTACTGTCTTACAGGTCAGTGTGGGGCCGGAAACAACTGGGCCAAGGGACACTACACAGAAGGCGCGGAGCTGATGGAGTCAGTGATGGACGTTGTCAGAAAGGAGGCTGAGAGCTGTGACTGCCTGCAGGGTTTCCAGCTGACCCACTCCCTGGGTGGGGGGACTGGGTCTGGGATGGGTACCCTTCTGCTCAGTAAGATCCGGGAGGAGTACCCAGACAGGATCATAAACACATTCAGCATCCTGCCCTCGCCCAAGGTGTCAGACACCGTGGTGGAGCCCTACAACGCCACCCTCTCAGTCCACCAGCTCATAGAAAATGCGGACGAGACCTTCTGCATAGATAACGAAGCGCTATATGACATATGTTCCAGGACCCTAAAACTGCCCACACCCACCTATGGTGACCTGAACCACCTGGTGTCTGCTACCATGAGTGGGGTCACCACGTGCCTGCGCTTCCCCGGCCAGCTGAATGCTGACCTGCGGAAGCTGGCCGTGAACATGGTCCCGTTTCCCCGGCTGCATTTCTTCATGCCTGGCTTTGCCCCACTGACCAGCCGGGGCAGCCAGCAGTACCGGGCCTTGACTGTGGCTGAGCTTACCCAGCAGATGTTTGATGCTAAGAATATGATGGCCGCTTGCGACCCTCGCCATGGCCGCTACCTAACGGCGGCTGCCATTTTCAGGGGTCGCATGCCCATGAGGGAGGTGGATGAACAAATGTTCAACATTCAAGACAAGAACAGCAGCTACTTTGCTGACTGGCTCCCTAACAATGTAAAAACAGCCGTCTGTGACATCCCACCCCGGGGGCTAAAAATGTCAGCCACCTTCATTGGGAATAATACGGCCATCCAGGAACTCTTCAAGCGTGTCTCAGAGCAGTTCACAGCAATGTTCAGGCGCAAGGCCTTTCTCCACTGGTACACGGGCGAGGGCATGGATGAGATGGAGTTCACCGAGGCCGAGAGCAACATGAACGACCTGGTGTCTGAATATCAGCAATATCAGGATGCCACGGCCGAGGAGGAGGAGGATGAGGAGTGTGCTGAGGAGGAGGTGGCCTAGAATGCTCCTTTTCTAGGTAAAGGGGGGGAAGCAGTGTGGATTCTTTACTGTGTACTGACAGCCATGTGTCACTACGCGCTTGTTCGTTTGTGTCTTCCCATCTCCTCCTGCTGCATTTTAAAGCATTTTTATAGTATGTAGTTTTGCTTAATAAAGTATTTTCACAGCATCTGGTTTCCCCTCCAACTTCTTTCCATGGGCCCTCTGGCTACTGCTGCCAGATGCGCACAGTTGTCCTGCAAGGCTGAAGCTGTCTGGGTTTATCACATGCCCAGGAACAAGCATTCCAGTGGCTCCAGGTGGGGTCGGCATGGGCTGTGGACGTGGCAGGCAGGCTTCACACGAACTTGGGGATGCCCTGGGCCTTGGGCAGCGATGTGGTGGAAAAACCTGTTCCTGAAGGTAAGCCTTGGCTTATCCCATGTGCCAAATTCTAGGGGACCAGCTGGCCATGTTTCTGGAACTTTAAAAGGGGTCAGTGACCCTGGTGGACAATGTCCCCAAAGTCCCATCTCGGGGTAGGAATGTGGTCAGACAGCTGGCTCTGAAGCAGCAATGAAGGGTGGGCAAGTGGGACCCCAGCCACTCCATCACCATGACGGCCTGGGTGTGTTTGTGTGGCTTCATTCTCTTAATGAGGTGGGCATGGGATATCTGGCAGGGACTAGGCAGGAATCAAGCCCAGTGTCTGCTCACATGCACTGAACCCTATGTAGAAGGGGATTAGGTCCTGGGGGCTGTAGATGGTGGTTGCTGGGCCTGTGTGCTCAGGGCAGTCTCTCCAAAGGCACAGATGGGGTTTCTGAACAGGACCTGGGGAGACAGGCCGGTGCTCACAAATGCTGTTTCCCCCAACTGGCAACCAGTGAGAAAAACGCCTGAGTGGAGGTCTGACCTGCCCCAGTCTGGAGGACTGATGCTCTCTGGAAAGGTGGCTAATGTGTACTGTCTGTTGTCTCCCTGTCTGCCACTCCAAAACTTCAGGGCAAAAATAATCCAAGATAGTCAGGATGAGCCTGGTGAGGGTGGCACGTTTGGGGACAGGCCCTTCAGCCTGGCAGAGTCTCCTCCCCAGGCTGCTTGGGGAGCCTGGACGGCAAAAATCTGCTTTGGGAAAGCAAATGAGAGATGTGTGTGTGAGCTGGGTGCTGGGCAGCGTGCACGGACAGTGCTCTTCTCCCGGGCTCTTGTAGAACTTGTCCATGGCCTGTGTGATGGTCTCTTGGTAATTCCCACCCCCCCACACCCCACAGATAAGATGAAGCCAGCATAGCCTGGGGATGGGCAGATGTACAGGATCTACCCCAGGTCCCCTGGGCATGCCCACCTGCCTCCAACGTGTCAGGGAAAATAGGTGAGGCCCCTTTTTGTTCTCTAAATGTTGGCAATGGTCTATTGCAGCCAAATGGGAACAGGCAGGCAGGAGAGTGTCTCATCTCGAAAGAAGTGGCTCCTGGAAGCTGCTGGGAGGAGGAAGAGGTCCCCCATACTCCCCCAACCTGTTCTAGGAGCAGGAAAAGGGGCCTCTGTGACAGCCCTCCTCAGTGGCGCTCACTGTCTGAGGGGTGTCCTTGCCCAACCCAGGTGCACACCCATCTGAGATGGCCTTGCATGGACCTGGTTGGGAAGGTTCAGCTACAGCAACCGCTGGAACCTGCCCACACCTAGTGTCTCCACTCACGTGTGGAGCTAGATGTTCCTCCCTCCTGTAGTGGTACAGCCAGAGTGGCAGAGGGGACAAGTCACTGCTGCAGTTCCCACCTGGGTCTGAGTGGGGGTCAGGCTTAGGTGCCCATGTATTTCCCAATTACCTGGTTCCATGTGGGGGCTTCATGGACAGGAGTGGTGTTTTTCCAGGCCTCTTTTCCATATGCCAGCTACAGGCCCAGGTTTCCCAAGTTTCTGGAGCCCCTCTTCCAGCCTGGCAAGCATGGCATGTTGTAGGGGAAGGACATCAAACCTACAGGCAGCAGAACCTGTCTGGGTATGTTCTCTAACCTGGAGGCCCCTGGTTGTTTACCTCTTTGGGTGAGAGTTGGCTTAGGATCTCAACATTCTTGCAGGACTTCAGAACTGTACAGACAGTGGCCCAGGAGGGAACAGGAGCTGGGACTGGCAGCTAACCAGAGTGGTGGGGGTTGTAGGGCTCAGTTTGGTCTTGCAGGGAATTCAGGGAGGCTTGGATTTGCTGAAGCTCTAGACAAACTTGGGCTTGGATATGGAAACAGCATAGAGCAGGGGCCCTTCTGCACACTGGACTCTGAGTAGTTGCACCCTGGTGCATCCATAGGTGTTCCCCACCTGGAGCACAGCTGTGGATAGAAGCAGGGAGAGCTGTGGAGGGAAGAGGAGGAGGAGGGGGAGGGGAGGAGTCTCGGCGCAGCCCCAGCATCTAGGCAGGGCTTCCGCTAGTGAGATGCAGATCCAGCCTGTTGGCCACTTAGCAGCTGCTTGGCCGGCTGCAGATCACCTGACCTCTGTTCACCAGTAAATGGGGGTTGCAGTAGCACTTACCTTCTGGGACTCCTGCAGCTTGAAGGGGCAGCAAACACCACGTGCTGAGAAAGTGCTGAACTCAGGCAAGCTTCTCCAAGAGCACCACAGCAGATTAACATCCAGCCTGTACAGGACACCATCAAATCTCCCCATCCCTCATTCCAATGGAAGAAAAGGGAGTCTGTGTCCTAGGGGAGCAAGCACAGGCCTATCTATGCAGTGGGCACACGGCCCAGGTGGGGGAAAGGCCCTTGGATACGGGCTGGTTTCACCAACCATCTGTGGGTTGGGTTTGGGCTGGACCCCTGTCCCCCAGGAGGCCAGTAGCCCCCTGCATGGGAGAGGACTGGGAGGTGGTTGGGAGGTCTGAGCTTTGAGGGAAGCCATTATTTGGCCTCATGGGAAGTGGTGCAGGTAGTTTTTGGTGGCTCAGTTTTGCAGGACCTCGGTGATCACCCAAGGAGTGAAAATGGCCTTTTTATGAGAAATTGCCAAAATTGATGCAAGCTCATCAGTCGCAAAGGTGAGCAATGCTGACAGTTGGCTTCACCTGCCCCTTCCCCACAAGTAACTGGTGTTCAGAGGTGGATTTGGTTCCTTCCCAGCCTTTCCCCTTTGCATGTAGATGTGCATGTACTTTTGTGTGTACACACACACATGTTCCCCGGAGGGGTTACTTTTATTATTTTATTTGGAGGGATAACTAGTGAGGCAGCCTGACACTTGCTTATGTTTTAAGTGTGGAGTCCTCTATGGAGTGGGATTGGGTACTTACTAGCTGGCCTCTGCCAGCTGTTTGGCTGCCCCAGTTTCTGCCCTTCACAGACATGCTGGCCAGCTGTTGTGACATTCAGTGGCCTTGTTTGCAGCTAGTGTGATGAGGCAAGTGGATCCAGGTGCATTACAAACTGAAAAAGCACACAACATGCAGAGGGAAAGGATAAATGACCATGTGTGTCCTGCTCTGCTAAAGTCCACATCACATGACTGAGATGAAAAACATTTTTTCCCCTAACGTTTGGGCCCTGAGAAACGGCATCTATGTTTTACTTTTTATTTATAACAGAAGAAATAAAGCTTTCTTTTCCATTTTCCCCAACTCCCACTTTAGGCCCTCAAGTTTACCTACCTCAGAAAGCGGAGCTCGCCTGGTTAATGAGAGCCTGAAATAATTTGAGCCAGGTCACTGTGTAAAGGTCAGACTGCTTCTGTCTCCTTGTGCATCACTTGCGCAGCTCGGATATTTCATAGCTCCCTGTATACAGGTAGCTGTGTTACCCTCCTAGCTGCTTTTTTGGTTTGATACATGCCTGAGAGCATGTGGGAGCACTTCAGGTCTAGGGTCGTGGGAGGACTGTTCTGCCAGCCCAGCTCATCCCTCCAGCTCAGCCTGCAGCATGCCTTCCTCCATCTGATTCCAGGGTGGCAGATGGCAGGTCTCGCATTGATCTCAAGTTTGTGTGACTTTTTCCACCTCTGCTTTCCCAGACAGCCCCTGCTGTGGGACTTGTAAGGAGATTTGGGAAGTCAGTATCTACTTTCTTGTGTGGGTGTTTTATAAATTAGAGCCCTGGAGGGGAATAAATGTTAGAGGTACTCCAAACCCCTAACATATAAACATCTAAGCCTGGCCCTTTTTTGGTGGTAAAATATATACAACATAAAACTTACCATTTTAACCATGTTTAAATGTACAGTTGAGTGGCGTCCAGTATAATGTGTTGTACAACCATCTCCTTTATCCATATCTACAACTTCTTTACCATCCTAAACTGAAACACCAAACCCATAAATAAGTCTTTGAATAGAAGACTGATGCATTCGACTCCATAAAAATTAACACTTTATAGGCGAGAAAAATGCCTCAAAGTCAACAGACTGGGGAAATAGATCTGCAACATACATGACAGACAAAAAGCTAATTTGGGTAATATGTATATATATATGTAGCTATATAGCTATCCTAAATTATTAAAAGTCCAACAGCCAAATTGAAAAATGGACAAGGGATGTAAAGAAACAGTTCAAAGAAACATGTAGATTTTTAAATACTTGCTAATTTTTTTACTGTGGTAAAATATGTGTAACAGAAAATTTAAGTACGTTAAGTATAAATACATTGTTGTGCAACTATCACCACTGTCCCTTCCACACCTGTCTTATCATCCCAAAGTGAAACTCTGTATCCACGGAACAATAGCTCCGCTTTCCCTTCCCCCCATCCCCTGGAAACCACATCCTACTTTCTGTGTCTATGAATTTAACTGCTCTAGGTACACTATAAAAGTGGAAAGCATGGAGTATTTGCACTTTTTTTGTTTTAATCTTTTCAAGGTTTATGTTGTAGCATGTATTAGAATTTCTTTTTAAAGCTGAATAATATACCATTGTGTGTATTGATCATACTTGGTTATCCATTCATCCGAAGATGGACATTTGGGCCTTTTCTACCCTTTGGCTCTTGTGAATGCTGCTATAAACAGGGGTGTGCAAATTCCCACTTTCAGTTTTTTGGGGTATATACCCAGATGTGGAATTGCTGGATCATGCGGTGATTACTGTTTTCCACAGTGGCTGTTCCATCTTACTTTCCCACCAGCAGTGTGCAGGAGTCCTGACTTCTCCACGTCCAGCATTTGCTGTTCTCTGGGGCTTTGTTGCTTTGGTTTGCTGGTGGCAGTTTTTTTGATGGCAGCTATACTTATATTTGTCAGTTGGTATTGCATTGTGGTTTGGATTTACATTTTTCTCATGATTAGTGATGCTCAGCACCCTATACTGTGCTTACTGGTCATATGTATATATTCTTTAAAGAAATGTGTATTTTAAAACCTTTGCTCATGTTTAAATTGGATTGTTTTGTTGTTGCTGAGGTCTTTATGTGGCCTGGATATTAATTACTTATCAAATATATAATGGTGAATATTTTTTTCCCTCCATGAATTGTATTTTCAATCTATTGATTATAACTTCAGATACATACAAGCTTGGCACTTTGATGAAGTTCTTTTTATGTTTTTTTTTTGTTGTTGTTGTCTGTGCTTTCACTGTCATATCCAAGAAGTTATTGCCAGATTCTATGTTATGAAACATTTTTCCTATGTTTTCTTCTAAGGGTTTTATAGTTGTAGCGCTTACAATTAGATGTTCTGTCCATTTTAAATTAAGTTTTTTATACGGTGTAAAGTAAGGATCCAACTTTATTGTGTTCCATGTAAATATTCATTTTCAACACCATTTAAAATATACTGTCCTTTCCCCATTGAATAGTGTTGACACCCTTGTTAAAAATCATGACCATATTTTTTGGTTCTTTATTTCTGTTGCATTGGTCTTTATGTCTGTCTCTATGCTGGCACAGCCTTGTTTTGGGTACTGAAGCATTGCAGTAAGCTTGAAACCAGGAGTTGTTAGTCCTCTAACTGTTAATTTTTAAGATTGATTTGGCTACTTGGGGTTTTTTGAGATTTCATTGGAATTTTGGAATAGGTTTTTCTATTTTTGCAAATATTGGAATTTTTTTAGTGATTTTATAGAATCTGTAGATGACTATAGATAACAATGGCATCTTGACAAGGTTTTGTCTTCCAGTCCGTAAACATGATGTCTTTTCATTTATTTGTGTCATCTTTAATACTTTTCTGCAATGTTTATAGTTTTGCTGTACAGGTTTTTCATTTCCTTGGTGAAGTTGGTTTCTAAGTATTTTATTCTTTTGTGCTATCAAATGATACTGTTCTCTTGATTTCTTCTTCAGATAGTTTGTTATTGTAGAAATAAAACCAATTTTTGTGTGTTGATTTTGTATCCTGCAGTTTTGCTGAATGTTATTTATTGCATCTGATAGTTTATCTCACAGAAACTAAAAGATTTTTAATATATAAGATTATGTCATCTGCAAACAGAAAATTTTATTTTTTTAAAAATTGGAATATCTTTTATTATTTTACTTGCCTTATTGTTCTAACTAACTAGAACCTTCAGTACTGTATTAAATAGAAGTAGTAAAAGCAGGAATCCTTGATTTTGCTCTTAGGGTAAAAGCTTTCAGTCTCATAATAATGTTAGCTGTGTGTTTTTTTTTATATAACCTTATGTTAAGGTGCTTTATTCCTTTTTATAGCTTATTAAGAACATTTTATCATGAATGTGGGTTAAATTTTGACAAATGCTTTTTCTTCTTTGATTAAGATGATCACATGAGCGTTTTTTCCTTTATGTTAATGTGATATTACGCTGATTTTCATGTGTTGAAACATACTTTTATTTCAGGAGTCAATTATGCTCATTCATAGTGTATAATCCTTTTAATGTACTGCAAAATTGGAATTGCTGGTATTTTGCTGAGGATTTTTGCATCAGCATTTGTAAGGGATGTTTGTTTGTAGTTTTCTTATGGTACCTTTGTCTGGCTTGGTGTCAGGGTAATATTGGCCTCATAGAATAAGTTAGAAAATGTTACCTCCTCTTCAACGTTTTGAAAAAGTTTGAGAAAAACTGGTGTTTATTCTGCTTTAAACGTTGGGTAGAATTCAACAGTGAAGCTTTCTGGTCCAGGCTTTTCTTTGTTGCTGGGTTTCTGATTACTGATGCCATCTTCCTGCTGAATCTCCTTGCTGAATAGGTTTATTCAATTTTTCTGATTCAGTCTTAGTAGGTTTTTTTTTTTTTCCTAGGAATTTGTTCATTTTATTTAGGTTATTCAATTTTTTAGTGTGTAGTTCCTTATGGTGCTCTCCTACATCCTTTTTTTACTCCAAAAATTTGTTAGTAATGTACCCATTTTATTTTTGAGTTTAGTAATTTGAGTATTCCCTTTTTTTCTTGGTCGATCTAGATAAAATTTTGTCAGTTTCGATCTTTTTCAGAGAACAAACTTGGTTTTGTTGATTTTTGATATTCTTCTGTTTTCTATTTCACTTATTTCCACTGCTGTCTTTATCATTTATTAAATTCTGCTAGCTTTTAGTTGTCCCTCTTTTAGTTGTCCCTCTTTTTCCCTCTGTTTTTACTTCCTTACGAGTAAAGTTGTTGATTCGGTATCTTATTTTTTATAATCATTGATATAAATCTTTCCCTTATGCTATGGTTTTTGATGTATCTCTTTTGGTATTTCATATTTTTAATTTGTCTCTAGATATTTTCTATTTTCTCCTGTGATTTCTTTTATCCATCCTTGAGGGTTTAATATCTATATTTTTAGACATAAAATGTGTAACCTACAAAATTTTCTTGATTTGTTACAGTTTTATTTGTTGTAAGTTTTTATTTCAGAATTAATGTGTGTATCAACATTTGTTATGTTCTCATAAACTTTGTAATACATGGAGATTCCTGCTCCACATATGTAAGCCTCTACATGAATATTATTTTGAAGCATTTAACGTTTTGTTTTAATATTATGAAGGTCTAAATTAAATTGAGATTTTGGTTTCTGAGATGATATCATGGTAGGTGACTGATAAATGCTTAAAAATTAGCCAAAACTTAAAATTGTTAAAGTTTACCTTCAAGATTCAACCTGAATGAGTCACCCTGTATTGCTGGTAATAAAAAATAAGTCTTTAATGGTATAAAAGCAAACTTCAGAGAATGTTTTTTCCCCGTTGACATCTAAATTAAAAGCTGTAAAAAATTTTGATGGCCTTATGCATTTTTTACTTTAGAATTCTGACTTTTTCTGGTTAAAATTTTTCCAAACAGATTCCTGTGTATTTGAAAGACAAATAATTTTTTTAGTTGAAATGCTTAAGCAGTTAAATAAGGCCATGAAACTTTCTTGAACTTGTGGGAATCCATGAGAAAATCTGACATTATGTTCTACTCTCTTGGAAGGTAGAAATATCGTTTGACTTCTGTTTTGCTGACAAGAAATGTGGTCCTGACAAGGCTACCTGGGACAATGACCTCACACAAAACGCAGGAGCCCATCTGTTTCCAATCTGCTGTTTTCCAAAAATTAGGGAAGTTCAGCTTTCCCTTTGATACTCTCTGTTTCTAACAACCCCAATGCCAGGGCTGTCCTGCTTCTACAAGTGACAATGACAAATATAGACCTGAAGGAAGATGAGCTGATGGCATTCCCAGCTTATTTCCACTCCTTGGGGGCCTTATCTCACATACATGGATTCAACTCATAGACTCAGCTGGTGAGTATCTCTTATTCAGCTACATTAGAAGTGACTGCTTAAGACTCAGGTGTGTGGTGAAATGAGGCAGAATTTTCTCAACGGAGTGTTAGAATGTTCTTCTCATAATTACCATCTTACCATCACTAAATCATAGCTAAAATAAGGAAATTATTCAAGAAGAAATAGAAATGTAATCTTATGAGGACATAAATTTAGAGATTTGTGGAAAGCCCTTCATAATTTTATGGTGTTCTCTTTGAGCTGGGATTACAGTTGACATTTCATTATAATATGTTAGCTGTTCTAGACTTTATGCATTTATGTAAAGTTTTCTTTGTTGTACTTTAAGTTCTGGGATACATGGGCAGAACATGCAGGTTTGTTACATAGGTATACACATGCCATGGTGGTTTGCTGCACCCATCAACCTGTCATCTACATTAGGTATTTCTCCTTATGCTATTCCTCCCCCAGCCTCCCACCCCTCAACAGGCCCCGGTGTGTGATGTTCCCCTCCCTGTGTCCATGTGTTCTCATTGTTCAACTCCCACTTATGAGTAAGAACATGCAGCATTTGGTTTTCTTTTCTTCTTTTTCTTTTTTTTTTTGAGACAAAATTTCACTCTTTTTGCCCAGGTTGGAGCGCAATGGCATGATCTTGGGTTACCGCAACCTCTGCCTCCCGGGTCCAAGTGACTCTCCTGCCTCAGCCTCCCAAGTAGCTAGGATTACAGGCATGTGCCAACATTCCTGGCTAATTGTTTGTATTTTTAGTAGAGACGGAGTTTCTCCATGTTGGTCAGGCTGGTCTCAAACTCCCCACCTCGGCCTCCCAAAGTTCTCAGACTACAGGTGTGAGCCACTGCCCCTGGTCTGGTTTTCTTTTCTTGTGTTAGTTTGCTGAGAATGATGGTTTCCAGCTTCATCCATGTCCCTGGAAAGGACATAAATGCATAGTATTCCATGGTGTATATGTGCCACATTTTCTTTATCCAATTTATCATTGATGGGAATTTGGGTTGGTTCCAAGTCTTTGCTATTGTGAACAGTGCTGAAATAAACATACAGTGCATGTGTCTTTATAGTATAATAATTTATAATGCTTTGTGTATATACCCCATAATGGGATTGCTGGGTCAAATGGTATTTCTGGTTCTAGATCCTTGAGGAATTGTCACACTGTCTTCCATAATGACTGAACTAATTCACATTCCTACCAACAGTGTAAAAGCATCCCTATTTCTCCACAGCCTCATCAGCAATGTTGTTTCCTGACTTTTTAATAATCACCATTCTAACAGGTGTGAGATGGTATCTCATTGCGGTTTTGATTTGCATTTATCTAATGACCAGTGTTGATGAGCTTTTTTTTCATATGTTTGTTGGCTGCATAAATGTCTTCTTTTGAGAAGTGTCTGTTAGTTTTCTTTGCCCAGTTTTCGATGGGGTTGTTTTTTTCTTGTAAATTTGTTTAAGTTCTTTGTAGATTCTGGATATTAGCCCTTTGTCAGACAGATTGCAAAAATTTTCTCCCAATCTGTAGGTTGTCTGTTCACTCTGATGATAGTTTATTTTGCTGTGCAGAAGCTCTTTAGTTTAATTAGATCCCATTTGTCAATTTTGGCTTTTGTTGCCATTGCTTTTGGTGTTTTAGTCATAAAGTATTTGTCCATGCCTATGTCCTGAATGGTATTGCCTAGGTTTTCTTCCAGGGTTTTCATGGTTTTAGGTCTTATGTTTAAATCTTTATTCCATTTTGAGTTATTTTTTTGTATAAGGTGTAAGGAAGATGTCTAGTTTCAGTTTTCTGCATATGGTTAGCCAGTTTTCCCAACATGATTTATTAAATAAGGAATCCTTTCCCCATCGCTTGTGTTTGTCAGGTTTGTCAAAGATCAGATGGTTGTATGTGTATGGTCTTATTTCAGAGTTCTCTATTCTGTTTCATTGGTCTATGTGTCTGTTTTTGTACCAGTACCGTGCTGTTTTGGTTACTGTAGCCATATAGTATAGTTTGAAGTTGGGTAGTGTGATGCCTCCAGCTTTGTTCTTTTTGCTTAGAATTGTCTTGGCTATTTGGGCTCTTTTTTGGTTCATGAGAATTGTAAGATAGTTTATTCTAATTCTGTGAAGAATGTCATTGGTAGTTTAATGGGCATAGCACTGAATTCTTTTATAAATTACTTTGGGCAGTATGGCCATTTTAATGAATTAATTCCCTATCCATGAGCATGAAATGCTTCTCCATTTGTTTGTGTCCTATCTGATTTCTCTAGGCAGTGGTTTGTAGTCCTCCTTGAAGAGGTTCTTCACTTCACTTGTTAGCTGTATTCCTATGTATTTTATTCTCTTTGTAGCAATTGTGAATGAAGTTCATTCATGATTTGGCTCTCTTCTTGACTGTTGTTGGTGTGTAGGAATACTAGCAATTTTTGCACACTGATTTTGTATCCTGAGATTCTGTTGATGTGGTTCATCAGCTTAAGAAGCTTTTGGGGTGAGATGATGGGGTTTTCTAGATACAGGATCATGTCATCTGCAAACAAAGATAATTTGACTTCCTCTCTTCCTATTTAAATACCTTTATTTATTTCTCCTGCCTGATTGCCCTGGCCAGAAATTCCAGTACTATGTTGAATAGGAGTGGTGAGAGAGGCCATGCTTGTTTTGTGCCAGTTTTCAAGGGGAATGCTTCCAGCTTTTGCTCATTCAGTATGATATTGGCTGTGGGTTTGTCATATATGGCTCTTGTTATTTTGAGGTGTGATCCTTCAACAGCTGGTTTATTGAGAGTTTTTGACATGAAGGGATGTTGAATTTTATTGAAGGCCTTTTCTTCATCTGTTGAGATAATTGTGTTGTTTTTGTGTTTAGTTCTGTTTATATGAGGAATTACATTTATAGATTTGCCTGTGTTGAACCAACCTTGTATCACAGGGATGAAGCCATCTTGATCGTGGTGGGTCAAGGTACCCTTATCAGTCTTAGGTTCAGTCTTTTTACATAATCCCATATTTCTTGAAGGTTTTGTTCATTCTTTTTTGTTCTTTTTTCTCTATGTTTCTCTTCCTGTCTTAGACAGATAGTTTTGAAGCTCTGAGATTCTTTCCTCCACTTGGCCTATTCTGCTAGTGATACTTGTGGTTGCATTGTGAAGTTCTTGTGTTGTGTTTCTCACCTCCATCAGGTCAGTTATGTTCCTCTCTAAACTGAATATTCTGGTTGTCAGCTTCTGTAATTTCTTTTATGATTTTTAGCTTCCTTGCATTAAGTTAGAATGTGCTTCTTTAGCTCAGTGAGGTTTGTTATTACCCACCTCCTAAAGCCTACTTTTGTCAATTCAGCCATCTCAGCCTGGGGTCAGTTCTGTGCCCTTGCTGGGGAGGTGTTGTTGTCATTTAGAGGAGAAGAGGCATTCTGCCTTTTTGAGTTTTCACCGTTTTTGTGTTGATGCTTCCTCATCTTTGTGGGCTTATCTACCTTTGATCTTTGACGTTGCTGACCTTTGAATGGGGCTTTTGTGGGGTCTTTTTTGTTGATATTGTTGTTGTTGCTTTCTGTTTGTTTTTAACAGTCAGACCACTCTTCCCTAGGGCTGCTGTGGTTTTCTGGTGGTCCACTCTTGACCTTCATCACCTCAGTCTTTCCTGCATCTGGAGGTATCACCAGTGAAGGCTGCGAAACAGCAAAGATGGCAGCCTGATCTTTCCTCTGGGAGCACCAGTCCAAGGGGGTACTCACTTAATGCCAGCTGGAAGCTCCTGTAGGAGGTGTCTGGAGACCCCTGTTGGGAGGTCTTGCCCAGTCAGGAGGAACAGGATCAGGGACTGCATGAAGAGGCAGTCTGGCTGCCCTTTGGCAGAGCAAGTGTGCTGTGCTGATCCCCAGGAGTCTCCAGAGCCAGCAGGCTGGAAAGGCTCAGTCGGCTGAACTGGGGAGACAGCAGCTACCCCTCTCCCTGGGGACTTCATCCCAGGGAGAAATCAGAGTTCTGTCCATAGAACTCTGGCTGGAGTTGCTAAAATTCCGATGGGGAGGCCTTGTCTAGTGAGGAGGGATGGATTTTGGTCTCACTTAAAGAAGCAGCCTGGCCACGATCAGGCTCAGCAGCTGTGCTCTGTTATGGGGAACTCCTCCTGGTCCCTGGTGCCAGCAGGCTAGAGCAGCCAACCCAAACCACAGACATAGCGGCTGCCCTCCCCCCGGGAACTTGGTCCATCTCTGGCTGTCTCCAGCCTGCTGCCGCTGGCCAGCTGGAATTCCCAGCCAATGGGTCTTATGAGGTGCTGTGGGAGTGGGCCTCAGAATGATGTCACTTGGCTCCCTGGCTTCAGACCCCTTCCTAGGGGAATGCATGGATTTGTCTCTCACTTTGCTGGAATTCTCGGGGCAGAGGATGTAAAACTCCTGGGTTTCCATGCATGCTCCAGTGAGCCAGCGAGCACTCCCCGAGACTCCACACAGCTCTGTGCTTCAGACCCAAGGCCATGGCTGAGCTCACCAGGGGACCTCCTGATCTGCAGGTTGCAAAGATCCGTGGGAGAAGCATGGTTTCTCGGGCAGAGTCGCATAATCACTCACTGCCTCCCTTGGCTGCGACTGGGGGCTCCCCTAGCTCCGTGTCACACCTGGGTGGACCATCGCCCCACTTGCTTTTCCTCACTCCCTGTGGGTCAAGCTGTCTGCCTAGTCAGTCCCAATGCAAGAACCTGGATACCTCAATTGAAGGTGCAGAATTCACTCGCAGTTTTCACTGCTCTCCGTGAGAGCCGCAGGCCACAGCTGCTTCTAATCGGCCAGCTTGGCCCCATCTAAAGTATGATTTCTTAATACATGAGATGTTTTAAATACATAACAATGTTTATCACAAATAATATTTTGTCACAATGTGATATAAAAATTGCTAATAAATCATTTTTTGGTTACCACAAAGCTATCTGGAAATGTAACATCTGCCATTTATAAAATTTTTGTAGAGTTAATAGAACTTTACCTGAAGGGAGGACTGGCAATATGCATCATGATTTCAAATATTGTATTAATTGTTTTGTAATTTTGTGTTTTTTAAAACTAAACTTATTAAATTGGTCGTATATTACTTTAGGTGACACTATTTGGTGATGAGAGAATAATAATTTGCAAAATATAAGACTTCCTTACTATAAAAATGCCGCTGTTTTATATTACTACCATTTCCTCTGAAAGTTTAAAATTGTAATTTTCTAATTAAAATATATATTCACAAATGTGACTTGTAAATGTTAATATTTATAATTTTAGGTTTTTTTTTTTTTGCATTTGGTAGGGATAGGGTTTTCTGTGTCTATTCTTCTTCAAAAGAAAAGGTAGAGAGAATGGAATCAAGAAAGGTTAAAACACAAAGGAACACAATGATGCTGATAGAGATTATTCATTTGCGGCTGGCCAGGGCCTAAAAATATCAAGAAGAAACATGATCAATAGAAAACCTGCATGTCCTTGAACATTATAGAATTTTTAATTTCTCTTAAAATTATTCATGATAAAAATCTCTGTACTTTGCACATTTAAGAGAGATAAAATCAGAGTGCAGGGTCCTCCCTGATCCTGATAAGAGCACCCGAAGCACAAAGGATGTGTCTTTATCTCCTCCCAACTCCACGGTGGAAACAGTTGCTCTGGTTATCTTATCACAGTGATGCACAGAGATATGATGGTCAAAGAGCTTGCACACTTTAAAAAAGAAATGTTGGCTGGGTGCGGTGGCTCACGTCTGTAATCCTAGCACTTTGGGAGGCCAAGGCTGGTGGATCACGAGGTCAGGAGTTTAAGACCAGCCTAGTCAAGATGGTGAAACCCCGTCTCTACTAAAAATACAAAAATTAGCCAGGCACGGTGGCAGGAACCTGTAATCCCAGTTACTTGGGAGGCTGAGGCAGAGGAATCACTTGAACCAGGGTGGTAGAGGTTGCAGTGAGCCGAGCCGAGATCTAGCCACTGCACTCCAGCCTGGGCGACAGAGTGAGACTCTGTCTCAAAAAAAAAAAAAGTTATATTATGTTGAGATTAAAAAAATAAATGACATGATTTGTCTACAGATCTTCATTACTCTACCTCATTTACATTAAATTTATGAACAACTTAAATAACACACAGGGCTTTTATTATTATTATTGTGATCATTTCTTTGTCAACATCATTTTTACCATATTGTATAAACAGCACTGTAAGACCTGTGACTGGTCATTGACAATATATATAATATGTGTATATTTGTACACAGGATCTAGGTCTGTCATTCTTGCTGGAGTGCAGTGGCACAATCACAGATCACTCCAGATTCAAACACCTAAGCTCAAGCCATTCTCCCACCTCAGCCTCCCTAGTGGCTGGGACTACAGGCATATGCCGCCACAGTCGGCTAGTTTAAAAAGAAATTGTAGAGACAGGGTTTTGCTATGTTGCCCAGGCTAGTCTTGAGCTCCTGGCCCCAAGTGATCCTCCAACATTGGCCTCCCAAACTGCTGGGATTACAGGTTTGAGCCACCATGCCCTGCCTGCTCATATATTCTTCAATAATGAGATAAGAAAAACCTATCACCAGGCAGCATTTCTGTCTTTTATCTCTGCAATAACAGTTCTACTACTTTTTTCCTCAACAAGCTAAGAATTAAATGTCTCGAGATCAAAAATGTCTATGTTAGTAAACATTGTGATTCTGGCTGCACCCTGCATTAAGTTAAATTGTCAGAGAAATTGAGACGTATTTTAGTTATTTGGTTATTATCTTATAATATTCTTTCGGCATTTCTGCATTTCACAAGATTCATTTCATGGAAATATCTAGTTAGAAAGAATAACACTTTTCTAAAATTGTGAGCTCAGTTTCTCAGGTTGCTGACTATTGCCACTGCACTAACCAACCTTCCTTCTTCTGTCACATGAAACTCTCATAGTCACTTTATGTTGTTGATAACTAGTCATAGGTCTTACAGTGCCGTTTATAGAATATGATCAAAGTAGTGTTGACCAAGAAATTATCAACATAATAATAAAACAGCCCAGTATTTTATAAGTTGTATATACATTTAATCCAGACAGAGTACAAATATATGTAGACAAATCATGCCATTTTAAAAAAATCTCAACAAATTTGACATTATTATGAAGATGAAGAAACAGATTTATCAAGCTCTATTTTCTTTAAATCATTTTTTATTATACTCTTTCTTTGCTTCAGACATCTGATCTAAACATCTGCAGTGTTTGTGATCAGTCTTTTGGTACATTTAATGGTGTTATTTTCCCCACAGCTACTCATGATTATATATATGCTTAGGGACTTACACAATTTTGAAGGTCAAGCAAGCACAATGAGAATGAACTTGATTTGCATTGTTTGTCTCTGAGAGTGCTCAGGGACTTCACCCTCAGCCCAAGGGCAATCTGGTTGCCACGTCTCCTGGTGAGAGCTGAGATGTACATCCTGATTTATGTTTTTAATGTATCATATGGGACTCAGTTTT